>NC_031989.1:2479310-2539642 GCF_001879085.1 Nicotiana attenuata
TACCGCCCCGACCCCCACACCTATAACCCCAAGGTCTTGGGTTCAAGTAACCAAAGGAACAACATTTCCAACAAAGTAAGCTTACCATTTACATTTAATGTCTTCCATTCAATCTGAGATATGTTATATAAATTCAATCTCTTGGATTTCAACACTCATGGTTCTTAGATCTAGAATGGATTATACTTGTCTAAGATTTACCCTCTTTTCATCATCAATTGGTTTAATCAAAAGAGCTTAACAGTTTTTGGTTAAATAATTTGGCGCCGTCTGTGGGGATTTCTTAGCCAAATTCTTTAGTTTCCTTTAGATCTAGAACCAGTTAAGTATTACTTCCAGGCTGTTACAATCTCACCACTTCATGGACAACGCCTACTTGAAAAGAATGGTAGATAAGTTCTTGAAATAATCGTATCAATCTAGGTCAGATCCCTACACAATAAAAACCATGACCGATGTCTTTACGAGGGGTTTAAACAGAACCACGGTCGCTATGTACTTGGCATGACCGAGATCCCACGCGATGTATTCACTTTGTATAACGACCCGTACTTCTACCCCTGGGGAAGGGATGATAACCTACTGCATGACCCTATGGAAGATCAGGCATACCCCGCATTATTCTCGTATCACGCATGCTAGATGGTCTATAAACAAAGCAGGACATGTTTTCCTTATTAACTATGCATATCGAAGATACCGGGACTTGGCCTCGATGTCCCAACGGTTGGGGTAAGCCCAACTCGCAAGAAGTCTAAACGCAGTTAAATGGCGGAGCTAAACGTCGCTGCCAAATAAAAAACCACTATTCGAGCATTAGGTGGAGCGAGTGACCTTAAAACACCGCTCCCCCTTTCACCGGCTTGTTAGGTCAAGGTAACACACAATTTCATTTTGGTTTATCTTAACTCTTTTGATTGGTTCAAAACAGGAACGCGAGCATTCGCATGGGTACGCGAGCAAGAGACCCACGCCACCAAAACGCCCCCGGAAATAAGTTCCGTAGCATACCACCTCGCAAGAAATGACCGAGCAGAACCCCCTAAGCCACAACATATCACAAATAACAGAAATGGCTTAGTACATAACAACTATCAAAAAGGAAAACCAACAACAACAATCTCTAGTAAAAGCAAAGTCAAACAAACTGCGACTCGCCCGTAAATCATGTAACATTCTCCAATGAAAGCAAAACTGAGCGAACTGGGACTCACCCAGAAAACGCACAGTACTCTCCAAATGAAAGCGAAATTAAGCGAACGAGGCCTTGCCTCGATGCCCGCATATACAACACGACGACGAGTAATGTCCCCCAACGGAAACAACACAACGGGTTATAATTTCGATCTTGCTCAAATAACACCCATACGGCCATCGACCTTCGCCAAGAGAGAAGTTCGACCTCGCTCGAACTCACAACGGGTTATAATTTTGACCTTGCTCGAAATAACACCCCTACGGTCATCGGCCTTCGCCAAGAGAGAAGTTCAACCTCGCTAGAACTCACAACGGGTTATAATTTCGACCTTACTCGAGATAACACCCCTACGGCCATCGGCCTTCGCCGAGAGAGAAGTTCGACCTCGCTCGAACTCACAACGGGTTATAATTTCGACCTTGCTCGAAAAACAGCGATCGGCCTTCGCCAACAGAGAAGTTCGACCTCGCTCGAACTCACAACGGGTTATAATTTCGACCTTGCTCGAGATAACACCCCTACGGCCATCGGCCTTCGCCAAGAGAGAAGTTCGACCTCGCTCGAACTCACAGCGGGTTATATTTTCAACCTTGCTCGAAATAACATCCCTACGGCCATCGGCCTTCGCCAAGAGAGAAGTTCGACCTCGCTGAACTCACAGCGGGTTATAATTTCGACCTTGCTCGGAATAACACCCCTACGGCCATCGGCCTTCTCCAAGAGAGAAGTTTGACCTTGCTCAAACTCACAACGAGTTATAATTTCGACCTTGCTCGAAATAACACCCTTACGGCCATCAGCCTTTGCCAAGAGAGAAGTTAGACCTCGCTCGAACTCACAACAGGTTATAATTTTGACCTTGCTCGAAATAACACCCCTATGGCCATCTGCCTTTGCCAAGATAGAAGTTCGACCTCGCTCGAACTCACAACGGGCTACAATTTCGATCTTACTCGAAATAGTTTCCATGCGGCCATCGGCCATCGCTACATGAAAGGAGGGCCCGTCCTCGCTCGAACTCACAACGGGTCATAGTTTTGACCTTGTTCGAATGTATGGCAGAAATTGACTCCACCCAAGCTAGCGATTCCAAGTTCGACCTTGCTCGAACGTACATGGGAAAAATTGACTGCCTAAATTAGTAGGTCAAAATTCAATCCCGCTCGAGTATACAAGTCAAAATTAACTTCGCCCAGGATGGCGAGTCTTAATTCGACCTCGTCCGAATTAAGGTTGATTTTGCCTGAGTTGGCAAATTAGAAGTTGGTCTCGCCCAAACCCGCGAGTTCGAATTTCACAATCAAAAGAGTCAGGGACTCATCGCGGTGAAAATCAAAAGATACACAGATGAAGAAGAAACAACTGTTTTATTCAAATGTACATACGCGATAGCCGCCACTTACAAAAGGCCGAAACGGGACCTTGGGAAAATATGAAAATGAACTACTTAAGAACAAAATAAACTAAGTACATAGGATGCAACAAAAGCTTCACTCCGCATCGTCCCCACCTCCGTTCTCCCCATCATCATCACCATCATAAGGGAGCTCGTCCTCGTTCTCAATGCCCTTCCCAGCTTCCGGAGTAGCAGGGTCATATCCACAAGCGGTGCGAGCCGCTCGTGCCTTTGCCCGAGCATCTTTAAAGGTGGCCTCTAGGACAGTCCCCGCCTCCCACAAACCCTTATAAATATCTCGATGGGCCTCGGCGTGGACCCATAGCTCATATAGGCAGCGTGGGTACCACGGAGGAGGTAGACTCGATCTGGGCCAACAACTGTTCCTTCTCGACCTCAAGTGCCACGACCCGGTCTCCTTGGCTCGAACCCTCTCGGTCGATTTCACCAATACATTTCTCGAGCCGCACCTCTCTCAGCGTGGCCGTAACCCTCTCATACTCCTGCTCAAATTGAAGGACGCGGATAGTATGCTCCAATGATGCCGCCCTCGCCAAAGCCGAGGATCAAGCCTCCTCGGCACTCTCCATTTCGGCCACTTTCTTCTCCAGCTCGGCCAACTTCCCCATCTATTCTGCACTCAAAGCTTCAACTTTGGTAGCATTCTGCTCAAGTTCGGCTTGCAGAGACAACACCTTCGGTTGAAGATCCTCGCATTCTGCGGCAACCCCTTTTCCCACCTCGAGTTCCTCGTCTTTGGCACGGAGCAATTCCTCGAGCTCACTGCATCTTCGGATGGACTACATCAGTTCCTGATCCCTTTTCGCCAACTTTTCCCTGACGGATCGGGTGCCAGTACGCGCCTTGAGCCGCTCGTGCATCTCGCTGCATTTGGTGCGATACCGCCGATACTTCTCAAGTATCTTCAGAAAAATCGCGGCCCGAGTCTCGGCCCTGCAAGAACTCTCGATCTCCAGCATATAAGACTGAAAACAAGGAGAAGAGACAAGTCGGTAAAAGCCAAGGTCACAAAGCAAGAATAATAACATCAACAAATAAGGGAACTTACCCTTAGACCCATCGTGGCCACGCCGCGTCACAATTTGGCATCACTGACATCCTGAAGAGCTCCGCTTTCTGCAGCAGAGCATTGAAGGTCGAATTGCAGCATAAAATCCACCGTGTACCGTAGAAGGTTAAGGTCCGATGCAATTTCTAGTATTCGGGAGGGACCTCCCTCTCTCACCACAATTCAGGAAGCCCTCATCGAACATCCTAATGTCATCAGGATCGATGTCGGATTCAGACTCGTAATCATCAACCATGATGCCTTTTCCCCTCTCTTCGGCCAAAGAAGAAGTACGGTTCGACCGAGATGTCGAAGGGATTCCAGGGATAGCAACGGTAGCCTCGGGACTCTGTTTCATCGCCACACCAGCCTGTTGACCGCTCACAACAAGTATAGCCTCTGCGGCCGGGTTGGTCCCACCGCCAGTTTCGGGCACCGCCAAGGCAAGGTCAACCCTCGGAGATGTTTCGGCCTGAGGAGCCACTTCCAATACCACTCGACGCCTCTTTGACGGGGCCTCCCTACTACCGGCATGAGAAGATTCGCCCATTAAATGGACAGCAAGAATCGGCGTTTCTGGCTGAGGAGTAGTATCTGAATGCACGGCTTCAGTTGCAAGCGCAGATCGGGCAGCGACCCTCGGCGTAGGCCAGGCCAAGGATGTCGACTGATGAAATGCGAGCGGAGGAGCCCTCGTCCTTCGCACCCTCCCTTTCGACAAAGAAAGACGATTATATAACGACAAGGCCAAACCGTGAGGCAAAGACTAAAGAAAAACTGCAGCGGGTCGACTCACCAGTGAGAGGCTTGCGCCCATATTTCTCATGGAAGGATGCCCACTCTCGAATCCCCATTGTATAGGGAAGAATCGCACTCACCCACTCACGGATATCGTCAACTAGCGGGGGAGGTAGTCTCTCGGCTGTAAAAGCAAAAACAAGTCCTTAGTAATATCATCTAAAGGGGAACGATCGAAGGCCGCCGTAAGAGGAATCACAAAATAAACAGAAGGAAACTTACGACCGAAGTTCCATGTCTCTGTAAACCCTGCCGAATCCGTCACAAGATGCTCTGTCCGCACATAGAAGTAGCTCGCCCAGAAGCGGCGATTAGGCTTATCGTCCATCTTCACCACCAAACTCTTTGTTCCTCAATGGCGCATATGGATCATTGTACCCCGAAGAAAATGAGGGGCAAAGATGTGAAGCATGTGCCCCAAAGAAATTCCTCGTCCGGCAAGCTCCACATACTTAATAAGCATGAGGAAGATTTTTGTACGCGTACGAAGATAACTGAGCCGGGCACACTTCGTAGAAACGACATAAGTCTACCACCAGAGAGGGGAGAGGAAGCGTGTACCCAATAACAAAGGGGTACACGTAAAACGCGCAGTACCCCGGGCGGTGCAAATGTACAATATCCTCCCCCGCCGCCGATACCATTTCGATATGAGTTGGGATTCCCTACTTGGCCTTGAGCGCCGTAATCGCCGCTTCATCTATGGTGGAAGGGATAGGTTTCGGTTCATCTCCGGTAGGGCTGTTAAAGTCGGTCCTTAATTTCCCCGGACGGGGTAGTATCTCATCCACTTTCGGAAATCCCTCGTCTTCCACCACCTCCATCCCCTCTTCAAGAAGGGGTACGTCATTTTCCGGCACCGGAGCTTCGACAAATCTATCAGATACCAACCATTTGTCTGTCTTGATCGAAATAAACAAGAGCGGCGGAGGAATAGAGAGGATGGTCACGTCAAATTCTGACAAAACCAGAAGTATGAAATACTGAGGAAGGTGGAAGTTTGTAAAATTCTCTCAAGTAAATTGAAAAGCATAACAATCAAATGGTAGATTCTCCCTATTTATAAGAACACAAATGTCTTGAGCGGGAAACCCGAGAGCCGCCAAAAAAAAAAACTGAAAGGGCACAGGGAACGGTACGATGCCTGAAAAACGTGTGCCATAATGACGCATAACGGGCATTCATGGTACCCTGAATCGACGAAACGATCCATCTCTGAACTGACGCAACGGTCGTTAAGGTCCTTGAAGCATCACGTCGCCACCTAGCCATAAGGACCCCGTCCTCGCATAACGACCAGATTTCTCCTAATTCTAGAATCGACAGGATCCACCCATTGCACTCGCCAAAAGACGACCCCAACGGGTGGAGGGACTAACTATATAGGTCAAAATCTGACCATCAGACGGTTATTATTAAAGAAAACGGTAAGAGGTCGGCCAAGCCATGGTCGTTCCCACGAGGCATAATAGTGACGAGTATCGCGGCTGCTGCCGAGATCATGCCATCAAAAGGCTTACACGGCAAAATGTAACACATGGGCGGGTAAGGAAGAAGTATGGATATGAGAGGGCACGCTGGTTAAGAACCATTGAGTAAAAGGGGAAATTGACAATATATATAAGGAAGGCCAAACATAAGGGAGGGGCACCGGGGAAAAAAAAGAAAGAAAGACAGAGAAGACATAGAAGAGATCTCTAGGGGCAAGAAGAAGAAGAAGAAGCTCACGTTCTGGATTACAAACCTGTGCAATCCCCTTCGTTGAATCAATAAAGCTAGATCTCGTAGTTCTCAACAAGGATCATCCTTTATCCTCTTTATTTCTACAAATAAGAAACGATATGTTGAAGTTTAAGCTTACCATTTACATTTAATGTCTTCCATTCAATCTGAGATATGTTATATAAATTCAATCTTGGATTTCAACACTCATAGTTCTTAAATCTAGAGTGAATTATACTTGTCTAAGATTTACTCTCTTTCATCATCAATTGATTTAATCAAAAGAGCTTAACACTTCTTTGGTTAGACAGAGGGGCAAAAAAACATGTTAGCATGTTCATTCATTTTTTCACATAAAATTAGAACTCTAGCAAAAATTGAATTGCAACAGATATGGTAGAGCCTCGTGTCTAATTTTGAAATTAAATTGGTTGAAAACCTTGCTAATATTTGTCTTACGTTGAGAGAAAAAATTGAATTAATCCATACATATGGATATGTATTTTAAATCTAATTGACAGTTTTCATTCAGAAAGCTAAAAGTGATTAAAAAAAAAAAGAAGGAATATCATTCATCATATTGGAAGGTCCCAAAGAAAGAAGTTTTAGAAAAAGCTCAGTGAGTATCCATGCCCTTTTGTCGGTTGAAACAACTTTCATGTACTTTAAGTCTTTAACAATAACTGCTGGACTTATCAACACCTTCCCAAAAGATATAAAACTAATTCCATTAATTATGTGTTTTTCTCCAAATTAGCGGGTCGATTAAGTTGACTTTACTCTAACAAATAACTCTACTTAAGTATGATATGGTAGTTTCGGATAAAATAATGTTTCCTTAACCATTACAACAAACTAGTGTAATTCCACATCACCCCTACCTTGCGAAGGTAGAGAAGTTGTTTACGATAATTCCTCGGCTCAGAAAAAATATAGTCCAAAATAATATTTCCTTAACTGATTAAATTATATTCATAATGCAAAAAAATTGTACGTTTTTTTTTATGTATATTATGTAGATACATTCCAAATAATGATAATTCACCTCTCATCAGGAGGAAAAAGGAAACCTTTGTTCTCGAGATTTAGAACTACACACCTGTTCTCATTTCCCAAAAGGGGATCAAAACTATTATTTACTATGTTGATAACTTGCTAAGACTTAGCTGAAAGGATTTGGTTAATATAATTTTCAAACCCGGCATTCACGCATCAGTGATCGCTTCACCTGTCTAGTACAAATTCAATACAGTTGCTGGAACTAATTAAAGTAATTTTTCACTACTTGTTTGTTGCAGACTTTGTATTAAGTCTATAGTTGAAAAGTGAAAGAGATTGCAGATAAAAAGGCAAAAGTCCACATGGTTTAATTATGAAAGATGCTTCCCTTCGTGACACCCACCGCAATTTTCTCAGCCTTTATACTACAACTGAAAAAACATCAATTACTAACAAGGATTATAGTGCAGTTTGTTTACCTAAAAACGGATAACAATTAAATTTATACTGTTATTTTAAGGGCACGTGATTCACTTAGCACAAACTGAGAGAAAACGTAAATTGAAAATGGAATTAACCACAAATATAAATGAAGCAAACCAACTAAAATGTATAGCCTTAATCCTTGAGCTAGACTGACCTCGAATTAAGTGAGTATTTCGCCGGAAAGTATGAACACAGTAACAACAATATTGAGAGCTTAAGAGAGAGTGAATATATAGTTTTTGTAACGTGATTATGGTCCTCTTTACAAATGATTAGACCCCCTTTATATAGTAGGGGAGTCCTACTCTTGGTACAATTCTAAATACAGTAAGAAACCCTATAATTGGCTAATTAATCGGCCTCCTCTTGATACGTGCCGGGATTTACGCTGTGATCTTCGCCCGATTGTGGATGTTTCCTCTTTCCGTTATCCAACCCGATAAGCTACCCTCGATCTCTGTTTTGTTCGGTCCCCATCTTGGTCGGTCTCGGAGTCTCGAGCTTGACAATCTAACTCTGCGCCATAGTCTAATATAAATCGAAGCCGATCCCTGACTTATCATGCTCCAGCCTCGATTAGCTCACAAAAAAAAAAGCAAGCCCGATTTTGACCGTATACAGATAGTCCCCTCATTTTTTGGAGAGTAATGACAAGAAACGATTTGAGCCCTCGATCTTCATTATGACATAAGCATCATGACGCAAGCAACAGAAGTGACCGAAACGTCCTATCAGAACAGTTTCCCAGGCATTTAATGTGTGCCAGTCGACGGTCGGCCACTTCCGGATTTGAACCGCCGCTGGGAAATTATAAAATACCCTCCTTCTTAACTTTTCAAACTTTATTTTCACATCTTCTTCACTTTAATCTTCAAAATCTTGTGCCTTCCTCAAAGCTTTGTATTCTCAAATCCCTGAGTTTCATCACTAAATATCAAGCGCTCCTCCAGAGTTTCACTCTTCTTTACTCATCAAAGAAAAAATGGCTAAGACTTCAAAAACCGTTCCACGAAAGGAGACTGCTTCATCGTCACGGTCGGCCGGCGAGGAACCGGTGGCGGAGCTACACCCTAAAGAGCTTTTTCCCGGGGGGTGTGTTCTCAATTCTGATTTCAAGTTTGAAAAGACTTCCTCAGTGCCGGGCCGATGCGAGCCGGTATCGAGGTATATATGCTTGATAACCGAAAACTCCTCTCCCGGGTTTAAAATGACGGCAACTGCGGTAACAAACATGTGGCGGTGCCTGCTCCAGAAGAAGCAATCACCACCCATGTGGAAGGGTTCGTAAGTGCTTACACTTACCCTTTCATGTTGGGTCCCTTAGATCCGATCATCATAGATTTTTGCAAGAAATATGAGGTGACCCTCGGTCAGATTCATCCCTCTTTCTGGAGGATAGTGATATTGTTCCGTTTCTTCTCGAGCAAACTTGATGGGCTTTCCTTCACCGTCGGCCACCTCATATGCCTATATGGCCCCCGACTCTATCGAGGAGTACTAATAAAGCTTCAACGTCGAGCCAACATGGAACCTTTCTTGAGCATAGATAAGGACAAAGATCGAGGCTGGATGGGCCGGTTTGTTCGAGTGAAGACCTCGGACTTGATCCTGGCCGAGAGTATGCCATTTCCCGAGAAATGGAATATGAAACGTAAGTATGATTCCGTCCCTAATTTTTGTTTATTGTCTTTATTTTTTCACCCTTTCTTATCAGTATTTTACTGGATGCGGTCGTCGCTTGGATGCTGGGTGTGGTCCCCCAACTCGAGAATCGGGTCAGGAGCCTGATATTGCAATCGACACATGCTGAGCGCGCATGGCGCAATTTGGCAAAGGGTCGATGGGAGGCTAGTAGCCATTGTAAGATTCTCTCTCGACTTAATGATTTGACCATTGTTCGAATATTTTTTCGAACTTATTCATTTCAATTTGTAGGTTTGGGAAGGAGGTGATGATGAGGCCTCCGTCTGGTGATGAAGAAATCCCTCCCCCATCATCTGTTTCAAAGCCGGCGGGGGAGAAGAAGAGGAAGAGGGCTTCGACTTCCGCGAACTCTGAGGGGCAGAAGCTAAAAAAGAAGACAATCCGTAAACCCAAGGGTAACATCACCCCTTTAACTTTGGAGTCAGTCCAACGGCTAAGGGAAGAGCCCGAAGACGAAGAAGAAGAGGGAACCGGGCTGGTGGCTCGTGTGCGAGCCGGTGTCGATGTTCGAGGAACCCCCGAACCGGTGGGGGCTGAGACCTTACCGCGGCTACCAGATGATCTCGAGGAAGCCTCAGCCGAAGTCCCCGAGCCAGAAAAGGTCGAACTTGTTTTGCCTCGAGGTGAGGAAGCTATCGAGGAGGCGGCTGATGCTGATATAGAAACTGGGCTCGAGGCTCCCCAAGATGAAGGCGGTGTCCCAAAAATTTACCTGGGGTAATTGAAACTGGAGATTCCTCCTCGTTCTCGTCATTCACTGAGTCGATGATTGAGGATGCTCAGGATGCGGAGACTTGCCATGATGTAGGGGTCTATAGTGCAGAAGATCCTTTCCATGATTATTTTGTCTGTGTGGAAGACGCCACCGGTCTGGGTGACTTGGAGATACCAAAGAAGAGCTCAAATGAGGCTTCCTCGAGCCTTAAACTTACCAATCGGTTTTCAACTCCAAGTGTTGATCCCGGGCGCAAGCGATCGATTGTCATTTCGGTCCCGGATGATGCTCGGGTCCTTTATGCCCCCATAGGGGTGGATAGCTACCTTCGGTATCTAGTTACCGAAGAGGACTAGGCTAAGACGGACGAAGTGGAGATGCCTTGCATGTTCAATGAAGCTCAACAAGCGTTGAATCAAGTACCCTTAGATACCTTTGACAATTTCAATTTCTGTACTTATGCTTTTTTATACAATTTCCTTTTCCGTGTTTTGCAGGCTTCGGTGTTTCATCATGAGGCCTTCCTCCGATCCCGAGAGGAGTTAAACCGGTATGAGGCGGAGATTCGGGGGCTCACCGAGAAGAAAGATGCCTTCAAACTTCTTAGTGAGCAAAGAGAAGAGGAGGTCAAGAGCCTTCGAAATGATTTAGAGGCGTCCCAAGAAGAGCATGCCGATCTGGTCGAGCAGGTAAACAGAATCTTTGCAGTTACTGAAGAAAAATCAAGCATAGTGACCAACGATCTGAACCCACAGGTCCAACAAAAGATTGACATAATCGGGCAGCTCCGTAAAGAGGTAGAGACTATAAAGACCGAGGCTGAAGAATGGAAAAAGAACATGGATCGCTTGGCCTCAGAAAAGGAGACTGCCCGGGCCCAGCTGGCCTCGACTGAAGTTCAACTCCAAAATATAAAGGAAAAAACCTTGGTGCAAGCCAAGAAAATCGAGGAGCTCAAATCTCAGTTGGGTTTTGTAATTTCCGATCGGGAGAAGTTGGTCGCGGAGCTTGAAGCGGCTAAATCGGAGGTCGAAGCAACCAAGGCCAATGTTGATGCAACGGTGGCTGTTTACCGGGCCGATGCCGAAGCTGCTCAGCTCCGAGCAAAGGAGGTCACCGAGGTTGCTCAGGTTCGAGCAAATTGGGTTGCCAAGCATGCCAAATGCCAGTCTCGGAGGGAGACTGTTGCGGCCAAACGCACACGCAAGTATACACGATCGTCAAGTAATAAAGTGACTAAAAGTCGGATGTCGAACCCACGAGGACTTGTGATTAACTATTAACTATTAGACAATCATAATTATCTAAATAAGAATTAAACCTAGAAATATTTGATTCTAAACTAACTAAATAAAAAAATATAAATAATAAACTTTAAACAGAAAAAGAGAAGATTTTTATGATTTCAATGTAATGAAAACGATCTAGGGTTATGGGTTATCTAACATTCCTATTGTATTCTTCAATTGAATTGACTAACTAATTTATCTAGTTTATTGGTTAACAGGGTTAATATTGCTCATAAGAATCTGTCGAGTTCTTACTCGCCTATTCAAGCTAACCTAACTCCTATATGTCTATGGAATTAGAACTAACAAGAACGCATTTATAATTCCTGTAAATCAACCAAGCAAGGCAATTAGGTATATGTCTATCCTAACCGCGAATCCGTTCCCCGATGCCCATGTTCAAGAACTTGCTCTATTCAATCCTATATGCAATCTAGAATTCCCACTTTCGAGTTCAATTCAAGATTCGTAGATAGTATTCAATTGGTGATCAAACAATCAAATAATTAAGTGCAGGATTGAATAAATAAACCAATATGATAAACTAAGAAATCAAAATCAATATCCGAATAGCAATAGTCATGAAAGAACCACAACCCTAGAACGTGAAGTTTAGCTCCACATAGACATGGTAGCAAAACAACAAATCATACAAAGAAACATAAAAAGACTAAGTTGGTGGAAGAAAAGATAAAACCCGGCCTCCACGGCGGCTCTGTGCTTGTGTTTTCCTCTCAAAAACGTCCTCCTCCCTCAAAATACCGTTTTTCCATGTATATATACCAAGTAGGGTTGGGCCCAAACAATTATACCTTCTCCAATGTGAAAAAAGGACTTTTTTCCCGGGTTTGACTAGCGCGATCGCGCTAGTGGCCCAGTGTTCTGCCTGACGAGCGCGACCTGAGCGTGATCGCTCTATTGACGCGCATTTTTCACCCTGTTCCGTTTCAAATTTGGAAAAACGTAAAACATGAAAGTTGTAGCCCTTTGAGTAAGATTTCCAACCATATATTGTGGAACCCAGATGGAGTTCTGAGCAAAAAGTTATATCTATTTTACTAGACAGTGCGCAATATGCCTACTGGAGTCTTCGTTCGCTCTAACTATCATCCATTGACCCCCAAACACGATCCCGGCTTAATTCCTTGAACTTTTACTCAAACTTTAAAGCTACAAATCACTTGAATTCATTCCATAACATCTACATAGCTCGTAATCACTCCTACAAGGTATAAAACACACCATTAGTGCAAAACACTAGCGATTAAAGCTCAAACTCAATTAAGGTGCAGTAAATTAGAGTGTAATAATCGACCAAATTACGTAATTATAGCCTATCATCAGAGACTCTCAAAGAGATCCACACTCGGGGCTTCGATCTTTCAACCGAGATCGAGAACGCTAGGAAGCTTGAAACTGAGGCCAAGAAATTAGCTTATCCCGATGATGATGACGAATCCGAAAGCTTGAGCGAATCTAAAAGCGCGAAAGATTCCGAGGGCAGAGATGCCACTCTCGGAGATGGAGATGACCAGGCTACTTAGGCATTTAAATAGTTTTGTATTTCTGTCGAGGCCGCTTAGGCCTTTTGTAAAAAACTTCTATCGGGCCGTATTGCCCTTGTAAAAAGATTTCGATGAATATGTAAAACTTTTTTCCTTTCCTTGGCTTCTAAACCTGTTAATTTATGTAAGGGTCAAGACGCCTTAGACTAAAATTATGAAGTTGTATTCTAAGGTCCAAGGTTTGAGATGGTAAGGACCGACAGTAAGTACTGCCATTGACTGCTTCGGATCGGTAATTCGCGAGTGAATGTTCGAACTTTGATTAGAGTTGCCCTTAGGCTTAATAGTTGAGTGAGGATTTGCTCGAACTCTAGCTACAGTGGCCCTTGGGCTCGATAGATAGTCCCCAATTGAGATATTATTCGAACTCGGGTTAAGGTAGCCTTTGGGCTTTGTAGTCGAGTGAGGACTTGCTCGAACTCAAAGTAAAGTGGCCCTTGGGCTTTGTGATCGAGTGAGGACTTGCTCGAACTCGAGATAAGGTGGCCCTTGGGCTCGATAGATAGTCCCCAAGTGACTCGAACTCCGGTTAAGGTAGCCCTTGGGCTTTGTAAATTTTGTATTTGGCCGATCTAGCCTTTGTAAAACGATCTTTTAAACATATATATAAGGTTTTCAACCCTTTTCGGCTCCCGAATTTTTTCCTTTGTTTTACTGCTTGTATTCACAAAGGTTGGAATGCCTTAGCACAAAATAATAAGGTTTTGGTCGAGGGTTCCAACAAACCTTGCCTTTATTGCCCTTCTGGGTTAAGGCGTTATCAGGGTTCGGTGATACCGAAGTTGCTTCACGAAAATGTTTCAAGGTTAAGATTTTTTCGAGGGTAGCCTTTAGAACTGGTTGTGAAAGAATTTTTTCTTTTTCGAAGGCGTATTTTTGTTATGGATTTCGGACATCTCCGAACCGTGTTAAATTGGCCGTAGCCTTTTAGTTTGGGTGTAGCCCAGTGAGCTCGCTTTTGAGTTATCCAAGCTTGCCTAAGATAACAGTCCCCGAGTGGGTATGGCCGTAGCCTTTAAAATTCGATGTTCAATAGTTCGATCTGTTCGCGTTTATTTTTTGGACGGCAGTCCCTGAGTGTTGGAGTGATTATCTGAACTCCGATTGCAATCGGCCCTTAAGCTCGTTCCCATAATAAATTGAAAGTATGGAATTGTAAAATAGAAAAAACTTTTTCTAAGACATGAAATAATTGTAAGGAAAAATTCTTCTCTTTATTCTTATGAAAAATGATTACACATGCGTACATGTCTTGATCAAGGGCTCGAACAACCTATCTGGGCACGGTTCGTTCGACCGTTCAGCCCTTTCGAGACCCCATCATTGTGAAGTAATTTCCTCGCAACAAAGTTGCATTCAAAAGGTAATATCCCTCAGTATTCGAGGTTTATTGTAGGGAAACTCGGATACTGTTAAATGTTGTCTCCGACACCGATTCGTGGCCGACCTTCGATTTTTGAGTTAGCTCGATATGTTGTTGCCTCGTTAAAATTCTTGCCAAAAAACCCAATTGGGATAAAAACGGTTAAAGAGAAAAAGAGTGCAACGCGTGCTTCAAGACCCAAAGCTTCGTGCAGCTCTTCGTTGATAACCTGCAAGTGTTAGTCGAAGAATAGAAAGAATTGAAACGGGGTCGTACCTTCATTCGGATTTCGTATGCTTAATGTGACCTTCCTCATTACCAAGTCCTCGTGAACTTTGACCTGGATCATTCCATGTAGAATTTCGCCCAGGTCCACTGTTTCTAGGTCCCTATTATACGGTTGATATCGATCTCTTTTTTACCTTGGTTCTCGGTCGATATCTCTCTTGATTCTATCTAGGGGCCTGTTAGGATAAATAGACCTGGAAAGAGTCCCCAATTGATCATCCTCGACCCTGATCTTCGACTGATATCGATTATGTACATCGGCCCAAGTGACACCCGGATACTCGATCAAATTTTGCTTCAACTGTTGTAAAGCTATGGAAATCTTAATGTTGAGACCTTGAGTGAAAGCTTGAACAGCCCAATCGTCGGTGACCGGTGGAAAAGCCATTCACTCCATTTAGAACCGAGATACGAATTCCTTGAGCATCTTGTTATCTTTCTGCCTTAACTTGAAAAGGTCCGACTTTCTTATTGCAGCCTTAATGGCTCTGGCGTGCGCCTTAACAAAAGAATCTGCAAGCATAGAAAACGAATCAATAGAATTAGGCGGTAAATTATGATACCATATCATGGCACCCTTCGATAGAGTCTCCCCTAATTTCTTCAGCAATACGGATTCAATTTCATCATCTTCCAAGTCATTTCCTTTGATGACGCACGTGTACGTGGTGACGTGTTCATTTGGATCAGTCGTCCCGTTATACTTAGGAATTTCGGGCATACGGAACTTCTTGGGGATCGGCTTCGGAGTCGCACTTGGGGGGAAAGGTTTTTGTACAAACTTTTTAGAATCTAGTCCTTTCAATATTGGTGGTGCCCCCGGGATTTGGTCGACCCTGGAGTTATAGGTTTCCACCTTCTTATCATTTTCCTCGATCTTCTTTCCCTTGTCGCGATTCGCTTTATCAACTCTTCGAGCATTTTTATAATAGCGGGATTGGTCTCTGATTCCTTCTCATTCTATTTTCTCGAAGTCGATTCAACCCTGTGCACAACTTCTTGGGACGACTCGAGTTCGACCCTGCTCGGCGTGTGGTTCTGATTTTGGAGCTTAGCTATTGCTGCCTGTTGGGCCTGCAATATTTCGAAGATTATCTGTAGGCTAATCCCGCCATCTTCACTGCCATGCGCATTCTGAGTAATTGATCGGGTACCCCCACGAACGCTGCTTTTGGGATCGACGACCACATTTCCATTGATGGCTACATACGAACTGACGTCGATTGGGTATACAGCCGGAACTTCATCGAGGCAAGCAGGAGGTGCAACGTTTTCTGGTGTAATGTTCTCATTCTCGCCGTGGTGGCTGAGATCATTGTCAATGTGTTGAGGTGCTGACAGAGAGTTTGACATCTTTTAATCCTGTAATCACCTCAAAGATCAAGCGTAAAATAGTGTGTGTTATGAAAATTTGTACCAGGCAATCACTATTATCCTTAGCCCCACGGTGGGCGCCAAACTGTTTACCCTAAAAACGGATAACAATTGAATTTATAATGTGGTTTTAAGGATACGTGATTCACTTAGTAGAAATTGAGAGATAACGCAAATTGACAATGGAATTAACTGCAAATATAAATGAAGCAAACAAAGTAAAATGTATAGCCTTAATCCTTGAGCTAGACTGCCCTCAAATTAAGTGAGTATTTCGCCAGAAAGTATGAACACAGTAACAACAATATTGAGAGCTTAAGAGAGAGTGAATATATAGTTTTTGTAACGTGAGTATCGTCCTTTTTACAAATGATTAGACCCCCTTTATATAGTAGGGGAGTCCTACCCCTGGTACAATTCTAAATACAGTAAGAAATCCTATGATTGGCTAATTAATAGGCCTCCTCTTGATACGTGCTGTGATTTACGCCATGATCTTCGCCCGATTGCGTATGTTTCGTCTTTCCGTTATCCAACCCAGTAAGCTACCCTCGATCTCTGTTTTGTTCGGTCCCGATCTTGGTCGGTCTCAGAGTCTCGAGCTTGACAATCTAACTTTGCGCCATAGTCTGATATAAATCGAAGTCGATCCCTGACTTATCATGCTCCAGCCTCGATCAGCCTCACAAAAAGGGCAAGCCCGATTTTGACCGTGTACACAGTTGTAAGTATTTCTTCATATTTCGGGTTCAGATCGTGAGTATGGAATCGCTTTTGTTAAGGAGTACGAACTCCATTGCGGATACCGAACAAGCAAATACCGAGAGACCATTAAAAAAAATTCATTCTAAAATTGTATCTGGAGCCATGCATTATGATACTAGTTGAAGTGAAGGGAATTAAATTAATTTAGAGGAATGAACATAACCGGATTTGACAGATCCAATCTTCTACACACAAATTATAATTTAAGGACTGTTTCAATCTAACAGTTGGTGAGCTAGGTAATCCTCCAACAGAAACCATCTTCGTCTTATTATTATTATTATTATTATTATTATTATTATTATTATTATTATTATTATTATTATTATTATGTTAGGTTCATCCGAAAAGTCAGAAACCATCTCATTTGTTATATTTCATTCCTACCACCAGTTGCACCATTTGAAGCCGAACAATATATATTCTCTATGTTTGAAAATATTCTTGATTTTTCCTCAGTAGAATTTGTTTAATTCAACAAAAAAGGGGTGCTGAAAACTTTACAATATCAAATAAGTCAAATGTGGCTCTACATATTTCTCAGAAAATATTAAATACCAGCATTAACTTCCACTTCCTCCATTCCTTTTTCTAGTCCAATGGACAAGTAAAATGGAAAATTAACCCATTTTCGCAATAAGCGTGTCAAATCAAAACATAAAAAGGTAAATTAGTGAAAATTTATAGTACGGTGAGACCATTCTATAACAACACATCTGTATAATAGTCAAGTTTTTTCTTGAAACCAATTTTACTTTATACTATAATATATGTCCTCTATAACAATACTTTTCTATAGCAGTCAAAAAATAAATATTAAAACAAACAAGACTGTTATAGTAAGATTTGTCTGTAATATTAAAATTGTCAAGTAAGACAAGTGCAATTAAAATAACATGAAGCAACTCTTATATTTAATCAATGGCTTCTTTGAAACCTTTTTGACTTTATGTCTTTTCATTTTCAAACGCCATAATTAATCCCTGACCCTCGATACACTTGGGGAGTAATTGTTATAATCAACTCACCTTTTTCCATATAGTCAAATTAACGACTAAAAGCTTTCTTTTAAATTAAATGTATTGATGGTATAATCTTTTTAATATTATTGATGGCATTTAACCTTATGTCCTATGTTACTTATTACTTTTTCAGATTATCAATTAATAGTATTTAATTTACTTGTAATTATCCAATAAATGATCTGATTATACATTTCCTTTGGCCACTTTGAGTGATTTTTGGTCTTTATGTGATTCAAAATATTTGATTTTTTCAAATATCAAGAAAGATTTTTTTTTTCCAAAGTTGTCCTTTGGAGTAAAGAATCTAGAAGTATGTGTTATATTTCCATTGAATAAATTAAAGTTAATATGGTCAATTATATTTTTACTTAACACTAAAAGTAGTAAATTCTAAAACAACCAAAAATTACTTAAAGTGGATCGGAGAGAATAATATTTTAGACGGTTAATGCATAAAACTTAATTTAGAAAGAAAAAGAGAAAAAGGTTAAGCTCTTTTCTTCCTTAACTAACCGGTTCTTCTTTTTTGTTTCAACAACGTGCTCCTTAATTATCATATTATACAACTAGGGTTAGTCCATTTTAAGTTTTAACATTTCAAATGAAGCTTAAAAAGCTTGTTTAATGATAAACCCAAAACTAATGATTTTTTTAATGGTCTAGGAAGGATCAATAGTGTTAGGTTGATTAAGGCTACCACGTTAGGAACGGGTTGTTATACTAACAAAGCTATGTCTGTTGGTGGTCGCTTAGATATAGTCTGAATTTATTAATTTAGGTGGATAAGCTTTTATTATTCGTAAAGAATTAAGTATTTAGTATAGATACGTTTTCTTCTATAAAAATTATGATATTTATGACATTCAACCATACTTTAACTTTTTTTATAATCGCGCGAAGTAGAAGTGAATCAAAAATTTAAACTCTACGGGTTCAACCTTAAAGACTGCATTTTCATCTAGCGCGAACTGCGAACAATTACACCAATTAGGAAATACGAACAAAGTCCCCTTTTTTTTTTTTGCATTTAAATTGATAGAGAAAGTGAGAAATTCCATTAGTTGATCAACTCTTCTGGTTTAAGTGGAGTGTAAACTCATTTAACGAAATATTATCTCTATCTTTTTGAACGTTTTATTCGTTATATGTAAACACCGAATAAACTTTATAAATTCTGTACTTTCCCCAGAAAATTAAAAGTTTATAGCAGTTTCATAAAAATACCCCTAAAAGAATATGATTAGGTGTCCGCGAGAAAAGAAACTTTGGACCAATTTATTTGGGCCATATATCCAATGTTAACAATGGGCCGGAGTGGCTAAGAATACAGGAGATTTGGACAAATAGGATGATTTGACGCCACTGTCTAATTTCTTTCCGTTTAAGGAACAACAACAACCAACCAACCAACTCAGTGAAATTCCACAAATGGAATTTGGGGAGAGTAGTGTGTACACAGACCTTAAACCTATCTTATGATTTTACGAAGGTAGAGAGGCTGTTAAAGACCCTCGACTCAAGAACAGTAAAAATGAAGCAATAGGGAAACAATAGCAACAACAAAGTAATAAGACAATGGGAGCAAATAATACAACGAGTAATAACAGAGATCCATGGATACGAAACTAAAGAATAGTGTCAATCCTACTGAAAATAATGACACACCGTTTTTTAAAAAAAGGGACTAGGAATAGGAAAATGCCCGATTAGTACTGCTACTACTAGTAAGACAAGGCGAAACTCTAGACTTTCTATCAACCCTCCACCCTAATTCTCGACCTCCACACCTTTCTATCGAGGGTCATGTCCTCGATAAGTTGGAGCAGAGCCATGTCCTGCCTGATCACCTCACCTCAATTCTTCTTAGGCCTCCCTCTACCCCTCATCTGACTCGCATGGGCAACCTCTCACATCTCCTAGTCGGGGCATCAGTCTCTCCTCTTCACATGTTCGAACCATCTCACTCTCAATTTTCGCGACTTATCTTCCATAGTAGTCACACCTACGTTGTCCCTAATATATTCATTCTTGATCTTGTCTTTTCTGGTATGCCCACACATCCAGCTCAATATCCTCATTTCTGCTACTTTCATCTTCTGGGTATGAGATTTCTTGACTGGCCAACATTCGTCTCCAAACAGCGGTCTAACTACCGCTTTGTAAAACTTGCCCTTAAGTCTAGGTGGCGCATTCCTATCACAAAAAACACCAGAAGAGAGCCTCCATCACCCGCTCATATACGATGTGCAACATCCTTGTCAATTTTTTCGCTACTCTGTAGTAAAGACCCAAGTTATTTAAAACTATCTCTCTTGGGGATGACTTGTGTATCAAGCTTTATGTACACTTCTGCTTCATGCATCCCAACACTGAACTTACACTCCAAGTATTCTGTTTTTGTCTAGCTCAACTTGAAACCTTTAGACTCCAATGTCTGTCGCCACACCTCCAGCCTAGCATTAAACCCGCAGTGCATCTTGTCAATCAACACAATATCATTTGTAAATAACATACACCATGACACCTCTCCTAAGATGTGTCGCGTCAGCACATCCATCACCAGGGCAAATAAAAATAGGCTAAGAGTTGATCCCTTATGCAACCCCATCACCGCTGAAAAATAATCTGAGTCTCTTCCCCACAGTCCTCACCCGAGTCTTAGCTCCATCGTAGGTGTCCTTAATCATCCTAATATATGCTACGGAAACGCTGCTAACCTCCAAACATTTCTATAGAACCTCCATATGGACTTTGTCGTAGGCTTTTTCTAGGTCAATGAACACCATATGCAAGTCCTTCTTCCTCTCCTTATACTGCTCCATCAACCTCCTTACAAGATGGATGGCTTCTATAGTCGGCCGCTCCGGCATGAATCCGAACTGATTCCACGAAATAGACACACTCGTTTTCACCCTCCTCTCCACTACCCTCTCCTAAATTTTCATGGTGTGACTCAGCACCTTGATACCCCTATGGTTGGTGCAGTTCTGGACATCATCCTTGTTCTTGTACAACGGGACCATCAAACTCCACCTCCATTCTCCCCCAACTCTTGCGTTCTTCCAAAATTTTACTGGAATATCGTCTGGTTCGGTCAACCTATCCCTATTCATCCTCCACATAGCCTCCTTAACCTCCTCAATTTTAATATGCCTACAAAACCTGAAATCTCGTTGGCTTTCTAAGTTCTCTAACTCCCCGAGCACAATGCTGTTGTCCATATCCTAGTTCAGGAGTTTATGGAAGTATGTCTGCCGCATGCGCTAATTACGCCTCTTCCACCAATACATTTCCTTCCTTGTCTTTGATGCATCTCACTTGATCCAGGTCCCGAGCTTTCTTCTCTCTCACCTTGGCCTACCTGAACAGTTTCTCGACATTGTCTTTGCCCCCAAGTTCCTCATACAAGCGCTCAAAGGCAGCAGACTTAGCTGCCGTGACCGCTAACTTCGCCTCTTTCTTTGCCTTCTTATTGTGCTCCATATTCGTCCTCTTCTCCTCCTCGTCGGCGCTCTTCATTAGTTTCATATACGCTGTTTTCTTGGCTTTCACTTTCTTGTATCTCTCCGTTCCACCACCAGTCCCCTTTGTGACATTCGGAGTAGCCTTTCGTGACCCCTAGCACCTCCCTAGCAGCTTCTCTATGCAATCCGCTATTGTGGTCCACATACTAGCTACTCGCATCCCCACTTTTCCTCTCTGCTCCCATAGCCAACAACTTCTTCCCCAACTCTTGGGCTTTGTCCTTCGTCAAGGCTCCCCACTTGATCTTGGGTTGACCCTCTCCTCTTTCTTACTTTCTTAATCTCTAAGTCTATTACCAAGAGCCTATTTTGTGTCGAAAGCCATTCCCGTTAAAGGAAGTTTTGCAAAAACAGTCTTGGAATTGCACTTGGAAAAATGATTTATACTTGTTTAATTGTTCACACGTTTAATCGGATGGACTAATCTTGTATGTGTTATTCAATTGTTCATAAGTTTTACCCGGCGACCATAAATTAGTATTATCTCCATTCTACTCATCTTGTCAAATTATTCACAAACTTTATCGGATGGACAATTGTTCAACAATCCCAATTTGAATTATAAACATTTTTAGTATAGTGATTACACTTTGTTTTCCAAAAAAATGTAAACATCTTTTCAAACGCAAGAACAATGAAGTTGGTAATTTCAAACGAATCATACTTGTCTATAAGACTTTAATAAATCGTC
The DNA here is from genome assembly GCF_001879085.1 of Nicotiana attenuata. Lineage (NCBI taxonomy): Eukaryota > Viridiplantae > Streptophyta > Magnoliopsida > Solanales > Solanaceae > Nicotiana > Nicotiana attenuata. The sequence continues at coordinate 2,501,282 of NC_031989.1, forward strand.
TCTCTTAGACTTAGGTAGTCATAATGACCAAAGTTTTTAATGTAAAATTAAATTATCAATTGATGACATGTTAAGTACGTACTATCCGACCATCCAATATAATTGAAACAAGTGTTAGAAATCTAGAAGGCGGATAAAAATGAAGATGTTGGAAGCGCTGTCATGAATAACTATCATCATTAGAAATTAGAGTGGAGTCGTTAATTTAAATTATCCGGAAAAAGAATAGATTTTCATAGCACACAAATACCTGACGGATAATGGAAATAAAATAAAATACAATAAAACTATATTGTTATATAAAGAAAGAGTTATACAACACATAATGGTGTGATATAAGTATTAGTAATTAATTAAATGAATAAACATTACTCGTATAAGATATCAGAATTTAAATTTTAATAGAAAACACAAAACATTAAATATTATTTATTTGTTATATGTCTAAGCATCGATAAGTAGAATTATCCAACGTCTCTACTAGTGAGAGGTAGTCCCTCTGTCCTAATTTATACGGTATTTTTTGCTTTTCGAGATTTAGATTATGCAAAATTTTGATTAATATTTAAAATATATATTTTTTTCATTAACATGAAAAGAATTACTACTTATTAATTTTAAAATACTTAATTAATATAATTTAATTTTAACTATTAATCAATTTAACTCTTTAGAAAATATAATTTAAAATAGAGGAAGTAATATAGGTATCGAAAAAAATAAATATGTATCTAAAAGAAATAATCGAGGTGTGGTAACTGGTAACTAAGCCAAGCACCATCTTTTAAATATAAAAAAAAAGTAAAAATAAAGATATACTACTCCCTCTGTTTCAGTTTATGTGAACTTATTTCCTTTTTGGTCCGTTCCAAAAAGAATGATCGCTTTCTAAATTTGGTAACAATTTAACTTAAACTTATAATTCTACCCTTAATGAGAGACTTTTATTATCATATAAATACTTTAGGCCCTTTTTAACTTGCTTTGAATCACAAATTCCAAAAATCTTTTATTTTTTCTTAAATTTCGTGCCCCACGGTTCAAAATGTGGGACAGGGAGGAAAGGAATTAGTGGGTGAAAATGAGTGAGAGGTAGCTATCAAGACTTTAGAAGCATGTGGCTAAGAATTGTTCATTTGATCTACTCTTGTGAATTGTGACATGTGTGTTCTGGTCTGTGGGCCCAACAACTAAATCCAGAACAAGCCACGCTCGCCACGGCTTCTGGATTCTCACGTGTCAATTGGCGATGGGCCATGGCTCTTCTACTGGATTGGTTGTGGACCACCTCTCTATTTAATCTGCTTTTGTTTGCCAACTTTTAAAACCACCCCAAAAAAGAAAACTATTGTTTTGTTTCAATTTTCCTTTTTTTTGCTCATTTTAAGGGACAATAATAGCCCGTTTGGCCAAGCTGCAAAAATCAACTTATTTTAAAAAGTATATTTTTTAAAAGTACTTTTGGTGAAAAACAATTTGTGTTTGGCTAATTAGTTTGAAAAGCACTTCTGAGCAGCAATTAGTGTTTGGCCAAGCTTTAAAAAACTGCTTCTAAGTGTATTTTTCTCAAAAATGCTTTTCGAAAAAGAAGCTACTTTTTTCTGCTTCTCCAAAACTGCTTCTGCTACTCCTCAAAAGCACTTTTTTTCTTTTGGCAAAAAAAAAAAAAAGCACTTTTGGCCAAAAGCACTGTTGGCAAAAAAAAACACTTTTGGCCAAAAGAAAACTTGACCAAACAGGCTATAAGTCGGCAAAATAGGACATTTTGAGAATAAGAAGTAAAATACTCTTGGTGAAATTGAAACCATTAATATGTTTTTAATAGGTAATTTACTAAACTAAAATATACCGTCTATGTAAAATATTTATAGTATCCGTGTAGCTATTGCTCCTCTGATGATTCGAGCCCCCAATTTTAAAGTTATAGGTAAAGAATACTAACCATCTGAACAACCCCTATTATCTTTGATACCATGTATATAAAACTTGTTTTAGGCTTCCTATCCCATAGGACAAAAGGTTTGGGGACGGTGGGGCATGACAAAAGAAAATAGATGGCGGTGGCAATTAGGCATAGTGGCAACTATTTTCAATATATATATACACACACATACTGCTATTTTTCTGGAAAAAGTATACTAACGACCCGTTTGGTTATAGATTTAAACTGAGATTTTATTTAGCAACACATGTTTGGCCATAGATTTTGGCTACATCTTACCAAATCCCAAAATTAGCTCTATCATATTACATTTTTTATAAATTGCCCCAAATTTTTATATTTTAGAAAAGAGCCCATCATTTATTATTTTGTAACAATGTTGTTTCGTCTTCTCGGTCATTTGATAGTGTATCATGTAGTTCATTATAAAAATAATAATTTATATCAAATTTATTTATGTTCCGGGCTATGGTTTGGGATAATATAATGAATGTTATTGATAATGGTATTGTTGGGTATTTGTGATAGCTTTTAGAACCTGTGGGTATAAGTCATGTTTCATGTTTTTCCAAAATAAATTTGGAAAATATGTTTTGAAAACTGATGTCCAAACACATTTTCTCTTCAAATCAAACTTTATCCAAATAGATTTTTCAAAACAAATTTAAAAATTTATGGCCAAACGCTAACTTATACTAAGGTTCCTTAACATAGAAATAGCACGCTGGCTTACAATCATAATCCCACATAATGAGCAACAAAATGAACGTTTTTTTAATAGTGGTTTTCGGATCATTTTGTGTGCGCCTTAACAGAAAAAAAGGAGCTATTTCATCTCTACGACAGAACCATATAATATATTAAGGGGTCGTTTGGTTAGACACAAGTTATTTCGGGATTAGTTATTTTGGTATTAGTTATTCCATTCTCCCATAAGGATAACGAAATACTAAAATTCTGGGATAATTATTTTCGGGATTAGTTATATTACGATTTTATCCCAATCAAACACGAGATAAACTCATCTCAAATTTAATCGCGAAATTAATTACTTCTTATCCCACATGCCAAACGAGCCCGAACTGAATGAAGTTCAACCAACAACATATGGATGAAATGACCATCTGCCTGCAAAAGCAACAGCAATCACACCGAACCATGTAACTTTGCCGACTATTTAATATTTTTGCAACAAGGGCTATTTGGACAAGAAAATGACCAATATCGTAACTGATAGAAAGGGCTATTTGGACAAGAAAATGACCAATATCGTAACTGATAGAAAGGGCTATTTCGACAAGAAAATGACCAACATTAGAAGTTGGAAGACCAAAAAAATAGTCACCTTTTGGTTGTGTGGTGTGTTTCTGTATTACGTGTAGTAGGTGGGACTGCTCTTCCATTAACGGTAGGTCTCGAGCTCGAGCCTGGATATCAAAAAATTCTTAGTAGGAAGCACTTTTTCCGAATGGTGCCTTACGCGATACAAATCCGGACCGGACAAATCAAAAAATAATATTTGTCCTCCACGCTTTATTTTTTTTCTTTTCCTTTTTCTGGTTCTTTCATTTCTTCTCTCTTTCCTCCTTCCTATAGCATTCTTCCTCTTTTCCTAACACTGCTCAACCACCAGTTCTTTTCCCCTTCTTCTTTTCTTTGTCATAACCCCAATATTCTCTTTTTGTTTCCCTCATCTTCTCAAGAAAAAAACTTAACTTTGTGTGCTAAGGACAGTTAGATTTTGACATTGTTTATACATATTTCTGGATTTTTTGTTTGATTAATTGTATGGTTTTCTGGGTCTGTGAATATTGGAAAATGACTTGAAGAGTGAAAAATAGATATATAAACAAATATGAGAACCCTTTGTGATGTTTGTGAAAGTGCTGCTGCTATACTTTTTTGTGCTGCTGATGAGGCTGCTCTTTGTCGTGCTTGTGACGAAAAGGTATTTATCGAATTCCATTTTCAGTACTCCATTTATCAATTTATCAGCCATTTGTAACCCTTTATATTTTTATATATGTCGATTTATTTTTTCTAGTCGATGCTTAGACATGGCTTTTTTTTTTTTTGGGTACTATAATATCCTGAATTGGTTGATTAATTGTTGATCCATATTGTAACTCAAGGTTTCTACTTTATGAAATAATAATTTACATATTTACTTTGAGCCTCCTATTCTGTTAGTTTTGAGCAGAGAGGGATCTAGGATTTTAAGATTCCTTACATCTTCCGCTGGTGTAGTGCGTAGTGCATATGGTGGCCTAGTTTTCTTCCCTTGTACTTACTACTTTTACTATGCCTGGTCTTCTAGCGTATTCAATTCAGTGCAGTCTTTTTTTTTTAGTACTGCATCTTTTGGAATTCCACGTCCACACCTTGATCAACCTAAATGGACTAGAGGCCTTTTTTGTTTGATAACGGTAGTGTTCGAGCCGGTTTGTGTGCACCTTGTGTATTCCATCAAGTACTTGTTACCTCCCACCAACACAAGTACATGGTAACTCTGCCTCCAAGGCTTAGGCGGCTAGGAAGACATCACCTCGATTCTTTTGTCTCTGGTGTGATTCGAACCTTGGTCTCCCATAGTTTTCATCAACTTCATTGACCGATTGGCATACCTTTTGGTGCTAATGGACTATCAGTCTTTCTTTGGAATGATTTTCTTCATAACACTTTTCTCTTGTTAAGGGCGTATCTTCCAATGCATGGTTTGCAAACTTCTTCATATTTAGCTCGTCTCACCTATATCTACATGCCCTTTTATTGATTTTCGGTGCCAACACACTTCTATTGTTTGGAAACGCAAAAATGAAATTCAGGTTGTCGGATGTTATGTGACCTTAATAAGGGTAGAAGAACTGTCAATTTTAAGGAACTAATTTGGTACTCCCTCCTTCTCATTTTGTGTGGTAGTGTGTGATTGGGCATGGAGTTTAAGAAAGAGAAATACTTTTGAAACTTATGGTCTAAAAACAAGCAATAAACATTCTTGCGGCTCTAAATAATCTCATTAAGGCTAAATGTGAAGTTTAAAGATAAATTATTCTAAACATAGAGAGGTGTCATTCTTTTTAGGACAAACTAAAAGGAAATTGTGTCATATAATGGACAGAGGGAGTACAGTATAATCCCCTGGCTCATTTGGTTAATATCTGTTTGTATGCATTTTTAACTCACAAGTGCAATCCATCTTTATTCTACTCAAAGAAATTCATGGTCCATGTTCAAGGTCCATATGTGCAACAAGCTTGCAAGTCGACATGTAAGAGTTGGGCTTGCTGACCCCAGTAAAATCCAACGTTGCGACATATGTGAAAATGCACCTGGTATGTATATTCATTGCTCTCTTTTTCCTTATCCTGCTTCTGCTGGTCAAGATTGCAAAATTATATGAAGTATGTGCTTCTTTGGTGGAAACTTGTATGTAGCTTTCTTTTATTGTGAGATCGATGGAAGTTCCCTTTGTTTGCAATGTGATATGATTGTCCATGTTGGAGGTAAAAGAACCCATGGAAGATATCTCCTTATAAGGCAGAGAATTGAGGTTTGTAAATTCATGCTAAGACAAACGCTTGTTCAGGTTCTTGTAGTTTTTAGGGAAAGAGTCTATATTCATTCTTTCTTTTATGTCCTTCTGTAGTTTCCAGGGGATAAATTGGGCCCTTCAAATGAACTAGGATTGCCATCTACTGAACAAGGTGATGTAAGGAGGGAGCCGGCACACCCCTTCAAGCTCCCTATGATAGAAAACCACCAATCAAACAGGGAAACTGCTAAGGTAGGGCTAGAAAATAATGTGAATAGTAGTGTGAAAATGGAGAATGAGTTGATTGACCTTAATTCCAGACCTCAAAGGATGCACGGTCAATCGTCAAATAATCAGGTAATAAACTCAAATTGAATGTACTATTTCACTCTATTTGTTCAGCTGCCTGTCGGTCCCAAGCAAGTATTAAATTTAATGCAGGAACAAGGAATGGACATGTTTAGTGGCAGCAATCATGAGTCAGTCGGCGTTGTTCCTGATGGACCCTTCAAAAGAGAGCCAGAGAAGTGATCATGGTATACACTCTACTCAGTATATTTGAGTTTGGATTGAATGTCTTTCCTCTCTCGACTCTCTCAAAGTCTTGTAGTACTATGAGTTTTACCTTATGAATTACAATGTGCACATACATAAGCAATATGCCATACTTATTTAAAGATTCTGAAGAAGTGTTTAAGGACTTTAAGGTGCGCTTCAAGGTGGTTGGGCTAAGAAAGAAGCTTGAGAGAATTTGCACCTTTTCAGTTGAGATGTATCTTCACTGCGATTTTCTTGAGTGCCTCACTGCTACTTGGCATTTAAGTTATGAGGATCATGTAACAAGTTTAACAAAAAAGAGGAACAAACCACTTTCAGCTTTTTCAGCAAGGAAGAAATTGTAGAATCAGTGAAATCAAAGTATCTCATTTCTGGAGAAGCAGGAAGGGAAAGAGAGCAGTAATGGGAGAAGGAGAATTGCCTTACCAATCATTTAAGTTTTTGATGGATTTCGTGGTAGTGAATTAAATTACATACATAGTGTGTACATGCGCAGTTTCAAATTAGATTGGAAAAAACTACTTATCTGTTTTGGTTTTATCAACCAATAATAAAAAGTTGTCGTCCATGCACAAGGGAAGCATTTGTCATTTTGTTTTAGGGACCTATAAGAATTGAGCTATGCCCAAAGAAACCATATTCTACTAAGTGCCTTACTGCATACTCAATTCTTCTAAGTGCCTTCGTTCATTCTGCATAACTCAATAAGAACTAGAAGTAAAAACGTACAAAATCAGTTCCTTATTCCATTGCTGCTCTCATTCTACTAAGTACCAAATCGGTTCTTTCTTTCAAGATGGTGCACAACTGATAACGTAAGGATATTATATAAGATATAGAAATCCTTTCAATGTTTGCATGGAAGTGTGCGGGCACCTGGAATTGCTAGGTTCTCTCTGTCATTGGCCCCATCTTCGGGATTGGCTTCAAAAATGTTTCTTATAATTTAGTATCAAAAACCAAACCATCCCCAACAATTTCCTCAGAGAAAACTTTATCACGTATGGAATACTATGTATTACTATGATTTTAATTTTCTTAAAATTTAATAATAACTTTCTTAAAATTGTAATATTCCATAAATTATGTAGAATTGTCCTCGTTTGTCAGATTGTTACCCAAAAATAAAGGGTAATCTGCCTATAAATGTTCTATTCACCTTAAAAATGTTAATCTTGAACCCACAAAATAAAATTATTTCGTGCTTCTACTACTATCCATGCCCCGGAAATTGTATACACTTTAGCTTTACCAAATAGAATGTTTGATTTGGCTTCGGTTCCTAATTTGAGTTGTTGATGAAATAGTTGTACGACTCGATTGGCACCTTCCCTTGGAATGATTCACATAATGCCTCTGGTGTTGTTGGAGCTCCATGGTTCTTTCTTTTGTCAGCTGTAGTATAGTAAAGGGCTTCATCTAGCTATGCTTCATTTTCACGACTCTTATGGTTCTTTACACTTGAATGAAGCACCTTTACATATGGTGATTTCTTAGTGGGGGGAAATAAGGGTTATTCTTACATCTTGTTGATTCGATAACCTTTTACTTATATTAAGTTTAAGTGTTCTACTAGCAGAGATTGAGAATGTATTGGAAGACTTCAGTTAAAACTAGCCAATTATTGGGGATGTTTGTCATTACTTAGTTTGATGTTTTAAAGAATAAGATCAGTTCTGACTGATTAAAAAATAAAAATGTTCAGTTCTGTGACGTAGTTTCATTTACTCCTTTACAACTCGTGCAGGTATGGCAATGGGTAGGGGTTTGAAAAAGCATTACCCTGTCAGTCACTTGCCCTTACCCTCACTTTTTGCGGAGACTACCAAAAATTCAGCATCACCCTCCATTATCCACTTATATCCCTTTCCCTTCGCTCTTTTTTTAATCGAAATACCCTCCCTGTGTTAATAGGATTGGCGCAAATATTTTCAAGTGTAGGATGCAAATTCCCATTTCTAAAACCTATAATCATCTTATGCAAAATCTTCAACGTTTAGTATGCGAACCAAGGAACTACATGCGAACACCCTCTTCTCCTTCCTTCTCTCTCTCTTTCTCACCCAACGATAGACACTAATTAATGCATTTTTGTTCATTTTTTTCCGAATCCTGTAACTAAGTCAATGATTTGAATTCTATTCTATACGGGGCCTTATGATCCTCTGAGATTCTTGCATATTTCCAGCTCTTCTGTTTGTGAAGCCTGGTTCATGAAAAATATTTGGCTAGTTAGGTACCAAGAATTTATGCTATTAAAGTGTAAATTTATTATGCTCTTCAAGGGGGATATTGGGCTATGATTAGGAATTCAATTCCCTTGCCTTTCATTGGATTTAACACTGTCGGTACCATCAGGTGTCCTGCATGATCCCTCCATTAACCTGCTTTTGAGTCATCTAAGCTTATTTCTTTTTTTCCATTTTCTACCCTTTATATGATGCAAACAAATGTTTACTTTGCTTCTGAACTCCTCTTTAGTGAAAATTGGGGCCGGAACTTGAATATAAACATTTGCTTTCCCTCAACTGGAGCTTTGAAGGACAGGGCCTTTGCTCAGACCACTCCCATTTACAGTCTGTTTGAGTGGTTACCTTTATATCGTAATACTACTTACGCCGTTCTCCTTTGAATTCTCTCTTAACCCTTCTTTTTGTTCTTCTCATGGATCCTGATCTTTCACCAAGTCGCCTGTAATAGACCTACAACCTAGCACTGCTAAAAAGCCCTTAAAAAGTGAACTGGGTTGTACTCTTTTCATTTTCAGCTGGATATTGAATATCTACTTCAGATATCTAGCTTGATAATAAAATTGTGGATGTTCGTACGAAGTTTATGATCACTTTTGCTGCACTACCGTTGACAATCTTGAAGTGTTTCTTTGCTTTGACTATGTATGTAAAATTATAGCAAGGTGGGTTTTATGGTATTAAAATGTTTATGTTTGAACTTTGAACTTTGAACGCGTTGGGCCGTGGTGTACTAGAGAAATTCTGCTCAGTTTTATGGGGCTATATGCTTATTTCTGTTTTTGAAGTTCAGATGTGAGATTGCCGCTGCCCTTCCAAAATTCAAACTTGAATTATGAATTGGAGCTGCCGGCCCTAGCTGAGTTCTGTAAAATGTCAGAGCTTTAAGCAAGGCGACGCGTTTGAACTAGTCAGGACTAAGTTGAGTTTTCTCTTGGAGTGAAAGAGCACTCTGAAGTTCATTATTCAACCACTTCCATGCCTATATTTCAGGAAGAGGATCAGAAAAAAATTCTGCCATATTTCTTTGAGGAGAGGATAAAGCTGCAATCACCACATTTACCTCTGTATTTTCTTGTACTGAGTAATGGGAAAAACAATCTTTACAGATTCAAGATGAACTGGGACACTTTATGTAGTGTTGTCATTCATTTTATTGTACTAGTTTTTAGTCATGAATAGTCTCATCTGGTTTGTGTTTGTCTCTATAGCAATTCTGTTATTAGACTTCAAAATCATTAAAGGTTTATGCCGAGGGTCTATCGGAAACAGCATCTCCAAATCACACTTGTGGGATTTTACGGGGTCGTTATTGTTGTAATCATTCAAGGTTGACACAAACTATTGGGGAGTAATTGAACCACCCAAGAATCAACATGACTGTCACCAACTCAGAAAGGAAACAATCTTTCTTATTCCCCCTTAATATTTCTCAACATAAAAAGAATGACAATAATCAGGCCATTTGATTACAAAGATAAAAAGATGGACATATGCCATTGTTAATCAAATCTCTACCATATATCTATCAAGAATGAATATACAGTTAATCAATAGAACTCAAAAGCTTCGTTTTGTGCCAACATCTCAAGAACTTCAGGCATATCAATTATCACATAACATCCAATTCAAATCAGTTAAGTCCTTTTCATCCCATTGATAATCAAGAACTCCTAATTCAGGCACCTTGCATAATCAGCAGAATGTGGCATCTTTTTGATGGCACAAAGAACATAATCTCTACGATCTTCGTCGAATTTCTGAAGAATAACACTAGAGAGTTCGTACTCCTTCATCACCCAATGTCCATCATTCTGATTATAGTACTCTTTATTCACATAACACAAGCTCTTTTTGCATCCAATAATCACAGATGATGAATTTCCCGTATTTTCGTAGCGAACTGATTTAGCCTTATCTTGCTGTTTCCAACTCCCTTTATTACCTACCTCTCGATTATACCCCGACTTGCTTTTCTTCTTCAGCTTTGTAATGAAATAGCGATAATTACTGCTGTCCGCATTATCATCATCATTACCACAGGGTACGCCGTGATTGTAAATTTCCCATGGTTCTTCTCCGCCATAGACGTCGATGTTTGTTGTGATAATTCCAGAATCATTCATCTCTTGTTTAGCAATGAATCTCAATAAGTACTTAAGTCGTTCTGAATCAGTAGGACGAAATCGAATAAAACCCTCTTGCAGATGCTCCATTCTTGGAATTTTTTTTCAATAAAATTGAAACAGAAATAGGAATAGTGAGAGGTGAGGCGAGGGTTCTGAGTTCTATTCCTATGAATTTATAGATATCTGTAGGTTTCCGTTTAGGAGATAATTAATTGGGGAACAAGTAAGGGTTTCATTGGTTGTCAAATTAATTTCTTACACCCGAAGAAATAGGTATGGTAATTAGGGAACTTCCTTTTTAATGGAAACCTTTTTTTCCTTTCCAAACATATATGGAAACGTCTTTCTTTCCCCAAGCATTTATATGTGCCAAACTTTTTTCTACGGTCCAAAATATTTTATTTTTTCGGATTATGGCCAATTATTTAATTTTATTATTAATTAATGTTAAAAGACGAATTCTTTAATATGTGTGAAAACAACTAAAAACCAATTAAATTGGATCGGAGGAAGTATACTTTTTTGTGTGTTAATTCTAGAATCATCATTATGAGTTCCGCCCCCCTCCCCCCCCTCCTCCCCGCCCACACCACGTTTTCGATTAATTATTAGTAGTTTGAAGCACTAAAAACTAGACCTTACCTTTATAAAAAAAAAAATAGGAGATACTAGGCAAAGTAATGCTATAAAAATCGGGCAAAGATTACTTTTAGCCCGTGTCAAAATTATTTATATCTGGTAACTGTAAAAGTATCTAAAATATATATTTTTTTCGCTATTATTTTAAGAGCGGCTATACAATGTCATTTTTCTGTAAAAATCTCCAGAAAAAACAAATAGCGACAAAACTGTAATTCCTATGAATTTATAGATATTAATTAACTGGGCAACAAGTAAAGGGTTTCGTTAATTTCTTCCACCAAAAGAAATAGCTGCGTCGACCGGTGACTGCCTTTTTAACGAACACATACGGAATTTTTTTTTTCCGTTTCCCAAAAATGTCTAAATGATCAAATATACCTTTGTACTATGAGAAAATTTTAAATATACTCTTTATTATACTTTGGCGAAATGGCTTTCTGTCCACTTAAACTTGTAGGGTTTTTGAAAGCCGATACATAAACTTTCGTCTTTCCCAGTTGAACACTCAAACTCGTGAAACCCTTAACTAATAAACACATTTAACCATTGACTATGCTTATGTTCCAGCAGCTTATCTTACGTGGACATAGTGCGTACAAGTCACATTCAAATGGCACGTGTATCTGTTATTATTCATTAAAAAGATTGTAAAATATTTATTAAAAAAAAAACAGAAACTATGAGGAAAAGCAAAAAAGAAGAAGAAAATGGCGGCTGGGTTTGCACAGCTATGGTGAAGAAGAAAATAAGGAAAAATCAGGTAAAAGTTATGGGTTTGCTCTGTTAAAAGCTATGGGTTTGCTCCGTCCCCATCAGGTAAAAGTTGCACAGCTATGGTAAAGAAGAAAATAAGGGAAATAGAAGAAAAGTAGAAATTTCCGACTGAAACTGTCGGTCTTTCCATCGATCGAAAAATCATTTTAAATTATTTCCACGTTTTGTGTTGGTTGGATCGCTTTTCATTTCCGATTGAACTCGTCGGAGATAGATACAATGAATAATTTGCATTTTTCTAGTAGCAGACTCCCTTTGTATAACATTTCAATTTCCGACCGAAATCGTGGGTCATTCCATCGGTCGGGAAATCATTTAAAAATATTTCCTTGTTTTGCCTTGGTTAGATCGCTTATTGCGACGGAATTCGTCGGAGATATGTACGTGTATATATATGGATATTTTTCTTTAGCAAAATTCCATCATTAATTTGCATATTTCTAGCAGTGCTAAGAACAGCTATGGGATCCCAATTTTAGGAGACTAGAATGGTTAGGACTCACAACAAAAATGCTGCGGAACAGGGCGGATGTCCTTTCAGCTCCAGAACAACAATGGTGACGTCGTTTTGCTCCGTCCCCATCAGGTAAAAGTTGCGCAACTATGGTGAAGAAGAAAATAAGGGAAATAGAAGAAAAGTAGAAATTAATATATTTATTCCAGCACATCTATGGGGTTTGTTTCCCTTGACGTGTAACAATTCCATTGATCATTTGCTGACTGGATGGACACGTCTGTGAATGTGTAATACACGCGCGTAGGGTCAAGGGTCAAATGTGTTTATTAGTTAAGGGTTTCACGAGTTTGAGTGTTCAAATGGGAAAGACGAAAGTTTGTGTATCGGCTTTCAAAAGCCCTACAAGTTTAAGTGGCCAGGAAGCCATTTCGCCTTATACTTTCGATTCATATATACCCGTACCGTAATATTATTGGTTCAAATATACTTCTATTCCGTTAAATTTGCTTAAAGTGGTCAGTGGATATCTAATCCTACGGGGAGAAATTCAAAAATAGCCAGATTTACAAGTGGTCATTGAAAAATAGACACAGTTTTAAAAGTAATCGAAATTTAGTCACTTTTCATGTAAAGATAAATCTGAACGAAAACACTGTTCAAAATCCGGAAAATTACTCCAGTATAATATATTGGAGTTCCAGTAAATTATACTGGAGATTGGAGTTGTGCGTGTTGGAGTACCAGCATAATATACTGGAAGTTCATACATAGGTGCACCGATCTCCAGTATATTATGCTGGAACTTTCCGTATTGCAGCAAAATAGTGGCTATTTTTCAATGGCTTTGCAAACGCTGACTATTTTTGAATGACTAGTCCGAAAACTGGCTAGCACGTGTTATTTTTACAATCCTACGTGGCACTAACATTTGATGAGGTGGATGTCATGTGACATGTCACATCAGCGCGAAATAACCCATTTTATCCCTCCCTTCTATTTTTTACATGCTTGGTCCCTTTTTTAAAAATTATTATCATAAATGATAGTAGACTTTGTTTATTTTAAAAAACAACACTTTTTTTTAAACACTTTTTTAGCACTTTCATTTTGGTAACTCCATTAACTAAAGGATCCCTCTACATTAATACACTTTTTACTATATTTTCTTTTTTCTCACTCTTCTATAACTTCTTTTTTCTCTTCCATAAATAACACTTACCCAAATATATCAAAGATTCTGAAAGTAGAATCTCTCAAAAATAATTCTCTTTACACAATGAGAATTTTAGTATTTCTTTCTTTTTTGAGTTTTAAACTTTTTTCTGTATAATTTTATTTTAAACTTTTTTCTGTACAATTTTATTTTAACTAAAAATATACATTTAACATATTTCAAGTATATTATATTATGATAATTTACAATGTAAATATTCCACCAATATATATATATAACACTTATATATACATCATACTACATTATTATATTGATATTATTCAAAGTATATTGCTAGCATATACCTTACATAAAATTTAATCTAAAATATTAATATGCCATTAATATGTATATAGAAGAAAAAATATGTCACATATACTATTTATATACGGATAATTTGTACAAATATGCATGTAATATTAGTGCAAAATATAAATGGCATATTTATAATATCTCTTTAAATATAAATAAGTGTATAAATAACATATGCATATATACATAATTTTTCCTAAAAACACACATGATTTATAATGTAACACCCCAAAATTTTTATAATATTTGCATTCTTGATTGAGCATTTTTATAACGAAGAAATATTTTAACTTGCACTTTTTAAATGTGAAATGGTCAATATATGAAAAATTTCTTACTTTAGGTTGTTTTAATATTGGCAATGAAGTTCCATGATGTTGCTAATGTAACACTTAATATTTGTTTGACTAATTGTTATTAAATATAGTTTATAACTAAGTTTTTGGGTTTCCAACCTTTTGTATTTATCTAAGATTTATTTAGTAGTTGGGGAACCATTTTATTTTCATATCTATCCAACAAAATCCCCAATTGTTTTGGTTTATTCTTCAAGGAAAAAAAAAAGGAAGACCTTTTTCCTATCTCTCTATCTCTCTATCTATATCTCTCTCTCTCTCCTCCACGGCACTAAATTTTTCTTGAAAAATTAGGGAATTCCTACTAAATCAACAAGCAATTTTCGTTTTTGGGTGAAGATCAAGTTGTTCCTCTTGGTAAGTTTCTAAACTCGTTTTTATACTAGACATCTACTAGTATTTTTGTGACGACCCGACCCGTCTCATGTGTTACCGCCCCGTTTTCCCCATTTATTGCTTCTTCATGTTTCATTATCGGCATTTGTAAGTTAGAGTCGAATCGGTTTGGTTTTGGTAGAAAATAAGACATTTAGTCTCTTTAAGGAAGGTTTGTAATGGAAAAGTCAACCGGATGTTGACTATTGAGTTAGAGGGCTCGGATGTGAATTCCGGTGATTCGGTTAGCTTCGGGGGATGATTTGTGACTTAGGAGTGCGATCGGAATCGGTTTTGGAGGTCCGGTGTAGAACAAGGCTTGAATTGGCGAAGTTAGTATTTTGGCGAATTCCGGTTGATAGGTGAGATTTTGATCCGAGGGTCGGAATGGAATTCCGAGAGTTGCAGTAGCTTCGTTAGGTGATTTGGGATGTGTGTGCAAAATTTCAGGCCATTCGGAGGTAATTTGGTTGGATTTTTGATCGAATGCGTACTTCGGAAGTTTTTGAAAAAATTAGGCTTGAAGTCGATGAGAAATGATGGTTTTAATGTTGTTAGAAGTGTTTTGATGATTGGAACAAGTTTGAAAGAGGTTTTAGGATATGTTGGCATTTTTGGTTGAGGTCCCGGGGGCCTCGGGTGTGTTTCGGATGGTCAACGGGTCATTTTTGGAACTTGTTGGATTGCTGAATTGCTGGTATCTGGTTTCCTTCTTCGCGAACGCGAGGGGTGTCTCGCGAACGCGAAGAGGAAAAAATGGGGGAGCTGAAATTTGGCCTTCGCGAACGCGAAGGATGAGACGCGAACGCGAAGGAGGGGAACAGTGTGCTACGCGAACGCGAGAGTGCAATCGCGAACGCATAGAAGGAGTTTGAGCCTGGAGTCAATTGGTCTACGCGAACGCGAGACATGCTACGCGAACACGAAGAGTCTGGGGAACTTGGCCTTCGCGAACGCAAGAGTGGTCTCGCGAACGCGAAGAAGGAGGGGTCAGACCTGGGCAGAATGTTTTAAAACATTTCATCCGCGAACCCAACCCACTTTTCCTCCATTTTTGGGCATTGTTGAGAGCTTTTGGACGGGGATTGAAGAGAGATTCAACTGGGTCGATTGAAGGTAAGTTTTATGAGTTAAAAACATGATTTTATTGTAGAATCATCCTTGAAATTCATGAGAATATAGCCAAATTGTAAGAAATTAGGGCTTGAGTTTGAAATTCTAAATTTGAGATTTGAGGGGCTATTCGTGATCCGATTTGAGAGATTTTGGGATGTATAGACTCGTGTCGAGATGAGGAATCCGGTGATGTTAATTTTCTGATTTTTCGAGACGTGGGCCCGGGGCTCGGGTTTTGCCAACTTCGTGATTTTCGATGTTTTTCGAGTTTTTTCGATTGGGTTATATTCCCTTAGCATATTGTGACGTATTCGTTGCGGTTTTGGTCAGATTCGACACGCGAAGAGGTGAATTCGAAAGGCAAGGGCATAGCAAGCTAGGACCTTGGCCGGCTTGAGGTTAGTAATAAATGTAAATGCTGTGTTGAGGGTTTGAAACCCCGAATTTGCATAACGTAGTGCTATGTGAGGTGACTTGCACGCCGGATAACGGGCGTGGGGTAGAGCACCGTCAGGGATTGCGACTTGGTCCGTCCCGCTTAATAAAATTGATACCTATTTGATTGTAGATTTGTAATATCCTTATAAAAATGGATTAATTGTCATAATTGGGCTTCGTGCCAACTACTTGAATCCTTCAGGGATTATTTTAATGGTTTCTTACCATATCCATAAATATTAAACTCAGTCCTGGTATTTAATACTGTGTTTGAAATGTCAGCCATTTTCTTAAATTAAAAATTAAGTTAATATTTTTAAATGAAGTTTGGGCTGAATATTTTTATACTATTGTGTGATTTTTGGACTGAGTATGGAATCGGGCTGCACGCCGCAGCAGTATTATAATGATATTGATATGAGGCCAAGGGCCTGTTTGATGCCACGAGATGGCTTATTATTGCGCTTGGGCCGTAAGGGGCCCCTCCCGGAGTCTGCACACCCCCAGTGAGTGTCGTCGACGTTAAATAAATGGAGCGGGTTGCACGGCCGCAGCGGGGTACTGGAGGTACCGGTTTATGTGTTGCATTGCATATTTAATTGTCATTTATTTCTTCATCTGTTCTGATGTTTATTCTAATTGTATTGCTGTTTAATGGTATTTTTAGCTTTACTTTGTGTTTATTTAGGATTTCTTATCCTCAGACCTTATTTATATTTATTACTTTCTGAGTTGGAAGTACTCACAATACTCCCTGCACCTTGTGTGTAGATCCAGGTACACCAAAGGGTGAGTGAGGGCTTGTTAGCTGAGCAACAGTTATCTGGGAGTGTCGAGGTAGCTGCATGGCGTTCGCAGCCTTGATCTCTCCCTTCTATCTTTTATTATTTTATTCGTATTATTTTCCTAGTAGAACTTGTAATAGGTGAATAATCTGCCTCTAGAGGCTCATGTTCGTGACACCAGATTCTGTGGGCTATTTAGTATTTTATTTTGGGGTTTTTGAATGTTATAGATTATATCAGAATTTTCGCACTAAATTGGTATTATAGTAGTGAACATTTATTTATTTAATTAGATTATCTGGCTAAGGTTGCGTAAATGGTCGGGCTTGCCTAGCAATGTGTTGGGCGCCATCACGATCGGAGTTAGGGCCGTGACAATTTTATACATATCTTTTCGCACATAGCTCCGATTTAAGTGATCTAGGACTTTCTGGAAAGGTATTTCATAACTCTACAATGCTTATGAAGGAACCAAAATCTAGTTTTGTCGGGATGTACCTGAAAAATGATCAAGAAGTACAGGGCAGGTGCTGCCCAGATTTTCAGTTTTTGAAATACTCCCTGTACTGCTGTTAGTAATTTTAGCATAACTTTCTGTACAAAATTGATATGGGGTCATTCAAGATGTTATAAAAAGGTAATACATAGACTTACAACTTTTATGAAGACTATAAAGTCTAGTTTGTCCGTATAGATCTTCAAAACTGAGTCAAAACTCGGAACAGTGAATATGTCCAGAATTTTTGTTCAAACGTTTTTGGGTAATTTTCACCAATATCATGTTTAGTTTGACTTGTTAAATCACTGAACTTATGTAGATATTTGATTATGTATTTAAGGTATATAAATCCTTGAGAAATCAAAGGGGAAGTATTTGAGGAAGTGGACAGATTTGGTTTGTTTACGGCATAGACGATTCGAACATCCCCAAGTTGTGATTGAATTGTGTTATGGTAAAACACCGAGGTTTGTGTATAAACTTGTACTCTTTTTGCTTGCTGGAATATTTTGGAAATAAATGGATATTTTATTTTTCTTCTCTTCAATTTATATTGTTAATTTCGTATTATATCAAGTATTGTAAGATATTTGCTAAATCGCCCATTTGTGCGGATTGTTTGATCATTTTGCATTCTTGTTGGGACTTTGTCCTTCTTGTGGCAGTGACTTTGTCGCTCATCTTGGCATGCCTCTTGATTCGGATCTTTTGCCATCTTGACTTTGGATTTGTAGTTCATCTTGAATTATGGAACTTGTCCGTATTAAGTACGAACTAGGAAGCCATCTTTAATATGGTTCTTGATTCTCTTGTATATTGGATTTTGACCATACTTGATTTGGGGCTTCGGTGCATCTTGATAGATGATTATGCTTAGTGTGATGGCATGACGTACATATTGGGCGGGAAAAAAAATGGATATTTGGTATACTCTCTTAGATTTATAGTATACACTTTCTAGACCCTTGAACATTGTTATTTATATTGGGAAGCACTTCAAGGTTTGATATTGATATGTTCGATATATTTGTTCACTTGTTTTAAATTATGTTAAATTGAGCTAACTACGACTGAGGAGGGGAATTGGAGAATTTAATGACTCTAAGCCTAAAGTTTATACACCACTATGCTTTATGCTTAGCGATAGTTGTTTTCTATCGTAGATAATGTTCGGGATGAAATCTGAAGATGACCATGATGAAGTAGTCTTTTTTTTGGAGAACTTGGAGATCACATTTGCATATGCACCTTGGTTTTGCATAGTTTTGGGACGTGTACCTGATATACATGATATACAGAATATACCTGATATATACATTAATATATATATGTCACATTGTGTACATTATCTGGAGGCTTGTTGTATTTTAAGACCAAAAATCTTGTAACTTAAATTTGGAAACTTATTTTGCTATTTTTAGTGTGTGTGTCAATAACTCAAGTCTTGTAATATGCTGAACCTACACTTTGTCTTGTAAGTATGTACAAAGGAGAAAATTAGTTTCCTTTTTATATACCCGATAGTTTGAAATTTTTGGATAATACAAACTTCCAGTGATGTTGAATGAAAGTATAAATTTGTTAGGAAGTTGCTTTAAATTTATTGATTATTCAAGAAAGGTTACATCACATTATGTTAACATTTTGACATTGTATTTTCATTTAAAGAAAAATTATGGTGTATTTTCAGGAAAAAAAAATATATTGCACTTTGAACCTTTTTGCATGCCTATTTTCGCTACTAAATTATTCTGAATATTTTTATTTAATATCTCTTTTAATATTTTGTAAGTAGGGAATTTGATTTGTTTCTTAAGTAGTAGCCTCCTAAAGGGGTTGCTACAAGTTTTGGTATCAGAGCCACGGTTTGTGATTCTAGGATTTGTTTTATTGCGATATTACCTGTATTTATTGATATTTCCTTTCTTGAAAATTTCTTGGAGTTTATAAATTTTTGCATACTTGTTTAATTTAATTTAATTTAGTTTAATTTATTGTATTCTGTGTGCATATGCATCATGTACATGTCCCTAATGCAGTGTGATCTTATCTTTTATAGGAATTTTAATATGTCCTCTTCTTCGAATAGAGCTATTGAATCTGTTGATGAAAGTCAGGCACAGAATAATGTCATACCTCACCTTCAGGGAGGAAATGAGGAACCTTTGCCTGACCTAAATCATCCTCGTGTTAGTGGAAATGAAGTGGGCGGTAATCCAAGAGCAATGAGTCATAATACTCCATTTGTGACTCCTCCATTCCAGCAGATGGCTGAGTTCTTTCGTCACTTGGCCGGGACAATGTCAGAACCTAGTGAAATAAATTTTGAGAAGATGAGAAAAATGGGTGGAGTTGAATTTGAAGGCATTACAGATCCCACGGTAGCTGAACAATGGCTCGAGCGCATGGAGAGGGTCTTTGAACAACTGGAGTGTACTAATGCTGCCAAATTTAAGTATGTTATCTCTCTTTTACAGAAAGATGCTTATGATTGGTGGGTAAGTGTTCCAAATGCAAAAGCAAAACCTCCGGTACTGAGTTGGGATGACTTTGTGAAATTATTTCGTGCAAAATATGTTCCCCCTGTCTATCGTGATGCTAAGAAGAAGGAGTTTTGAATTTAAGACAAGGGAGTATGTCTATTGCATAGTATCAACAAAGCTTTCTCGGGCTTTCTCGCTATGCTGGAGGTATTATTGATGATGAAAGAGACAAGTGCAGAAGATTTGAAGAAGGTTTGAATGCATACATTCGAAAATCTGTGGCAATCTTACAACTGGATGATTTTCACAAGCTAATTTCAGCTGCACTTACTTGGGAAAGAATTGACAAGGAAGAAGCTAGTAGAAGAGAAAACAGGTTTAGGAAGGGTAATTCAGATTATGACGGTTCATCCAAAAAGGAAAATTTTGACTATTCCAGGACCGAGAGTACACATAAATCATCACATCATAAGCGGAATAAGTTAAATTTTTCTACTGCCGGTACTCCAAGTTATGGCCAAGGAAAAACTCATACACCTACCTGTGCACATTGCGGGAAGAATCATTATGGTGCATGTAGACGAGCTTCTGGTGCTTGTTTTAATTGTGGAAGTATGGATCATAAGGTGAAGGATTGTCCTAATCCTAATCCTCTTTCTTATACACATACAGAAGGCTCAGTTCAAAAGCCTGTCACTACTCATTCTCAAGCTAATAGCAATGCTAGATCTCGAAATATGCAAGCAGCAGGTTCGAGTGGAGCTAATCAGGCTAGTGGGTCGAGAACTACTGCACGAGTTTATGCTATGAGACAGAAGAATGACCAGGATGGACGGACGTGGTTGTTGGTAAATTTCACTTATTTGGCATACCTGTTGTTACACTATTTGATCCTGGATCTTCTCACTCTTATGTTTGCTCATCACTTGCATTTCCTAATACGGTTAAATCTGTTAGACTTGACTTTGATGTGCTGGTCACGAGTCCATTAGGTCATCAAGCTGTTGTTAATAGGATTTACCGAGATTGTCCATTCATGATTCAAAATCTGGTCTTCCCTGTCGACTTGCTTGAAATGCCCTTCCAAGACTATGATGTTATTGCTGGCATGGATTGGCTCCATAGGCACCATGCGTTGGTTGATTGTAGGTTGAAGCAAGTGACATTTAGAACTCCTGCATATTCACACATGGTAGTTCAAGGAGAAAGATCATGGACATCTAATATTATTTCTGCGGTCTCGGCAAGGAAGATGATTTGTCAAGGTTGTGATGCCTATCTTGCTCATATAGTCGATACACGATTGGGGAGTCCAAGTCTTAAGGACATACCAAATGTGTGCGACTTTCCTGATGTATTTCCTGATGATCTTCCCGGGTTGCCTCCAAAAAGGGAGATTGAATTTCCTATAGATCTTGTCCTTGGAACTACTCCTATTTCTATCGCTCCTTATAGAATGGCTCCAGCTGAATTAAAAGAGTTGAAGTCTCAGTTGCAATAACTTCTTGAGAAAGGTTTAATCCGTCCCAGTATTTCACCTTGGGGAGCTCCTGTTTTATTTGTGAAGAAGAAAGATGGCACTCTTAGGCTTTGCATTGATTACCGGCAGCTGAACAAGGTAACAATCAAGAACAAATACCCACTGCCAAGAATCGATGACTTGTTTGACCAACTGAAGAGTGCCAGCTTGTTCTCAAAAATTGACTTGAGGTCTGGATACTACCAATTGCGAGTGAGGGAGCAAGATATTCCTAAAACTGCTTTTAGGACCAGGTATGGCCATTATGAATTTTTGGTAATGCCCTTTGGTTTGACAAATGCTCTTGCTGCATTTATGGATCTAATGAACCGTGTATTCAAGCCTTATCTCGATGAATTTGTGGTGGTGTTTATTGATGACATTTTAGTCTATTCCAAGAATAGAGAAGATCATGATAAGCATATCCGAATTGTCATGCAAATTCTGAAAGAGAGACAACTCTACGCGAAGCTTTCCAAATGTGAATTTTGGCTGAATGAAGTGGCTTTTTTGGGGTACATTGTATCAGCTGAAGGTGTGAGGGTTAATCCTAGTAAGATTCAAGCTATTGTTGATTGGAAACTCCCTAAAACTCCAACTGAGATAAGAAGTTTCTTGGGTTTAACAGGATACTACAGAAGGTTTGTGAAGAGCTTCTCTATTATAGCTTCTCCTTTGACCAAACTTTTGGGGAAAGATACTAAGTTTGTATGGGATGACAAGTGTCAAGAGAGCTTTGTAAAGCTCAAATCCTTGTTGACACAAGCTCCAATACTTTCTTTGCCAGCTGAAGAGAAAGATTATGTAGTATACAGTGATGCATCTCATCGTGGCTTGGGTTGTGTTTTGATGCAAGAAGGGAAAGTAATTGCTTATGCCTCTCGAAAGTTGAAATCACATGAGTTGAATTATCCCACTCACGATCTTGAACTTGCTGCCATTGTTTTTGCCTTGAAAATTTGGAGGCATTACTTGTACGGAGAGAAGTATCACATATTTACTGATCACAAGAGTTTGAAGTACTTGGGTACACAAAAAGAGTTAAACTTGAGACAACGTAGATGGCTTGAACTCATCAAAGATTATGATTGCACGATTGATTATCATCCTGGTAAAGCCAATGTGGTTGCAGATGCGTTGAGTCGCAATTCCCTTGCAAGTTTAACTCTAAGTCCTTTGCCTTTGCTTCTTGAATTAAGAGCCATGAATGTTTGCCTTTCATTTAATTCTAATGGTTCTATCATTGCTAATTTTCAAGTCAAGCCAGTCTTACTTGAGCAAGTCCAAGAAGCGCAGAAGTCAGATGAGAAGCTTGTGAAACGGGTTGAAGAAGTCCAAAATGGAAGAGAATCAGATTTTTCATTAAGGAAAGATGGTACCTTATTTTATAAAAATAGGTTGTGTGTTCCTAATGATAATGAATTGAGAAAGCAGATCTTGATTGAAGCACATAGTTCACCTTATGCAATGCATCCTGGAGGTACTAAAATGTATCAGACCATTAAGGAGCACTATTGGTGGAGTGGTATGAAGAAAGACATTGCAGAGTTCATTTCTAAATGCTTGGTATGTCAACAAATAAAAGCTGAACATCAAGTCCCAGCTGGTCTACTGCAACCTTTGTCAATACCTGAATGGAAATGGGAAAGGATAACGATGGACTTTATTTCTGGACTTCCACGCACTCAAAGAAATCATGATGCAATTAGGGTCATTGTAGATAGACTAACTAAGAGTGCTCATTTCTTGTCAATCAGAATGGACTACTCACTGGAACATTTAGCAGAATTATACATTAATGAGATTGTGAAGCTGCATGGAATCCCTGTTTCTATTGTGTCTCAGAGATCCGAGATTTACATCCAGATTTTGGTCTAGCTTGCAAGAAGCTTTGGGTTCCAGGTTGAATTTTAGTACCGTTTTCCATCCACAAACAGACGGTCAGTCTGAAAGGGTAATACAAATCTTGGAGGATATGCTTCGAGCCTGCATTATTGAGTTTAAGGGTAGTTGGGACAAACACTTAGCCCTCATAGAATTTGCTTACAATAATAGCTACCAATCAAGTATAGGCATGCCTCCTTATGCAGCTTTATATGGGAGAAAATGTAGAACGCCTCTTTGTTGGAACGAGATTGGTGAAAGAAAATTTGTGGGCCCTGAGATTGTGCAACAAACTGAAGATAAGGTAAAAATCATCAAGGATCGTTTGAAAATTTCTTCAGACAGACAAAAGTCCTATGCTAATCTTAAAAGGCGTGAAATTGAGCATCAGGTGGGCGATAAGGTATTTTTAAAGGTTTCTCCATTGAAGAAGATTATGAGATTTGGCAAAAAGGGTAAACTTAGTCCTCGATTCATTGGACCTTATGAAATACTTGAGAGAATTGGTCCGGTTGCATATAAGATAGCTTTGCCACCTGAATTAGGTAAGATCCACAACGTCTTTCATGTTTCTGTGCTTCGAAAATACCGCTCAGATCCATCTCATGTTCTTCCTATTGAGTCTATTGAGGTTAGTCCTGATTTGACATATGAAGAAGAACCAATCCAAATCTTAGCGCATGAGATAAAAGAGCTTAGAAAGAAGAGAATCCCATTAGTGAAGGTTCTTTGGAGAAATCATTCAGGCGAAGAAGCTGCATGGGAGCGAGAAGAGGATATGCGAGTTCAATATCCACATTTGTTTCGGGACTAGTTTTTTTAGGGGGAGAGAGTTGTAAACACCCCAAATTTTTTATAATATTTGCATTCTTGATTGAGCATTTTTATAACGAAGAAATATTTTAACTTGCACTTTTTAAATGTGAAATGGTCAATAAATGAAAAATTTCTTATTTTAGGTTGTGTTAATATTGACAATGAAGTTCCATGGTGTTGCTATATGTAACACTTAATATTTGTTTGACTAGTTGTTATTAAATATAGTTTATAACTAAGTTTTTGGGTTTCCAACCTTTTGTATTTATCTAAGATTTATTTAGTAGTTGGGGAACCATTTTATTTTCATATCTATCCAAAAAAATCCCCATTTGTTTTGGTTTATTCTTCAAGGAAAAAAAAGGAAGACCATATCTCTCTCTCTCTCTTTCTCTCTCTCCTCCACAGCACTAAATTTTTCTTGAAAAATTAGGGAATTCCTACTAAATCAACAAGCAATTTTCGTTTTTGGGTGAAGATCAAGTTGTTCCTCTTGGTAAGTTTCTAAACTCGTTTTTATACTAGACATCTACAACAACAATAACAATCCAGTATAATCCCACTTAGTGGGGTCTGGGGAGGGTAGTGTGTACGCAGACCTTACCCCTACCCTGGGGTAGAGAGGTTGTTTCCAAATAGACCCCCGGCATCCTTCCCTCCAAGAACTTCCCACCTTGCTCTTGGGGAGACTCGAACTAGACATCTACTAGTATTTTATACATATCTTTTCGTACAGAGCTCCGATTTAAGAGATCTAGGACTTTCTGGAAAGTTATTTTATAACTCTACAACTCTTATGAAGGAACCAAAATCTAGTTTTGTTGGGATGTACCTGAAAAACAATCATGAAGTACAGGACAGGTGCTGCCCAGATTTTTAGTTTTTGAAATACTCCCTGTACTGTTGTTAGTAATTTTAGCATAACTTTCTGTACAAAATTGATATGGGGGTGATTCAAGATGTTCTGAAATGGTAAGACATAGACCTACAACTTTTATGAAGACTATAAAGTCTAGTTTGTCCGTATAGATCTTCAAAACTGAGTCAAAACTCCTTCTAGTGAATCTGTCCAGAATTTTTGTTCAAACGTTTTTGGGTAATTTTCACCAATATCATGTTTAGTTTGACTTGTTAAATCACTGAACTTATGTAGATATTTGATTATGTATTTAAGGTATATAAATCCTTGAGAAATCAAAGGGGAAGTATTTGAGGAAGTGGACAGATTTGGTTTGTTTACGGCGTAGACGATTCGAACATCTTGTGATTGAATTGTGTTGTGGTAAAACACCGAGGTTTGTGTATAAACTTGTACTCTTTTTGGTTGCTGGAATATTTTGGAAATAACTGGATATTTTATTTTTCTTCTCTTCAATTTATATTGTTATATTCGTATTATATCAAGTATTGTAAGATATTTGCTAAATCGCCCATTTGTGCGGATTGTTTGATCATTTTGCATTCTTGTTGGGACTTTGTCCTTCTTGTGGCAGTGACTTTGTCGCTCATCTTGGCATGCCTCTTGATTCGGATCTTTTGCCATCTTGACTTTGGATGTGTAGTTCGTCTTGAATTATGAAACTTGTCCGTATTAAGTACGAACTAGGAAGCCATCTTTAATATGGTTCTTGATTCTCTTGTATATTGGATTTTGACCATACTTGATTTGGGGCTTCGGTCCATCTTGATAGATTATTATGCTTAGTGTGATGGCATGACGTACATATTGGGCGGGAAAAAAAATGGATATTTGGTATACTCTATTAGATTTATAGTATACACTTTCTAGACCCTTGAACATTGTTATTTATATTGGGAAGCACTTCAAGGTTTGATATTGATATGTTTGATATATTTGTTCACTTGTTTTAAATTATGTTAAATTGAGCTAACTACGTCTGAGGAGGGGAATTGGAGAATTTAATGACTTCAAGCCAAAAGTTTATACACCACTAAACTTTATGCTTAGCGATAGTTATTTTCTATCGTAGGTAATATTCGGGATGAAATATGAAAATGGCCATGATGAAGTAATCTTTTTTTGGAGAACTTGGAGATCACATTTGCATATGCACCTTGGTTTTGCATAGTTTTGGGACGTGTACCTGATATACATGATATACAGAATATACCTGATATATACATTAATATATATATGTCACATTGTGTACATTATTTGGAGGCTTGTTGGATTTTAAGACCAAAAATCTTGTAACTTAAATTTGAAAACTTATTTTGCTATTTTTAGTGTGTGTGTCAATAAGTCAAGTCTTGTAATATGCTGAATCTACACTTTGTCTTGTAAATATGTACAAAGGAGAAAATTAGTTTCCTTTTTATATACCCGATAGTTTGAAATTTTCGGATAATACAAACTTGCAGTGATGTTGAATGAAAGTATAAATTTGTTAGAAAGTTGCTTTAAATCTGTTGATTATTCAAGAAAGGTTACATCACATTATGTTAACATTTTGACATTGTATTTTCATTTAAAGAAAAATTATGGTGTATTTTCAGGGAAAAAAAATATATTGCACTTTGAACCTTTTTGCATGGGCCTATTTTTGCTACTAAATTATTCTGAATATTTTTAATTAATATCTCTTTTAACATTTTGTAAGTAGGGAATTTGATTTATTTCTTAAGTAGTAGCCTCCCAAAGGGGTTGCTACATATAATATACCATAAACATAAATTATATTCTTTCACGAAATATATGTATTTTATTCAATTAGAATATACAGATATATAATTTTGCTAGGATTAAGTTGAATAAAAAGGTTGTGACGACCCAAAGGGTCATCACCTGTATTCCTACTCCCTTTGTACTTCTGAGGCCGCAAAAAAAACCTCATTTGGGGTTGCCTCGAGTTTGTGTGCGCATTCCGGGCGCGAAGCCGGAACGTTTAAATATGAATTTGTGAGAAAAAATAATAAATTTGATGTTTAAATTGATTGAGTTTGACTTTGGTCAACGTTTTGGGCAAACGGGCCCGGACTCGTGATTCGACAGTCCCGGAGGGTCCGTAGGAAATTTTGGGACTTGGGTGTGTGCCCGAAATCAGATTCCGAGGTCCCAAGTCGGAGAAATGAATTATCGTGTGAAATTGTTTTCTGAAAATAATTAAAGAATTTGAAAGTGTTATTTGTTTAGAAGACTGTGCTGTTGGGCTCGTATTTTGGATCCGACGCCCGGCAGAGGTCTTAAATATGATTTAAGCAATTGCTGTAAAGTTTGGTTAGATTTGGACGTCGTTTGACGTGTTTTGGACTAAAAACTCTAAACTTGATGTCTTATGAAAATTGGAAGGAAATCATGGGTCTTGAGGCCTAATTTGATCATTACGATATTGTTTTGGCGATTGGATCGCACGGATGAGTTCGTAGGATGTTATTGAGTTAGTGTGTATGCTTGGGTTGGAGCCCCGAGGGCTCGGGTGAGTATTGAGTAGGTCCTGGGAGGCCTTAGGCTTAAAGTATCAGATGTTGCAGTGTTGCAGGCCCCAGCGCGGCCGCGATCATTTCCGCGCGGTCCGCGCTGGAAAGCCACGCGGTCGCGGTGCAGTCCGCGCGGTCCGCGTGGCCAGATTCAGAGGGGTCCTCAGCCTTGGTTTGACCAGTGCGGCCGCGCACCAAGTTCGTGCGGTCCGCGCTGGGAGATTCAGAGAAGGCCCCAGGTGCAAGACGCCAGCGCGGCCGCGCACCAAAATCGTGCGGTCCGTGCTGGGTAGGTTCAGAGAGTTGTTTTCCCTCCCTTCCTCAGCGCGGACGCGGGGCATTTTTGCGCGGACCGCGCCAGTCCTTCAGCAAAGTATATAAATCTGAGATTTTCAGTCATTTTACACTTTTTCAAAACCCAAAACATAAGAGGCGATTTTCCAAACGATCCTTCTCCTTCAAAACGATTGGTAAGTGATTTCTAACTTATTTTTCTTTGCTTCTTAACATCTTTAAACATAATTCCAACTTCAAAACAAAGGTTTTAGTGGGGAAACTTGGGAATTTAGGGTAGAACTAGGGTTTCAAAATTTGGGGGTTTTGGACCTCAATTTGAGGTCCGATTCCAAAATAACTTATATATCTGAGTTCATGGGGGAATGGGTAATCGGGTTTTGGTTCGAACATCGGGTTTTGACCACGTGGGCCGGGGGGCGTTTTGGGAATTTTTGGGCAAAACTTTGGAAAATTCATTCTTATGCCTTCAAATTGGTTTAACTAGCATTTGTTGATACATTTGAATAATTTGTGACTAGATTCGAACGGTCTTGAGGTGATTCGAAGGGTAAAGCTATGCTAGAGGCTTGAGTTGAGTTTGGAGCTTTCGAGGTAAGTGTTTGGTTTAACCCTAGCTTGAGGGAATAGGAGTCGAGTCTTGTTTGCTAATTGCTAAATGATCGAGTATGGTGTATTGGCATGGTGACGAGTTCCTATACATTGGGGTCTAGCATGACCGTGAGTCCTTATATGTGAGTTGTTTGGATATTGTTATGCCTTCCGTGTCATTGATGGCTTCTATACGTGGTAAACATATTGGGAATGATATTGTGATTGTAGAACTTCGTGGAGCAATGGCTCGGTCTGAAATACAAATGGTGAGAGCATGTGAAATGAGAAATGCCTTAGAGCTTGACACGAGTGCTAAGGGGAGTTAGGATATAAAAATGAGAGAAAAAGAGAAATAACGATTTACTCTTGCATGGTTGTCAGTGGTTGTTTGTGTACCCTTGTTGGGATTTCTTTCCAAATGCTTATTTACTCCCTTGCCCTTATTTGTGACCGTTGCTTCGGCAAGGTTGAGAGGTATACATTACGGATCGGGTTGCCGCCGCAACAATGTTATGTGTGGATCGAGTTGCACGCCGCAACAGTTATAATTGTGGATCGGGTTGCACGTCGCAACAATGTTATATGTGGATCGGGTGTGGATCGGGTTGCACGCCGCAACAATGTTATGTGTGGATCGGGTTGCACGCCGCAACAGTTATAATTGTGGATCGGGTTGCACGCCGCAACAATGTTATATGTGGATCGAGTTGCACGCCGCAACAGTGATAATTTTGGATCGGGTTGCACGCCGCAACAGTTATTGATGCAAATGTGTTTAGTGTCGGTAATAGTTTATTGTTCGCTTTAAATTGTAAGATGCACCTAGATTGATTACTTCGGATTTACTGTTACTGTTGTTATCTCCCCATAGCATGTTTCCCCCTCCCATATTTCTAGTTGTTTGGTATCTTGTTTCCGTTGTATATTTATAACTGCACAGGTTTATGTGGTGTCCAGTCTAGCCTCGTCACTACTTCGCCGGGGTTAGGCTAGACACTTACCAACACATGGGGTTGGTTGTGCTGATGCTACACTCTGTGCATTTTTGCACAGGTCCAGGTTTCGAGCAGCAGCAGCAGCATTAGCACGGGGGCGCACCTTCAGTCTAGAGAGAGACCCGAAGTAGCTTGCAGGCGTCCGCAGGCCCGGCGTCTCCCTTCTATCTTTACATTTTGGCTGTCATCTCATTGTACCCGAGATAAACAGATTATGTTTCTTTCAGACTTTGTATGTAGAACTCCTTAGATGTTCGTGAGTATGTGACTCCAGTCCCGGGGTAGAGATATATGTGTGGAACTTCTGTATTATTGATCATCTATCTACATTTAAGTCTTCCGCTTATGATTTTACCCGTTAATTGTTAAAAGGGAACAAGTGTTTAACGAATTTGTTAATTAAGTTGGCTTGCCTAGCTCCGTTAGTAGGCGTCATCACGACTCCCGATAGTGGGAAATCCGGGTCGTGACAAGTTGGTATCAGAGCCCTAGGTTACATAGGTCTCACAACTCAAGAACAAGCTTAGTAGAGTCTGAGGGATCGGTACGGAGACGTCTGTACTTATCCCCTAGTGGCTTCCAAGTTAGGAAAGATCTCCCCTTTGTTCTTTCTTGTCGTGCGGTTTGGTGTCTCAATGCTAATTGAACTTCTACTCTGTTTCCTCGCAGAATGGCGAGAACACGCGCTTCCTCATCTTCAGTCCAGCAGTCCGAGCCCCAGGCAGCTCCCACTAGGGGCAGAGGACGGGGCTGTGCTAGAGGCCGAGGTAGGGGCAGAGCTCAGCCCCGAGCAGCAGCACCAGCGGCGGAGCCCCAGGTCGGTTTTGACAAGGAGGTTCCGGCCCCAGTCCCACCAGCGCCAGCGGGCCCAGCTCAGGTCCCAGAGGGGTTTATAGCCACCCCAGTTCTTCAGGACGCTTTGGTCAGATTAGTGGGCTTTGTGGAGAGCGTCACTAGAGCGGGTTTGCTTCCAGCAGCACCAGCCACTTCTCAGGCTGGAGGAGGAGTTCAGACTCCTGCTACACGTACTCCGGAGCAGGTAGCTCCCCAGGCTCAGGTTCCAGTGGTTCAGCCAGCTGTGGCAGCTCAGCCGGGTATTGTGGCTCAGACCGGCGATGGAGCGGCTATGTCCGCAGATGCTTTGTGGAGACTGGATAGGTTCACCAAGCTCTTCACCACCACATTATGCGGTGCTTCTTTAGAGGATCCCCAGGATTTCTTGTATAGCTGCCATGAGGTTCTTCGGACTATGGGTATTGTGGAGACCAATGGGGTCGACTTCGCCACTTTTCATCTAGCAGGATCCGCCAAGACTTGGTGGAGGGATTTCTGTTTAGCCAGACCAGCGGGGTCGCCAGCATTGACATGGGATCAGTTTGCAGAGTTATTTTTGGAGAAGTTTCTCCCAGTTACTCAGCGAGAGGCTCTCTTCGCAGGCAGTTCGAGCGTCTCCAGCAGGGCTCTATGACAGTCACCCAGTATGAGACCCGGTTTATCGATCTAGCTCGCCATGCTCTTGTCATACTCCCCACTGAGAGGGAGATAGTGAGGAGATTTATTGATGGTTTGATTCAGCCGATTCGTCTCCAGATGGCTAGGGAGACTGGTAGTGAGATCAGCTTTCAGGAGGCGGCCAATGTGGCTCGCCGAGTTGAGATGGTTCTGGCACAGGGGGGTAGCCATAGAGCAGACAAGAGACCCCGTCACTCAGGTCGTTTCAGTGGTGTTTATCTGGAGGCAGGGATTCTTACGATAGGGGTTAGCCCTCCAGGCCTTTCCAGTCAGCCCTCTAGGTTTCTCAGGGTGCCCCAAGTGATCGTGGTTACCGTGGGCATTATTCTGATCAGCAGTCCCTCAGTGTATCGTCAGCTCCCATCAGCGCACCGCCACTTTAGAGTTTCCGCGGAGGTCATACAGGTCGCCAGGGACAGCCACATCGTTCAGAGGGGTATTATGAGTGCGGTGAGTATGGTCACATCAGGAGAGCTTGCCCGAGGTTGAGGAGTACTCAGTCTCAGCAGCAGGGTCCACGTCATATGATTCAGGCACCGGATGCTCCACAGCCAGCTAGAGGTGGAGGTAGAGGCCATAGAGGTGGAGCTCAGACCGCCAGGGGCGGAGGTTAGCTAGCAGCCGATCGACCTAGGGATACAGTTCAGTGTGGTGGGCTCAGCCCCGTTGCTATGCATTCTAGGCTAGGCCCGAGGCAGAGGCCTTAGATGCAGTGATTACAGGTACGGTTCTGGTTTGTGATCGAGATGCTTCAGTACTATTTGATCCAGGATCTATGTATTCATATGTTTCATCTTATTTCGCACCATGCTTGGTCATGCCTAGTGATGCTTTGGGTATTCCTGTATATGTGTCTACACCGGTGGGTGACTCTATCGTGGTCGACCGAGTCCATCGTTCGTGTGTTGTAGTGATTGGGGGTCTTGAGACCCGTGTAGACTTGTTGCTCTTAGATATGGTTGACTTTGATATCATTCTGGGTATGGATTGGTTATCACCCTATCATGCTATCATGGACTGCCATGCCAAGACCGTGACTTTAGCCTTACCGGGTATGCCTCGTTTAGAGTGGAGAGGGACTCTAGGTCATTCTACCCGTAGTGTCATATCGTACGTGAAGGTTCGACGTATGGTCGAGAAGGGATGTCTGGCCTATTTGGCCTATGTTCGTAATTCCAGTGCTGCGGTCCCTCCCATAGATTCTGTGCCTATTGTCCGGGAGTTTCCCGATGTTTTTCCTTCGGACCTGCCGGGTATGCCGCCCGATAGAGATATCGATTTCTGTATTGATTTGGCTCCAGGCACCCAGCCCATTTCTATTCCGCCATATCGTATGGCCCCGCCGGAGCTGAAGGAGTTAAAGGACCAATTGCAGGATCTGTTAGATAAGGGT
The DNA here is from genome assembly GCF_001879085.1 of Nicotiana attenuata. NCBI lineage: Eukaryota > Viridiplantae > Streptophyta > Magnoliopsida > Solanales > Solanaceae > Nicotiana > Nicotiana attenuata. The sequence continues at coordinate 2,533,587 of NC_031989.1, forward strand.
TTCATTAGACCCAGTGTTTCGCCTTGGGGCGCGCCAGTGTTATTCGTCAAGAAGAAGGATGGTTCGATGCGGATGTGTATAGATTACCGGCAATTGAACAAGGTAACAATTAAGAATAAGTATCCACTGCCGAGGATTGATGATTTGTTCGACCGGCTTCAGGGTGCCAGGGTATTTTCCAAGATTGACTTGAGATCTGGCTACCACCACTTGAGGATTAGGGCATCCGATGTCCCTAAGACAGCTTTCCGTACTCGGTACGGGCATTACGAGTTCTTGGTCATGTCGTTTGGGTTGACCAATGCCCCAGCAACATTCATGGAGTTGATGAACCGAGTGTTCAGGCCATATTTGGACATGTTCGTGATAGTCTTTATTGATGATATTTTGGTGTACTCCCGCAGCCAGGAGGAGCACGAGCAGCACCTTAGAGTGGTTCTTCAGACTCTGAGGGATAGTCAGTTATATGCCAAGTTCTCCATGTGTGAGTTTTAGCTGAGTTCAGTAGCATTTCTGGGCCACGTTGTATCAGCTGAGGGTATTTAGGTGGATCCGAAGAAGATAGAGGCAGTCAAGAACTGGCCTAGACCAGCATCAGCTACGGAGATTCGGAGTTTCTTGGGGTTAGCAGGCTACTACCGTCGGTTTGTGGAGGGGTTTTCATCTATTGCAGCCCCGATGACCAGGTTGACCCAGAAGGGTGCCCAGTTCAGATGGTCGGAGGAGTGTGAGGCGAGCTTTCAGAAGCTCAAGACAGCCCTGACTACGGCACCGGTGTTGGTCTTGCCCACAGGATCTGGGCCTTATACCGTCTATTGTGATGCTTCCCGTATTGGACTTGGTGCAGTATTGATGCAGGATGGCAAGGTTATAGCCTATGCTTCGAGGCAGTTGAAGATTCATGAGAAAAACTATCCAGTGCATGATTTAGAGTTGGCGCTATTGTCCATGCCTTGAAGATTTGGAGGCACTATTTGTATGGCGTGACATGTGAGGTGTTCATTGACCACAAGAGTCTTCAGTACTTGTTCAAGCAGAAGGAGTTGAATTTGAGACAGAGGAGATGGTTGGAGTTGTTGAAGGATTATGATGTCACTATTTTATATCATCCGGGGAAGGCCAATGTGGTGGCCGACGCTTTGAGTAGGAAGTCAGCCAGCATGGGCAGTCTTGCTTATATTCCAGTCAGTCAGAGGCCGCTTGCTTTGGATATTCAGGCCTTGGCCAATCGATTTGTGAGGTTGGATATTTCTGAGCCCAGCAGAGTGTTAGCTTGCACGGTTGCTCGTTCTTCGTTATTGGAGCGTATCCGTGATCGGCAGTTTGATGACCCCCATTTGTGTGTCCTTAGAGACACGGTGCAGCGAGGAGGTGCGAAGCAGGTTACCTTAGATGATGATGGTGTTTTGAGATTGCAGGGGCGAGTTTGTGTGCCCAATGTGGATGGGCTTCGAGAGTTGATTTTAGAGGAGGCCCATAGCTCCAGGTACTCTATTCACCCGGGCGCCGCGAAGATGTATCAGGACTTGCGGCAGCATTATTGGTGGCGTAGGATGAAGAAGGATATCGTAGCATATGTGGCTCGTTGTTTGAATTGTCAGCAGGTTAAGTACGAGCATCAGAGGCCGGGTGGTTTACATCAGAGGATTGAGCTTCCCGAGTGGAAATGGGAGCGGATTACTATGGACTTTGTTACTGGACTTCCGTTGACCCGGAAGAAGTTTGATGCGATATGGGTTATTGTTGATAGGCTGACCAAGTCAGCGCACTTCATTCCCGTGGCAGTCTCCTATTCTTCTGAGAGGCTCGCTGAGATCTATATTCGGGAGGTTGTTCGCCTTCATGGTGTGCCCGTGTCTATCATTTCGGATTGGGGTACGCAGTTTACCTCACGCTTCTGGAGAGCGGTTCAGCGAGAGTTGGGCACAAGGGTAGACTTGAGCACAGCATTTCATCCCCAGACGGACGGTCAGTCCGAGCGGACTATTCAGATTCTTGAGGATATGCTCCGAGCCTGCGTTATTGATTTTGGAGGCTCGTGGGATCAGTTCTTGCCTTTAGCGGAGTTTGCCTACAACAACAGCTACCAGTCGAGCATCCAGATGGCTCCTTATGAGGCTTTATATGGTAGGCGATGTCGGTCTCCGGTTGGATGGTTTGAGCCGGGAGAGGCTCGGTTGATAGGTACGGATTTGGTTCAGGAGGCCTAGGACAAGGTCAAGATCATTTAGGAGAGGCTTCGTTCAGCACAGTCTAGGCAGAAGAGTTATGCAGACCGTAAGGTTCGAGATGTAGCTTTCATGGTTGGTGAGCGGGTATTGCTCCGAGTGTCGCCTATGAAGGGCGTGTGAGATTTGGGAAAAAGGGCAAGCTTAGCCCTAGGTACATTGGCCCGTTTGAGATTCTTGACCGAGTGGGAGAGGTGGCTTATAGACTTGCGTTGCCACCCAGCTTATCAGCCGTGCATCCAGTTTTCCATGTATCCATGCTTCCGAGGTATCACGGCGATCCTGCCCACGTGTTAGATTTCAGTTCTGTCCAGTTGGACAAGGACTTATCCTATGAGGAGGATCCGGTAGCTATTCTGGACCGGCAGATTCGTCAGTTGAGATCCAAGAGTTTTCCTTCTGTTCGTGTTCAGTGGAGAGGTCAGCCTTCTGAGGCATCGACCTGGGAGTCCGAGTCCGATATGCGGAGCCGTTATCCCCACCTTTTCCCCGACCCAGGTACTCTTTTCTTTTGTCCGTTCGAGGACGAACGGTTGTTTTAGAGATGGAGAATGTGACGACCCAAAGGGTCATCACCTGTATTCCTACTCCCTTTGTACTTCTGAGGCCGCGAAAAAAAAAACCTCATTTGGGGTTGCCTCGAGTTTGTGTGCGCAGTCCGGGCGCGAAGCCGGAACATTTCAATATGAATTTGTGAGAAAAAAATAATAAATTTGATGTTTAAATTGATTGAGTTTGACTTTGGTCAACGTTTTGGGCAAACGGACCCGGACTCGTGATTCGACAGTCCCGGAGGGTCCGTAGGAAATTTTCGGACTTGGGTGTGTGCCCGGAATCAGATTCCGAGGTCCCAAGTCCGAGAAATGAATTATTGTGTGAAATTGTTTTCTGAAAATAATTAAAGAATTTGAAAGTGTTATTTGTTTAGAAGACTGTGCTGTTGGGCTTGTATTTTGGTTCCGACGCCCGGCACAAGTCTTAAATATGATTTAAGCAATTGCTGTAAAGTTTGGTTAGATTTGGACGTCGTTTTACGTGTCTTGGACTAAAAACTCTAAACTTGATGTCTTATGAAAATTGGAAGGAAATCATGGGTCTTGAGGCCTAATTTGATGATTACGATGTTGTTTTGGCGATTGGATCGCACGGATGAGTTCGTAGGATGTTATTGAGTTAGTGTGTATGCTTGGGTTGGAGCCCCGAGGGCTCGGGTGAGTTTTGAGTAGGTCCCGGGAGGCCTTAGGCTTAAAGTATCAGATGTTGCAGTGTTGCAGCCCCAGCGCGGCCGCGGTCATTTCCGCGCGGTCCGCGCTGGAAGCCACGCGGCCGCGGTGCAGTCCGCGCGGTCCGCGTGGCCAGATTTAGAGGGGTCCTTAGCCTTGGTTTGACCAGCGCGGCCGAGCACCAAGTTCGTGCGGTCCGCGCTGGGAGATTCAGAGAAGGCCCCAGGTGCAAGACGCCAGCGCGGCCGCGCACCAAAATCGTGCGGTCCGCGCTGGGTAGGTTCAGAGAGTTGTTTTCCCTCCCTTCCTCGGCGCGGCCGCGGGGCATTTTTGCGCGGTCCGCGCCAGTCCTTCAGCAAAGTATATAAATCTGAGATTTTCAGTCATTTGACACTTTTTCAAAACCCAAAACATAAGAGGCGATTTTCCAAACGATCCTTCTCCTTCAAAACGATTGGTAAGTGATTTCTAACTTATTTTTCTTTGCTTCTTAACATCTTTAAACATAATTCCAACTTCAAAACAAAGGTTTTAATGGGGGAACTTGGGAATTTAGGGTAGAACTAGGGTTTCAAAATTTGGGGGTTTTGGACCTCAATTTGAGGTCCGATTCCAAAATAACTTATATATCTGAGTTCATGGGAGAATGGGTAATCGGGTTTTGGTTCGAACCTCGGGTTTTGACCATGTGGGCCCGGGGGCGTTTTGGGAATTTTTGGGCAAAACTTTGGAAAATTCGTTCTTATGCCTTCAAATTGGTTTAACTAGCATTTGTTGATACATTTGAGTAATTTGTGACTAGGTTCGAACGGTCTTGACGTGAATTCGAAGGGTAAAGCTATACTAGAGGCTTGAGTTGAGTTTGGAGCTTTCGAGGTAAGTGTTTGGTTTAACCCTAGCTTGAGGGAATAGGAGTCGAATCTTGTTTGCTAATTGCTAAATGATCGAGTACGGTGTATAGGCATGGTGACGAGTTCCTATACATTGGGGTCTAGCATGACGTGAGTCCTTATATGTGAGTTGTTTGGATATTGTTATGCCTTCCATGTCGTTGATGGCTTCTATACGTGGTAAACATATTGGGAATGATATTGTGACTGTAGAATTTCGTGGAGCATTGGACCGGTTTGAAATACAAATGGTGAGAGCATGTGAAATGAGAAATGCCTTAGAGCTTGACACGAGTGCTAAGGAGAGTTAGGATATAAAAAAATGAGAGAAAAAGAGAAATAACGATTTACTCTTGCATGGTTGTCATGGGTTGTTTGTGTACCCTTGTTGGGATTTCTTTCCAAATACTTGTTTACTCCCTTGCCCTTTATTTGTGACCGCTGCTTGGGCAAGGTTGAGAGGTATACATTACGGATCGGGTTGCACGCCGCAACAATGTTATATGTGGATCGGGTTNCTACTATTACCTAAATATAGAAACAGACTACTCCCTTAAATAAACGTTATCACGCTATCCATCCTACGAAAATCATATTTGAAAGAACTGAGCATTAAGAAACCAAGCTTATATCAATACACTAAGAAAACATAAAATCTATAAAAACAAATACAATTAAAGATAAACAACTAAAGAAGCTAATGAAGGTAACAACTACTAAAGATAACATAAAAATAAAGTAGAATCATCCAATTATTACATTCCAAAGTAGACAAATGTATCAAATAAGCAACATCCCCCCGTATAAAAATAAGCATTGTCCCCAATGCTAAACAAAATAAGATCAAAGAGTAAAGAGGGCGAAGAAACTCCCCAAGTGTCCTCAGTCATCACAGTGTCCCCAGCAGTATCAGTTCCTATTGACTCAGCCAACTGAACATCATCATCAAATCTGGGGGTGGTCGAAGAAGTGAACATCACACGCACTGCCGCGGTAGTGTTGGTGGCTAGGCACAGTTCCTCATTCGGAGCAGCGGGAGCATCCTACAAAGATAGAGCTGGGAGAGACTGGAAGGGGTCATGTAGCATGTCAAGTGGAATATCTCCGAGCTCAGCTATCTGAGTCACCTCAGCTCGAAGCTCATCAACCGGCTTCTTGCTGGCCTGTGACTTTCTCATTTTCTTCACCTGCTTTGTCAACCGCTCAATCACATCACCATGTTGTACCAATGTATCCCTAATGACCTTCTGGTTGTCCAAGACTTTGCTAAGCTTCTCACCAATGTCAGAGGGATCCTGAGGTGCCTTGTAAATGTCTACCCTGCAACAGTATTGGAGATTTCAGACAGCTTTAGTTTCTTGCATCCAGTTGTTGAGACTCGCCAATTTTTGGAGACTCACAAAGCAGATAGTGGGCATATAGGCATGGGCATCGGCCTTGGAGATGGAGTAGGAACTGCAGTAGGAGTTGTAGATAGTGGCTCGATCATACAGTTGTTGCACTAGTAGAAGGCTCAGCTAATGTGGATCGAATATAAGACATAACAAAACTATCACTACTGGCTCATCAAACTGTCCAGCAGTAGTAGAAGGCTGAGCACTCTCGTTCAGGTTCCTTGGATCCTGCAGCCTGTACCATCAAACGCCATTGGCTTGACTTGTGCAATGTCCTGTATCGACTTGCGTCTGTCAGATCGTCGAGTAACTGTAGATGGG
>NC_031989.1:2541243-2555528 GCF_001879085.1 Nicotiana attenuata
AGATTCGACTACGGTGAGTAAACGACTCGACGACAGTCGAAGTCGCCTACATAGCTAAGGCTATCAATTATATTATGGCTAAGGCCATCGCCGTCGATGGTCGACCCAGATTCGACTACAGTGAGTAAACGACTCGACGACAGTCGAAGTCACCTACACGACTAAGGCCATCAACTGTATAATGGCTAAGGCCATCGACGTCGATAAGTCGACCCAGCTCGACTATGACAGCGAGTAACTCGACGATAGTTGAAGTTGCGCACACGGCTAAGACCATCAACAATATTAAGGCCGAAAATAAAGGGTACAGAAAGAAAATAACAGCAAAAGTATAACTTCCATTATCATCCAAAAATGCATATACAAAAGGACCCATTTACATCTCCAAATACAGCAAAACAAAATGAATACGAGTCCTAAGGGGCTTCGCCATTCTGATCACCGCCTCCCGACGGATCGCCATCTCGTCCACTGCCGTCCTCTGCCTGATAGGCCGCAGAGATCCAAGAGCCGGATTCTAGACAGTTGACATCTTCGGAGTTATAGCCCGCCCGGTCTGGGGAATCAGAACTATAACCACAAGTTTCACGAGCGACACGGACTATGCGCCGTTGCTCTTGAACCTCCGCCTCGGTGGCTCGACCCGCAGCTAAGAACTCCTCGAAGATGACCAATCTGGCCTCGGCGTATACCCACATATCATGCGCCTCACGACGCGCATCCTCATCAGGCCTTGACGCAGCAGTCCGCTTGAGGACTTCAATCTCAGCCGCCTTGGCATCGAGTTCGGAGGTCATGGCGGCAACCTTGATCCGCAAATCAGCAGCTTCCGCCGCTACCCCACGGCCAACCTCCAACTCTTCTTCTTTAGACTGGAGAAGAGTCTCCAGCTCAATATTCCGGGCCAGGGCGGCCATCAGCTGCTCATCGATCTGCTCTAACTCGGCCACCCTCCGTTTCAGCTGGGCCTCCGACTGCTCCAGACCCTCACGGAAAACCCGAAATTCCGGGTCCTGCTTGAGTAGGTCCGCCAGCGCTTGATGCTTGACTCGGCACCGCCGATATTTCTTTACCACCTTGTTAAAGGTGGCTGCCTTCCTTTGCGCTCGCCGCCCCCTCTCTATCTCCAAAATGAGAGTCTAAAAAAGAGGAAAAGGATGAAAGGCAAGTCAGCATGCATCAAAATTTATTTTACGATGCATGAAGAGAATCGAAAAATACCTGTAAGGCCGCACCGGCAACCCTCCGGGATAGTTCCCCGTCGCTAACCCCTTGTAACGTTTCACGCTCAGCGGCCGCACATAGCAGGGTCATATCCGCTGCGGCCTGCTCGCTGTGTTGCAACAGGTTATACCCCCCCGGGATCAGAATTCGACGGTTGGATCTACCTACCGTCATCCCTACACGGGCCGGACCCCGCGTTGACGCTTCTGCATCTGCCTGGGCGACCTCAGGGCCCGCCCTCTCGGCATCATCGTCCGCCTCCCCAACGGCAGCCGACGAGCCGCTCTCCGGAATGCGTGTTGGCCTGGCATCGAGAACAGCCCCCCTATGGGGAGCCGACCTCCCGGAACGGATGGCATCCGCCATAAAAACTGGCCTTGACTCCCGACGGGGCTCGCTCGCCCCCTCATCTGCCGTGGCTATCCCCTTGCCGGTTATCAACCGACGTCTTTTTCTTTCCGGCGTCTCCTCGCTCTTAGAAGTCTCCTCCACAGCCCGAGGGGATGGCATCGAAGGAGTCGCTCCCCTCGCGGACGCCGCCACAGGCAGCGGTTGGGGAATCTCCGCGGCACCATCACTGGGCGAGCCGCAGGGTATGTATCCATATTCAGAATCAGTCCCTGCCCCAGGTAAGATGACGACGCTCTTTTTCTTCTTCTTAGGGGCGCTCCGACCTGCCAACACGAACAAGTCAGGTAACAAATACGTAGGGAATCCCCAAACCGTAGCCAAAGAATTACCTGACGGGCCGTACTGTCAAAGAAATGCAGCCCAGGTACGACACTCCTCCGCATAGGGTATTATTCTTTCCACCCACGATTTAATGTCATCAACGAGCTGGGGTGGAGAAGCCCTCGCTGCGAATGAAAAAGAGAAGAAAGAAAAACAAAGGTCACAATGGCCGTATGGTCGAAAGCGCAAACAACACTGAAATCTACAAGTAGAAATACTTACGTTCTGGATTCCATCTTTCTGGGAACCCCTCGGGATCGGACACCAGGTGCTCCGTCCTGATGTAGAAATATTGACGCCAAAAGCGGCGGTTGGGCTTATCATCGGCCTTAACGACCAAGCCCTTTGCGCCACGACCTTTCAACTGAAGCATGGTACCCCTCAGGTAACCAGCGCTGAACAACTGTAAGAGGTGGTGGACCGAGACGCTGCACCCAGCCCTGGCCGCATAAGTGGTCATGATACGGCACACCTTCAAAGTATAAAGAGTGAGCTGGGCCGGACACACATTGTAAAAACGGCAAAGCTCCTCCACCAGAGGGTAGACTGGAAGGTCGTAACCGATCAAGAACGGGTACTCATAGAAGGTGCAATATCCGGGCCGGTGCACATTGGCATAATCCGTCCCGGCCAGAACCAATTCCACGTAGTCCGGAATATGGTGCGTCTCTCGCAGATCATCTAAATGGGATTGTAGTAAAACGCTGTGCTCCCAGGGAATATCAGGGCTTTTAGTTGGAAAATCCCTGCGAACGTACGTCTCCTTCGGAAGGACATTGTCTACGCTGAGAGGAACAAGGGCCTTCTCTGCCTTTTCCCCTTCACCACCAGAAGATGGCGGAACCCTAGACGGGGCATTATCTTTGGCCTTTTTATTATTCTGTCCGCGTTTTGTCATGATTATACTACTTGAGAAACGAAGCACTGACGATAGGAAGTGTGGTTTCAACAAAAGTGGGAGAGTCCCTCACGAAATAACGGTTACAGGAAAGAAAGGCAAAGTAGTGTATCAGAAAATACTTTTCAGAGGCTTGAAAGTGGAATCAGATCAAACCTCTCTCATACTTATAAGGATAAGTTGCACAGGAATCGAAGAGTCATGATTCAAAACGTGCGCCGGAAACCAAAACGTCACTTCATCCTCTGAACCGCCTCGGGGGCAAATATAATGATGATGCATACAGGCAATGACATCATTCCAAAAAGGAAGCCACGCGTCAGCGGCTCAACAACGTCATATATTTCACTTCATTCATATTGCCGCCCCTGGTCGAGGTCAAATTCTCCTAAGCTGAGGTTCGTATTTCCGCCCGTCGAAGACGCCCACCGAACGCGTCTCCAACGAGCGGAGGGACTAACTGTATAGGGTCAAATTTGACCCTCAGTATCTCTACGCCAGTGGGTACGCCGACCAACGTAGCGGGTACGACTCGGCCGTGAGGACAAAAGCGACATTGTTTAGAACTCAGTGTCTACACTAGGGAGACATTACCTATCTTTGTAACTTTTTGATTCTTTCGAGGAAGGTCTCCTATTATATAAAGGAGACCTCCACATTGTAAAAGGGGGATCGGATCTAATACAACTCTCTCATTTTTCTGGCTTTCTCTCTCTATATCTCTACTTCTAACGAAAATATCTTATTGGTAAACATTGTCACTTTGCAATATTAGATCTACAACAATATTATCATCTTTGCATCTCTAGGCTTATTATATTTGATTACGATTTACCCTTCTTCTATTTTTGATTGTTTTATCGCTTACAAAGTATATCGTTAACTTTTGGGCCAAAAGTGCTATTAATGAAAGTAGCTCGAAAACAAAAGGATATCAACCCAACCGAAGGCTTGTCTAAAAATTTATTTAGTTGTCCCATCATTATCTTTTGTATATAAGTTTAAAAAAGAGAATTAAGGTATTTAAGTTTTAATATAAATATGAATAATTTTGTAATTGAGTTGTGGTGAAATTTACATATTTAGAAATAACATAAAAGATATTTTTCAACTTACAAATTTTAAATACTAATTTATTATTTAAAAAAATATTGATAGTGTTTTTTTTTTAAAGGAGGGAGTACTCTTAAGTGGAGAGTAGGGCTTCTTGTATTATATATGGTGTTAATGGAAATTGATTAAAACGAGTCTAAGATTACACACCTATGAGTTTGTGGTGAAATCCTCTTTCAAAAATCGCCCAATTTGGAGTTGAGATGAAGAAGTTATGAAAATTTGAACAATTCCCGTTTTGCTACTGTTTTAAGTGTTGGGCGACAGTGTTCATCGCGTTCGCGATAACACTGTCGTGATCGCGAAGGCTGCCAATAAGTGGACTTACGCGATCGCGAGTCCTTCCACGCGTTCGCGAAGGTTCGACCCCCTGGTCTTCGCGTTCGCGAACAAACCCACGCATTCGCGTAGAAGAACGACCAAATTCCCAGCCCACCTCTATTTAACTCTACGCGTTCGCGTCATACCGGTCGCGTTCGTGATGAGCAATCCCCAGTGATCCACGTTCGCGACTGTGGCTTCGCGTTCGCGAAGAACAACTTCCACCCCTGTCCCCATTTACCCTACGCGATCGCGAGAGTTACTACGCGATCGCGATGCACAACTAACAACAGAATTTCTGCAACTTTTCACAAGTTTAAACCCTCCCGAAACACATCCGAAACACTCCCGAGCCCTCGGGGCTCCTAACCGAACACACGTACTAACTCAACAACGTCATACGAACTTATCAATGCGATCAAATCGCCAAAATAACCTCTAAAACAATGAATCAAACCCCAAAATCAAGAGTTTTTCTCAAACTTCATCAAGTTTCAAATTTAGAAATTTAAGTCCGAATCGCATCAGACGACGTCCGTTTTTGACCAAATTTTACAGGAAGGACTTAAAACATATATAAGACCTGTACCGGGCGCCGGAACTAAAATACGGGCCCGATACCATCGCTTTCTAATCAGATTTCATTTCTAATTTTTTAAACATTTCCAGAAAATAATTTTTCTAAAAAAATCATTTCTCGGGCTTGGGACCTCGGAATTCGATTCCGGGCATACGCCCAAGTCCCATATTTTCCTACGGACCCTCCGGGACTGTCAAATTACGGGTCCGAGCCTGTTTGCCCAAATTGTTGACCAAAGTCAAGTTTATTCATTTTAACATCAAAACTTAGCATTTTTCACAGAATTTCATATTTTAGCTTTCCGGCTACGTGCCCGGACTACGCATCCAAATCGAGGAGACTCTAAATGAGGTTTTTAAGGTCTCGGAAGTACAGAATTGATTTAAAAAAATAGGGTGATGACCCTTTGGGTCGTCACAACATCATGCAAAACTAAGCATAGGGGAAAATTTTAGAGATGGTCATATAACTATGACTTTTTCTCACCATAGTTATATAATTATGTTTTCTTACATAAAAATCATAAAACTTCCACTACCTCACATAAAAATCACAGTGATCAAAAATACAACTTTCCGATAGTAAATTTTGATTCCACATTTTTTATTTTTTATTCTCAGTCTAATAAATAATAACAAAATTAAAATAGGAATAACCCAACCCAATACCCATATACATAAACTAATATAATACTAAAAATTGAATCCTTACCTCAAATACAATGCTTCTTTTTTTTTTTCCTTTTTTTTTTAAGATTTTCTTTATGTCAAGAGCACTATGATTAATCATACCATTTATTTCTTAGAAAAGCCATACAATTATGTATACATACACACCACCTACTGTCTATCTAACATAAATGATTTGGATATAATATTATATTTCTTTGTTTGGAGTATCTTGCATGACCTTCTGAAAAAAGAAAAGGAAACAGAAGTTATGGAAACAGAAAAATAAAAAATACAAGTACCATGTAGTTTCGGAGAATGATTCGTTTTTAGTATTATTTTAATTTATGTATATGGATATTAGTTTGATCGGGTCGAGTTGGGTGTGATTGTGTTATCCTATTTTAATTGGATTATTATTTGTCAAATTGCAAATAAAAATAAAAGGACGTGGAATAAGAAAAAACTACACGAAAAATTGTGTGTTTCGGTTATTTTAATTTTTGTGTGAATTAATAAATGTTTTCTGATTTTTGTATGAGAAAAAACATAATTACATGATTTTGGTGGAAAAAAAATTATAATTATATGGCCATTTATGAAATTTACTCCTAAGCGCATAGGAAAGAGTCTATTTCTAATATCATGTGGATCTTGTGTATAATTCAATTCGAAAATATTGTGCCTACGTATCTCCATGACAACTCCCATATTGTAACTCGTGTGTGAAGAAATAAGGGAATAAACCAATATAGAGTACTAACTGCTTTCTTTAAACACACCAAAATTTATTGTGCAATTTATATACATTTGATATGATCTTCATGTTTATACATAATTACATGACATTACAAGAAGAAAACTTAACTATTTATTTCTCTTCACCGCAATCTTGATGGTATTGTACGTGATGGGGAAGACTCAACCGATGAGGAACTTCCTGATTCAATTGGTCCAAAAAATAAATCGGACAAGTAATGCCCTACATCCTCCGGGGAAAATCTGATCATGTGACTCGAATGTCTCTCTCTTGCTATCATATGTTTATGTGTATTATAAAATTCCCTATACACCGGAAATATTTTCCTCGCAATTGACGCTTTCAAATTATCGCGGAGCTTACTATTTGGTACGACGCATACAGATTGCTTCCGGTGAGCTTGCTCGAAGGACGAATTAAATTTCTTGAATATCTCCTTCACTTGTTGGGGAGCCATTGTAGCATTTGGCTCTTGGGGCAGAGATTCAATGACGTGGCTCCATCCTAGCCGTTCATAGTTTGATGCAAACTGTTTGATTTTTCCCTCCCGTTTTGATATCCAATTTTCACCTAACAAGTACTTGAGATTGGATGAACGGACTTTTACGACGATGTATTGGAGATTATTGGCTAAGAAGAGATACGCGAGGGATACGTCCTTGTAATGTTTGGCTTTGCCGTCCAGTTTGCAGAGAAGAATGAGAATCAGCCAAGCAAATCGGAGTGAGATCGCCGGTGCCGGAGACTCATCAGAATCTGCAATGCCGAAAAATGATTCAGGTAACGAACGTTTTGCCGAAGGAGGAGCTTCGGCGAGGATGTCGGAGAGTATGTTGCTGTAATCAGCAAGTAGAATGATGTAATTCATTGCGTCAACGGTGAGAGGATGGATTCCACCGCCGGCAACCGGCGTCTTTGAGGATTCCTTTTGTAGAGCGGTTTCAAACTCAGCCAACGCCGTCCTTATAGACTCGCCAAGCTTGACGAGTGACGTCAACGCCTGAGATCGGATAACTGATTCTGATTCGAAAGAAAATATAACTTCAATCTCCGGCCAGTACCCGGCAATGGCGGTGTACATATAGAGCAGACGGAACACTTTTTCCGGCGACTTCTTGCTATTTCTCGCCACATTTTCTGGAAAACTAAACAGAATCATGGCTCCGTCTTTTGAAATTTCAGTAAAACACAACTCTCTGATTGCATCGTTAGATGCAAAGACGTGATCGCAGAGAATTCTCTCTCCGTTGAACAATGTTTTCACGGCTACATCCACTGCATTAAGCCAATCCTTGATTTTCAGATCCACAACTTCCCAATCCATTTTATGAACTTGTGAAGAACTCAATTTCTCAACACCGAGTCTATAAATGCCTTCATCAATGCTCGATTTACGTATAACTTTGTAAATATTCAAGCACTCTTTCGCGTAGCCAGAAGAGATCATGCATTCTGCTATCAGTCGCAAATCCGCCATTACAATATTAGAAAAATCCTCAACTTCAGAAATAGACTCACCGCCAATTACACGATCATCGTCATCTTCAACGTCGAAATCAGAAATACTCGATCGAGTCGAAGTACCGGAAGAGACAGTAGATATGGATTCAGGATCCAAATGAGCTCTGTTTATCGAAAGAATTTGGTAAAACTCCTTTTGCAGCCGTTTCATTGCAATTTGCATTAGAGATTGAGCACGAACAAGCTTATCGGATCTCGAATTCTCAGTTGAGTGAAAGTGCATAGCCTTTTGTAGATTATGCACGCACTTGATAAAATCCTTGGCTTCTCTTCTATTTTCATAGAACAGAGAAGTCACCTTAGCAAAGGTGGTGGTGTCTGGGTCCCACTTCATGATGATCGGCTCCGCCATTTCCAGTGTCCGATCAATCACCGCTTCTGAAAAACTCGGCCGAGAAGGCGAAAATCCGAAACGGGAAGGGGAAGAGAATTGAGAAGTAGATGGAGAAGTGCTATCAGTTGTTAAATGTTTAGGTGAAAACCAATTAAGAGTTCTCATTCCTTTTCTCGGCATCTTCTTCAGTTGCAGAAATGATTCAAAATTTTCAGTGTTTCGATATGGTTTTTTTTTGGATGAAGAAAAAAGAGTACAGTTATATGATTGAAGCTTTGATATGAATTTTCATGGCGGGTGAGGGGATATATATATAGAGACAAAAGTAAGGCGCGTAGTGGGTATTGGACTTTTGAGAGTAATGAGAAGTCATCAATAAACGCACGAGGAGCGTTTGACTCTCACGCATGACATGGCTTACACGTAGGATTTGGTGAGGAGTTTGAATTATTCTTGTTAAACAAATTATTTTATTCAAATTAAAAGGTGTAATTCACACACGTTCCTTGAATATTCATAATCACAGTTATAGTTTTTCTGTTGCTTATTGTGGGTTATGTCCCAATTCATTGTATTTAAGTTTAAGAAATTGGAACGATCTAGAAATTACCTCAACTTATAACATATTTAAAAAAAAAAAGGAGTAGTATATTTTGACATTATATTTTCTAGTCATCTATGTGAGATATACATTAAAAAATAAATCCGTGCGAGATATATGTATACACGTGTCTATATTAGAGTATTGATACTGCACATGATTAAATTAAATTAAGTATTTAAAAGTAAAAGAAATATATAGCTATGGTTTACTCGGGAATTGATAACATGGCTTGATATCCAATTGTATATTTTCATATTATCAATGCATTGAAATTAAAATAGTTTTTACACGTGAGATAAAATAACTCTCCTTACTTATATTCGTCCCGAAATATTTGTTTTTTTTATAGCCTCACAATGAATTCCCACTAACATTTGTAAATGTCTTATCTCATACTCCTATTTCTATATGAGAAGTGTTGCTCTCAGCTCTAAGACTATTTTTTTTTTCTATAGTTTCTGAATTTCTAAAAAAATATTTAGTAAGAGAATTAATGTACATAGGTCTTTTTTTTTCTTTTTTTTTTGATAAACAGATCACTTTCATTCCATCAAAAAATTTACATTACATTCAGTAGATGCTGACCATCTACTCATTCTATGATCTAAACAAACTAGTCTGCGGCTACATCTCATACTAGATGATACAAAACATTTCTTCACTCCTAAGCTAAAACTCTTGACAATACAGAGAAGCCTTAACAGACTTCAACTTCCTAAGGGTAAGAATTTAAACTCAACAAGGCTTCCTTCCAGTCGTGAATTGAAGTCCCCTTCATGTGTATGTGGATGGCTATTTCTTTACATATGTTGTTGCCGAGCAGTCTCCCTCCTTGAAATCTTTGCTTATTTCTTTCCCTCCATATAGCAGTCACCAGCATCCCAAACACACAGGTGGTTATTGCTGCTAGTCCATTCCTCCTCTTTGCATTCTTGCTTACCCATTCAACCTCATGCTGCCAGTCATATATAGGTCTATGATATCCCAGCCATCTTAGTAGTCTATTCCATAGTGCCTTTGTCAGCGAGCATTCAAAGAAAAGGTGATCAAAGGTCTCAATAGCTAGCCCGCAGAATATACATTGCTGTGGAACTTGTATGCCAAATTTCAGAAGCCTATCCACTGTTGCCAATCTGCTATGTAATGCAAGCCATAGTATGAACTTGTATCTTGGATGTATATGTGCCTGCAACATAATGCTCTTCCATTGAACTTTTTGGTAGTGAGGGTATTGAAGCCTGTATAGTTTTTTAATGCTGAATAGTTCACCCCTTTGTAGCTGTATCAGTCTGCTCTCCAGGTTGCCTTGAATGCCTTGAAGTTCGTTTATCATCTTCCTTGACTCAACGATCTTCCTAACTACCCAGGTTGCATTCCTAGGAGTAGGCATATCTTCAATGCTCTGATTCTTTATGTAATAGATGTGCAACCATTTAATCCATAAGTTGTCTTTCTTCTTTGCCACTACCATAGGTGCTTAGCAATAGCAGCCTTGTTCCAAACTAGTAAGTTCATTACATTGAGACCTCCTGCACTATATGGCAATCAAATGGTTTCCCAAGAAACCAAAGCTTTTCTTGACACAGTAGCTGAGCCAGTCCACAGGTAAGATCTGCATATTGCCTCTATCATCCTCATCACTTTCTTTGGCAATAAGAAAATTTGAGACCAATAGGATTGCACTCCAAATAATACAGATTTTATCAATTGAAGGCGCCCTGCATATGATAGCAATCTTGATGTCCAGCAGTTTATTTTCTGAGTTACTTTCTCTACTAGTGGCCAGCACTGAGCAATGGTTAATTTTTTGGAGTCCAAAGGTACCCCTAGGTATTTGAAAGGAAGCCTACCTTCAGGGAAACCCAACTCTTGCAGAATTTCCTCTCTATGCCAATTTGACACTCCAGCTATATAGACGGCACTCTTTTCAGCATTTGCTTGAAGACCAGATGCTTTTGAGAACTTCTGGAATGTCTGTTTTAGTAGTCTAACAGACTGAATATCAGCTTTGCAAAACATTAGCAGGTCATCTGCAAAACATACATGTACCACTCCTAATTTCTTGCACCTAGGATGGAATTTGAAATCTTTCCTCTTCATCATTTGCATGAACTCCCTTTGCAAATACTCCATGGCCAGGACAAAAAGGTAGGGAGACATTGGATCTCCTTGCCTTATGCCTCTTTTGCCTTTAAAAGGAACTGTGAGACCACCATTTATGTTGAGGGAATAAGTCACTGATGAAATGCACTCCATTACCCATCCTATGAATTTATAAGGAAACCCCATATCCTTAAACAGTCTTTCTAAGAAACACCATTCCACTGTGTCATAGGCTTTCTTTAAATCTACTTTGAGGACACATCTTGGAGAGATGCCCTTTCTGTTATAACCTTTGAACAATTCATGTGTGAACAAGATGTTATCTGTGATGCTGCGACCCTCAATGAAAGCTGACTGTGATCTCCCAATTAGATCTCCAATGACTGCTTTTAATCTTGCTGTAAGGACCTTTGTGATAATTTTATATAGAGTTGTACAACATGCTATGGGCCTATAGTCCTTCACTTGACTAGGATTTTGCACTTTAGGGATCAGAGTTACAGCTGTACTACTTACTCCTTTATGCAACCTCCCAGTCACAAAGAATTCCTTCACAGCTTCATATATGTCATCACCAACAACTTGCCAATGTCTTGTGAAAAACTCTACTGGGAAACCATCAACTCCTGGAGCCTTATCATGGGCCATATCCTTAATTGCTTGGAGTATTTCTTCTCTTGTAACTGGTTTTACTAGGTCTTCTTTCTGTTGCAAATTAAGACAAGGACCTTGATGTATAACCTCAGAGTTTGGGCATTGACATGTAGTGTTGCTTTCCCCCAATATCTTCCTGAAGTACTTTGTAAACTCTTCTTCCACTAGAATAGGGTCACACAGCCTGTCTCCCAAATCAGTGCATATAGAGTTTATAGTGTTGATATTTGTCCTCATCTTCAGTTGTGCATGGAAATACTTTAAGTTTGAGTCTTCACAAGTGATCCACTGTGCTCTAGATTTCTGGTGTAGGATCTGCTCCTCTATGTTGCTCCATTTCTCAACTTCCATCAAAACCATTTTCTCTTGATCAATCGAGTCTTGATCCATGTAATTGAGCCTTAATTCATTCTGAATGACTTCAAGTTTCTGTCTAGCCTTATTGAGGTGGATCCTATAAGATGCCATATAGGTATTCAACTCCTTCAATTCCAATTTCAAGGCTTTGAGCTTACTCCATACCCTGTGCATATTGTCACCATTTAACCTTTGATTCCATACCCTTTCCACTATGCCTGCAAAGTCAGCATGCTCCATCACAGAGTTATACAATTTTAATGGTTTAGGGTGCAGGTTCCTTCTTTGATCCACAGCCTTGCACTGCAATAGAATAGGGGAGTGGTCTGATACTTCAGGATTTAAAAAATCTGCTTCAATGTGGCTATATTTCTGCATCCATTCCACATTCCCTAGTGCCTAATCAATTCTGCTATAGACTCTTTTCTCTGGTTGTTGTTTGTTGCACCATGTGTAAAACCATCCCAAACTTTTCACCTGAGTGAGCTGCAAGGTAATTAGTGCATCTTGGAACCCCTTTATTTCATTGTGAGTGACTGGAGCCCCTATCCTGTCATCTGTGTGGAGAACATTATTGAAATCTCCACTGAGAAGCCAACTCTCCTGTATAGTTCTGCCTAAATTCACCAGTTTTTCCCATAGTTGCTGCCTCTTATTCACCTCATTACTTGCATACACCACTGTTACCAAAGTCTTGAAAGTAGTGCTTCTTTCTTGGACTTCACAATGTATAAATTGTTCATCAAGCATCAGAATCTGCACCTCAATATTTGATCTCCACATTAGCCAAATTCTTCCACTTGGATGCTCCTTATAGTTCCAGCAACACCTCCAATCACTACATACTTTGTGCACAATTCTTTTTGCCTTCAATTCCTTTACTCTTGTTTCTAAACAGCCAATAAAATCAATTTTATGTTTTCTCATAAAGAGTTTTAACTCCTTTGGCTTATGGGCCTTGTTAAGGCCCGTTATATTCCAAGTGCAAAGATTCATTTGGGGTCTTGGATCTTCTACTGTCTGCAACAAAGAGAACCCGTTAGTGGTATTCATCATAACAACTGCACTTTGTTGTACACTTTTCCCTTTCATTTTCCCATTGTTTACAGCCCTGCCATTTGCATTGTCAATTGTTTGTTGAATGTCCCCTGCATTCCTTGCTTGTTGGATTACATCATCCTTCCCCTTAGCTTTTGGCATCCATTTCAAGGTCCCTTTGTGTAGTAGTTTCTTTTCCCATGTTCCCTTTTGTTGAGTCTTTACTGCCTTTGCCTTTTCCTGCACTTCCTTGTGCCAACATTCATCTGAGTTATGCCCAAATCTAATACATTCACAACAATACTTTGGCTTTCATTCATATTCAATTTGTTGAGTTATGACTCCCCTCTTAGTTTGTAATTCAAAGTTATCTAGTAATGGTTGGGATATATCTGTTTCCACTAGCACTCTTGCATAGGATACCTTTTCCATTTCAGCAGTAATCTTATCAGTATACATAGGCTTCCCAACCACACTAGCCAGTTTACTAAGAGCTTCAGTTGACCAATATCCCAAGAGAAGTCCCGGGAAAGTGATCCACAGAGGAATTATACTCACACTACCTGGATCAAATCTGAAATCCATTCNCGTCGCCCGATGGACCTCGTGATACTACCGTTTTCCTTCATCAGATTTTGTTCGTCATCTTCCTCACTTTCTTCCCTAATTGGCTGAAATTTTTGTGGCAAAAAGCTACCAAATGTTACCGGGTGCAATCTCTGTTGAATTCCTGTATCCGGCGTCACTATCATTCCGTTGATTCCATCATCCTTAGCTGGTTTGTGAAAAACTGTAGGTGCCGAGCCCATTTCTGTTAACCAGCGAGTAGACTAGTTGAGTGCAGGTGTTTCCTCCTTACTATCATCTTCCTTTGCTTTTGTTATCACTGGAAGTTTCTTCTTTTGTCTAGCCATGGTTGAAGCGCAGGTTAGCTAACCTTGCTTAACATGCGCATGCAGAGCTTTTTTTCGACTTCCTAATATTCCGGCTACATAGGTCTTTTTCACTATAAATATTGGTCACTATATTTTAGTCATATTACATTGTTAAGAATAAAGATAAAATAAGGAAAAAGTTAAAAAAGTTGATAATAGTAATAAACAAGACTAATTATTCGAAAACTACAAACGAATGATAAGAGGTGTTGGGGCTGGTGGGACAGGAATATTTCTTCAGTCTTATTTGTCTTTTTTAAAAGTATGAAAAAAGTCAATAGCAGTTTCAGTTTTCGACGTAAGCCAAAACATGCTTATCATATACCATCAAAACAAAGTATAATCTCATTTCTATTTGTTTCTCTTTTTGTCCTTTTGTCATTATTATTTTTAAAATAAGAAACACAAAGGGTATTATAAGAAGAAGGGCCGATGGAGAGGGG
>NC_031989.1:2557595-2559773 GCF_001879085.1 Nicotiana attenuata
TGATCTAACTTTGGTTTGAGGGAATAGGATTAGAGTATTATTTGCTAATTGCTAAATGTTGAGTACGGTGTATAGGCATGGTGATGAGTATCTATACACCGGTGTCTAGCATGACCGTGAGTCCTTGCTTGTGCTTATTCGGGATTCTGTAGTGACTCTTTCTTGTTTAATTGATGGACTCGATATAATATGAACAATATGAAGAGGAAAAATATGAATTGTAAACTCCTTGGTGTGTTGGCTCGAAATATGACACGATTAAGACGTAAGAAATGAACGGAGGAGGAAGAGTTGTAATTACTCCCTTGCCGGGACGTGTAAGTTAATGTTGTTGCTCCCTTGTCGGGAGTTAATGGTTTATTTGTATTCTCCCTTGCCGGGATGGTTGAATTGATGCTTGTTCCCTTGCCGGCAAATCCTTATATATTATGAAATGGGATCGTGTGGCACGCCGACCACATATATATTATGAAATGGGATCGTGTGGCACGCCGACCACCTAGATATATATATTATGAAATTGGATCGTGTGGCATGACGACCACATATATATTATGAAATGGGATCGTGTGGCACGCCGACTACCTAGATATATATATATTATGAAATGGGATCGTGTGGCACGCCGACCACTTATATAGATTATGAGATCGGATGTGGTTTCGTGTATACTTCTGATAAATTGTGTTCATCTGTATTTCCCCTAAGCATGTCCCCTCCCTGCCTTAGCTGGTATTTTCTGTTGTTATTTCATTGTACTTGTTTATACCTATACACCTGCACAGGTTGTTTTTGGTAGGTCCTGTCTAGCCTCGTCACTACTTCGCCGGGGTTAGGCCAGGCACTTACCAGCACATGGGGTCGGTTGTGCTGATGCTACACTCTGTGCATTTTTGCACAGGTCCAGGTATTGAGCAGCAGCAGCAGCATTAGCACAGGGGCGAACCTTCAGTCCAGAGAGACCCGAGGTAGCTTTTAGGCGTCCGCAGGCCCGACGTCTCCCGTCTATCTTTACATTTGGCTGTCATCTCATTGTACCCGAGATAAACAGATTATGTTTCTTTCATACTTTGTATGTAGTACTCCTTAGGTGTTCGTGATTATGTGACTCCAGTCCCGGGGTAGAGATATATGTGTTGGAACTTCTGTATTATTGACCATCTATCTACATTTAAGTCTTCCGCTTATGATTTTAATTCCGTCGTCTTTATTTAATGTTGTTAATTGTTAAAAAGGAATAGGTGTTTAATGAAATTGCTAATTAAGTTGTCTTGCCTAGCTCTCATTAGTAGGCGCCATCACGACTCCCGAGGGTGGGAAATCCGGGTCGTGACAAGTTGGTATCAGAGCACTAGGTTACATAGGTCTCACAACTCACGGACAAACTCGGTAGAGTCTGAGGGATCGGTATGGAGACGTCTGTATTTATCCTCCAGAGGCTACAGAGTTAGGAAAACTTCACTTCTGTTCTTTCTTGTCGTGCGAATCTGTTTCCCCAAATACTGATTGTCTTTCCACTCTGTTCTTTCGCAGATGGTGAGAACACGTGCTTCCTCTTCTACCGCGCAGCAGCCCGAGCCCCCAGCAGCAGCTCCTACGAGGGGTAAAGGGCGAGGCCGAGGTCGTGCCAGAGGCCGAGGCCGGGGCAGAGCTCAGCCCCGAGCAGCAGTCCCAGAGGCGGAGCCTCATGTTGATTATGATGAGGGGGCTCCAGCCCCAGCAGCTCCGGTGGGCCCAGCTCAGGTCCCAGAAGGGTTCATAGCCACCCCAGTTCTTCAGGACGCTCTGGTCAGATTGGCAGGCTTTGTGGAGAGCGTCACTAGAGCGGGTTTGCTTCCAGTAGCACCAGCCGCTTCTCAGGCTGGAGGAGGGGTTCAGACTCCTGCTACACGTACTCCGAAGCAGGTAGCTCCCCAGGCTCAGGTTCCAGTGGTTCAGCCAGCTGTGGCGGTTCAGCCAGGTATTGTGACTCAGGCCGGCGATGGAGCGGCTATGTCCTCAGATGCTTTATGGAGGCTTGATAGGTTCTCCAAGCTCTTCACCACCACCTTCAGCGGTGCTCCTACAGAGGACCCCCAGGACTTCTTATTCAGCTGCCATGAGATTCTCCGGACTATAGGTATTGTGGAGACCAATGGGTCGACTTCGCCACTTTTCGTCTAGCAGGATCCACCAAGA
>NC_031989.1:2559781-2566146 GCF_001879085.1 Nicotiana attenuata
TGGATGGTATGGTATATGCGGCATGTTGTAGAGGATCGAGACTGGCATGTGCTGGGTTACAGTTCAGTTCTGAAAGGAAGTTCATAAGACTCCTAGGCAACGGGTAGCCTCAGATAATCAAGGAAATGATACTGCTAATTGGAAGTGATTTGATGAGAGTATACGTCTCAGGAAAAGGTAATGTGATTAAACTGATGATACTTCGGTAGTATTGCGGCACTTTTTTTGTGGATCGACTGCTGATATCTGAGTTTGTTTGATGGCACAGGGGAATTTTTGAGTATGTTCTGTGGAATGCTTGGGTACTTGAGGTGTGATATATATTCATACGGCAGAATTTGGGATTAGTTATGGTGATTCGTGTGCTATATGGAGTTGGAGACTGGGAGTTCTCAGGTACAGACTATGTAGTGGTTGTGGATCGTGTGTATCGGCACCGTTTAGCGGCTATTGGGATTTGGAGGCCCGAGTTGATCTTCCTTTGCTTGGTATGTTAGGTGTTGGATATAATGTTGGGGTGTAGACTGGCTGTCTCAGTGTTGGGTTATTCTAGACTATTACGCTATGGGCTATGCCGGAAAATGCCACGGGTTGAGTGGCGAGGTGCATCGCATCATGTTCTAGCAGAGTGGTTTGCATTTCCGAAGACCAGCGGATGGCTGGGAAGGACTGCTTTTCTTAATTGGGCCTTCGTGATGGATGTCAGTGCAGAGGTTTCTACCATTGGTTCAGTTCCGGTATTGAGGGACTTTTCGGATGCGTTTCTTGTGGCCGGGCATGTCGCCGGGCGAGGTTGTGGATTTCGATATTGATTTGGTGCCGGGCACCGTATCGTACGGCTCCGGCAGGAGTTATAGTAGTGGAAGGAGCAGCTTCAGGCTTCCTTGGTAATGAGTTCGTTGACGGGCCGATGTGGCTACGTATTCAGCTTGAGTTGCTATTTTATGTTGTGAGACGTTAGGATTTGTTGATTATGGGCACCTGTGGTGCGGTTCTATTGGGGATTCATAGTGAAAGTCGAGCGGGAAGAGTAATTGGATGTTGCTCGGTAAATGGAGTGTTGGTTATGACCTATCGGGTTGCGTGTCGTATGTTATTTGTTTCACCGTGGGTGTAATGAATTGCTTGGGTTTCAGACATCAAATTGTGCATGGCTGTCGATTTTGGGCATAGTGACCTGAGGTGTTTCATGGGTAACAGTGTTTGGATAGGATCGTGCATTGTGGCGAAGCCACGTGGATATATGAACTTTCGGGGTAGATTCAAGTGTTCAATTTCTATGATGTAAGACGGGGTCTCAGCCTTGTGTGGTGATGGTACTGATGAGCTTGAGGTGCAACTCTTTCGTTTGAGTCATTTTTCGTGATTTGAGTATATTCAGACCGTTTCTTATTGATGCACGTATTATGCAAGTTGTGGCTTAGGCCTGCATTGAGGTGTCATACCACCAGAGTGGTGTGTTGGGTTCGAGGTGATCGTTGGGGTCATTAATGAACACGAATGGATTTGATTTCAGCTTGTTAGGAGGATAAAATCGAGGTTCGGCTCGGAATCTGCTGTGGTATTAGTCAAAAGGGAAGTGGCTTTATGAATGGTTGATCTGAGAAATGGACTACGGTTTTATTGCGTGTTTCATTTATCGTTGGCAGTATATGAAAGTGTTGGAATAAGATCTTAGTTGATAAGAGGTTTTCTACCGGTATTCGGGTGTTGTGGACAACTGCTGTGAATAGAAGTTATCGTTTCGAGCGTTTGGGTTATGTAGGCTATCATGTGATTGCACCTGAGGTTGCAGGTATGGGTTATTACAGCTGATTCGGGCTTATTCTGAATATAGATGTGAGGTTCTGACTTTTGTGTATGATTCCGGAAAGTGCAATGTGGTTCTATGGTTTATGGACTAGATGGATTGTGGAATTTCAGCTATGTTGTGTTATCGGACCTATGCGAGATCGGGTGACGTGGGATCACCCCCGGGTATATGCTTGGTAAGGTCATTCAGCTATTGGTTGGCTTCTAGGACAACTCTGGGTACGCTCGAGGACGAGCGATTGTTTAAGTTGGGGAGGATGTGACGACCCGACCCGTCGTCTCAGGAGCTACCGCCCCGTTTCCCCCATTTTATGCTTCTTCATGTTTCATTATCGGTATTTGGTGTGTTAGAGTTGATTTGGATTGGTTTTGATAAGAAATGAGACACTTAGTCTCTTTAAGGAAGGCTTGGTTTGGAAAAGTCAACCGGAGATTGACTTATGAGTTATAGGGCTCGGATGTGATTTCCGGTGATTCGGTTAGCTTCGGGGGATGATTTGTGACTTAGGAGTGTGATCGGAATTGATTTTGGAGGTCCGGTGTAGAATTAGGCTTGAATCGGCGAAGTTAGTGTTTTGGCGAATTCCGATTGATAGGTGAGATTTTGATCCGAGGGTCGGAATGGAATTCCAAGAGTTGCAGTAGCTTTGTTAGGTGATTTGGGATGTGTGTGCAAAATTTCAGATGATTCGGAGGTGGTTTGGTTGGGTTTTTGATCGAATACGAGTTTCGGAAGAATTTGAAGAACTTAGGCTTGGATTTATGTAATTTGATGGTTTTAGTGTCAATCGTGGTGTTTTTATGATTGGAACAAGTTTGAATAATGTTTTAGGATGTATTGGTATTTTTGGTTGAGGTCCCGGGGGCCTCGAGGTGAGTTCGGATGGTTAAAAGGAGAGTTTTGGAATTTTTCATGTGCTAAGTCTGCTGCTTCTGGTATGTTTTCGCTTCTGCGGAATTTGGACCGCAGAAGCGGTATCGCTTATGCGATTGGGGAACCGCAGAAGCGGTTGGACCTTGAGTTGGGTTTTCCGCAGAAGCGGAAGTTTGGGCCGCAGAAGCGGTCCCGCTGGTGCGATTTCTGGGCCGCAGAAGCGGTCGAAGCCTTTAAGTGGAAAACCGCAGAAGCGGTATAAAAGTCGCAGAAGCGGTCCCGCATAAACCGGAAACGGGTACCGCATAAGCGAAAACGAGCTGGGCAGAGAAGATTTTTAAAATAGCATTTCATCCGCGAGCTAAGGGTATTTTCCTCCATTGTTGAACATCTTGAGAGCNTTATAGATTTGTTAAGTTTTCATGTTTAATTTGACTTCCAATAGGTAATGTAGTGTGGTATTTTGAGTTTCATTTTCAACAATAAGGAGAATAACTAGAACAGGCAGCCGACTTTGAAATCATAATCTTCAATTGGAAATTCAAACTACTGTGAGTAGATAGCATAAAAATTGGCTATAGTGTTGGTACTGATTGGAATTTGATTGTAAATGGATTACATGCTCTATCTAATATAAGATCAGGCGTTCACATGTTCATGATCTCACTGTTAATTCAATTTGAGAATTTTGAAAATCCTACTGTTAAATGCCTGGGCTCCTGACACTTGGGCTGTGAAATTGAGCCCATTGCCTGCTTAATTGCCCAAACAGCCAATCTGGTTTTTGGGCTATGAATGTTCACGACTGGACCTCACTGAAGCCTAGTGACCGGCCAGCTTCCTGTTACTGGTTTAGGCCAAATTTTCAGGGCCTCAAAAATGCTAGAAGCCAAAGTCCTTTAAAATTATATTAGGGATATGGGATTAATTTGCGATATAAATTTAGGTTTCGAATTAGGTAGCGGGTTCAAATTAAGAGGGTCCTCCCTTTTGTTTGAATTTCGACTTGAACTCGAGACCCGAATTTATTGTGACGACCCGACCCGTCGTCTCAGGAGCTACCACCCCGTTTCCCCCATTTTATGCTTCTTCATGTTTCATTATCGGTATTTGGTGTGTTAGAGTTGATTTGGATTGGTTTTGATAAGAAATGAGACACTTAGTCTCTTTAAGGAAGGCTTGGTTTGGAAAAGTCAACCGGAGATTGACTTATGAGTTATAGGGCTCGGATGTGATTTCCGGTGATTCGGTTAGCTTCGAGGGATGATTTGTGACTTAGGAGTGTGAGCGGAATGATTTTGGAGGTACGGTGTAGAATTAGGCTTGAATCGGCGAAGTGTGTTTTGGCGAATTCCGGTTGATAGGTGAGATTTTGATCCGAGGGTCGGAATGGAATTCCGAGAGTTGCAGTAGCTTTGTTAGGTGATTTGGGATGTGTGTGCAAAAATTTCAGATGATTCGGAGGTGGTTTGGTTGGGTTTTTGATCGAATGCAAGTTTCAGAAGAATTTGAAGAACTTAGGCTTGGATTTGATGTAATTTGATGGTTTTAGTGTTAACCGTGGTGTTTTTATGATTGGAACAAGTTTGAATAATGTTTTAGGATGTATTGGTATTCTTGGTTGAGGTCCCGGGGGCCTCGGGGTGAGTTCGGATGGTTAAAAGGAGAGTTTTGGAATTTTTCATGTGCTAAGTCTGCTGCTTCTGGTATGTTTTCGCTTCTGCGGAATTTGGACCACAGAAGCGGTATCGCTTATGCGATTGGGGAACCGCAGAAGCGGTTGGAGCTTGAGTTTGGTTTTCCGCAGAAGCGGAAGTTTGCGCCGCAGAAGCGGTCCCGCTGGTGCGATTTCTGGGCCGCAGAAGTGGTCGAAGCCTTTAAGTGGAAAACCGCAGAAGCGGTATAAAAGTCGCATAAGCGGTCCCGCATAAGCGGAAACGGGACCACATAAGCGAAAAGAGCTGGGCAGAGAAGATTTTTAAAATAACATTTCATCCGCGAGCTAAGGGTATTTTCCTCCATTGTTGAACATCTTGAGAGCTTTTTGGGAGCAATTGAAGAGGGTTTCGATTGAGATTGACTGGAGGTAAGTTTTATGAGTTAAAAACATGATTATATGTGAAATTAACCTAGAAATTCATGGAAATTAAGCCTAAAATTGATGAACTAGGGCTTGGGATTTTGAGATGTTAAATTGGGATTTGATGGGTCATTTGAGCTCGGATTTGAGAGTTCTTGGTATGTATGAACTCGTGAGAAGATGAGGAATCCATTGATGTTAATTTTCTGATTTTTCGAGAAGTGGGCCCGGGGCTCGGGTTTTGCTAATTTCGAGATTCTTGATATTTTTCGATTGTTTTCGATTGGGTATTGTTCCCTTAGCATATTGTGATGTATTTGCTCTGATTTTGATTAGATACGACGCGCGTGGAGGCCGATTTGATGGGGCAAGGGCGTCGCGAGCTAGAGATTTCACCGGTTCGACGTGAGTAATGATTGTAAATGATATCCTGAGGGTTTGAAACCCGGGATTTGCACGTCGTAGTGCTATATTGAGGTGACTTGCACGCCGGATAGCGAGCGTGGGGTAGAGCACCGTTGGGGATTGTGACTTGGTCCGTCCCGATTGTTGATTTTACCCCGTATTTGGCTGAAACTTATTTGATATTATCATGACTTGGGCTGATTGCCATACTTGGGGCTTGTTGCCGACTGTTTAAAATCCTTGTGAGCTATCATCACTGTTTTCCTCACTATTGAAATATTATTTGAACTCAGTCCATTTGAATTACACTATTTCATGAACTCAGCTATATTTTTACTCAACCTTGAGTTTTAACTGATGTTTGAACTATTGTTTGAGCTGAGCATTATTGTCTTTACTGATGCCTGAGGGGCTTATGATTAGTTTTGGACTGATTGAGGCCGAGGACCATATGTGAGGATATGTCGAGTGATGTGAGGTAGGTCTTTCAGGCCTCGAGTGTATTGTGAGAAGGCTTCCAGGCCTCATGTTGATATGTACAGGCTTTCAGGCCTTATGATGATATAGCGCTTGGGCTGTAGGAGCCCCTCCGGAGTCTGCACACCCACAGTGAGCGCGGGTACCCATTTAGAATTGGACAGTGGTTACAATGACACTGTCACACGTGTTTTGGTCAGATAACAATGACTGACCAGTCAGGTAACAATGGCTGACCAGTGGTAACAATGGCACTGAAACACGCGTTGGGTCAGGTAACAATAGCTGACCGGTCAGGTAACAATGATTGACCATACTTGAGCATACTTGTTTTATTAATTGTTTTCAAAGAGAATTTCTTGCTATGTTTCACTGGTCCCTACTGTTTACTTGATTTTATTGTTTGAGATAGCATTATCTGTGCCTTTGTGGAATTTTATATTCTCAACCGTTATTCATTTTTATTGCTCACTGGGTTGGAGTACTCACTTTACTCCTTGCACCTCGCGTGCAGATGCAGGTATTGTTCACCCGGTAGTGGGTTTTGAGCTGGTTGAAGGTATTGTTATCGTAGCTGAGCAGAGTGACCGCCAGCGTTCGCGGCACCGGATTACTTCCTTTGGTTCTAAATTTTATTCCGTATATTTTTGGACCTGTAGTTATATTTAGACTTCTCTAGATGCTCGTGACTTGTGACACCCCGGTCGGGTTGTGTTG
>NC_031989.1:2566246-2609810 GCF_001879085.1 Nicotiana attenuata
GTTAACCTGGGAGATGCAGAAAACGTCAAAGAAACACGAATCAGCATTCACTTATCACCTTCAGAAAAGGAAGAGTACACAGAATTTCTAAGAGAGTATGAGGACATATTCACCTGGTCGTATGATGACATGACTGGGCTAAGTACATCTATTGTGGCACCAAAACTACCGACTGATCCAACATGTCCACCGGTGAAGCAGAAGCTCAGAAAATTCAAGCTAGATATGAGTTTGAAAATCAAGGAAGAAGTCACCAAGCAGGTCAAAGCCGAAGTTCTCAGGCTAGTAGAATATCCAATATGGTTAGCCAACATTGTGCCAGTACCGAAGAAGGATGGGAATTCAGAGTCTGTGTCGACTACCGGGACCTCAACCGGGCCAGTCCAAAAGATGACTTCCCCTTGCCAAACATACACATCCTGATTGACAATTGCGCCAAGCACGAGTTGCAATCATTTGTAGATTGTTTCGTTGGGTATCATCAGATCTGGATTGATGAAGAAGATGTTGAGAAAACGGCTTTCATTACGCTGTGGGGAATGTACTGCTACAAGATGATGCCATTTGGCCTTAAGAACACAGGGACCACCTACATGAGAGGCATGACTACCATTTTCAATGATATGATACACAAGGAGATCGAGGTGTACGTAGACGACGTCATCATTAAGTCAAAGAAGGCCACTGATCACATGGAAGATTTGAGGAAGTTTTTCAATAGAGTGCGAAGGTACAACTTAAAGCTGAATCCCGCGAAGTGTGCATTTGGGGTTCCAGCTGGAAAACTGCTTGGGTTTATTGTGAGTCGCCGAGGAATAGAACTGGATCCATCGAAGATCAAAGCCATTCAAGAATTGCCACCGCCAAAGAACAAGAAGGACGTAATGAGTTTCTTGGGGAGACTTAACTATATCAGCCGGTTCATAGCACAATCTACAGTTATCTGTGAGCAATCTTCAAGATGTTGAAGAAGGATGCCGCCACCGAATGGACTGATGACTGCCAGAAAGCTTTCGACAGAATCAAGGAATACCTGTCAACACCACCAGTCTAGTCCCGCCTGAACCAGGTAGACCTCTGTTACTCTACATCACAGTGTTAGATGGTGCCTTCGGGTGCATCCTGGGGCAGCATGATGAAACGGGAAGGAAAGAGCAGGCCATCTATTATCTCAGCAAGAAGTTCACTCCGTACGAGGCCCGATATTCTCTTTTAGAACGTACCTGTTGTGCTCTAACTTGGGTAGCTCAGAATCCGAGACACTACTTCTGTGCCTATACTACATATCTCATATCAAGGATGTATCCTTTGAAATACATCTTTCAGAAGCTCATGCCCACCAGCAAGCTAGACAAGTGGCAGATCCTGTTGAGTGAATTCGACATTGTCTACGTAACTCAGAAAGCAGTCAAGGGACAGGCACTAGCAGATCACCTGGCCGAAAACCCCGTAGATAAAGAATACGAACCCCTGAAATTGTATTTTGCTGACGAAGAGGTAGCATTCATTGGAGAAGATATTGCAGAATCCTATGACGGGTGGAGAATGTTTTTCGATAGAGCAGCAAATTTCAAAGGAGTCAGCGTAGGAGCAGTCGTAGTATCAGAAACCGGTAAGCATTATCCGGTGTCTGCCAAACTCAGGTTCCCATGCACCAACAATATGGCCGAGTACGAAGCTTGCATCTTAGGGCTCAAGATGGCTATTGACATGAACGTTCAAGAGTTGCTAGTAATTGGGGATTCAGATCTGCTCATACACCAGGTCCAAGAAGAATGGGCAACCAACAACTCCAAGATACTCCCTTATCTGCATCATGTACAGGAGTTGAGGAAGAGGTTCACAAAGACAGAATTCCAACATGTTCTCAGAATCCAAAATGAGTTCGCCGATGCGTTGGCTACCCTGTCATCCATGATACAACATTCGGACAAAAACTTCGTTGATCCCATTCTAGTAAAGATCTATGATTAGCTAGCTTACTGTGCTCATGTCGAGGAAGAAGCAGACGGAAAACCTTGGTTTCATGATATCAAGGAGTACTTAGTAAAAGGAGAATACCCAGAACTTGCAAACGCTACTCAGAAGCGCACACTTCGAAGGTTGTCCAACAATTTCTTTCACAGCGTAGGAGGACTCCTGATTTGGGACTATTAAGGTGTGTCGATGCAAAAGAAGCATCCAGGCTGTTAAAGGAAATTCATGCCGGGACCTGCGGTCCACATATGAACGGCTTTGTTTTGGCAAAGAAAATACTCCGAGCAGGTTACTTTTGGATGACTATGGAAACAGATTGCATCCAGTACGTCTAGAGATGCCACCGCTGTCAGACACATGCAGACATGATAAAGGTGCCTCCCAATGAGCTTAATGCAACAAATTCACCATGGCCTTTCGCCGCCTGGGGAATGGATGTCATTGGACCAATCGAGCCTGCCGCCTCCAACGGGCACAGATTCATCCTAGTGGCAATTGATTATTTCACCAAATGGGTCGAAGCAGCATCTTACAAAGCAGTAACCAAGAAGGTCGTGGTAGACTTTGTCCGCGACCGCATCGTTTGTTGGTTCGGGATTCCAGAATCAATCATCACTGACAATGGCTCCAACCTCAACAGTGACTTGATGAAAGCTATGTGTGAAACCTTCAAGATCAAACACAAGAATTCTACAGCCTACAGGCCTCAGATGAACGGAGCCGTAGAGACCGCCAACAAGAATATTAAGAAAATACGAAGGAAAATGATAGAAAAGCATAAGCAGTGGCACAAGAAGCTATCATTTCCTTTATCGGGGTACCGCACCACAGTCCGCACATCAACCAAGGCAACCCCCTATATGCTGGTTTATGGTACGGAGGCGTCATTCCTGCCGAGGTGGAAATTCCCTCCTTAAGGATCATACAGGAAGCAGAACTCGATGATGCAGAGTGGGTGAAAAGTCGTTACGAGCAGCTAGCTCTTGTAGATGGGAAGAGAATGAATATAGTTTGCCACGGTCAGCTTTATCAGAATAGAATGTCCAGAGCTTTCAACAAGAGAGTCAAGCCGAGACTGTTCACACCGGGGCAGCTGGTGTTAAAGAAAATTTCCCCGCATCAAGATGAAGCCAAAGGGAAATTCTCTCCTAACTGGCAAGGTCCATACATGGTTCATCGGGTTCTAACAGGAGGAGCCCGAGAACACCATGCCATGGCCTGAAGATCCCTTTAATCTTTTGTATATCATTATTCAAAGGCATCATGGTTAGGAGGCATCATTCTCATAGCCCGAGAGCATCATATCATAGCCTGCGAATCCTTTATTATACGCTTCATGGCCCAGGACATCATGGTCTAAAGACGTCATCCTAACCGTCCGACGACAACATTCATGGTCCAACGGGAACTTGCTTCACATTTAGATTTGCGTACAATATATGCTCGTATTGCTTATTTGCAGGTAAACCGGCAAGAAATGGCCATCTCGGCAGGAGCAATCCCGCTCCAGTTCCCGCAGCCCAATTAGATCTCAACCATTTATCCCAACTTGAATATTGCGTCCGTTCCTGAAAGGTTTCCGTCGGCATATTCCGCCGACGGATCCCGAACTACATGTGGCCTGATTCCTGTAAGACCAGGGATACGTAGGCAACTCAGAAACCAGAGCGCGGCCAAATTTCTTCAAAACATTTCGTCAGGTCAAAATTGGTCATCATATCTTTACCCAACAACTCTTTCATCCTTCCCGGGTAAAGAGGGGCAGCTGTTGATACCCAATTTTTCCCTGTATATTTTTATATGCAAAATATCTTTAAAAATAGCATATATATGTATATATGAGTATGTCCAGGCATTTTACTATTTTTCCCATATTTTTTTAAGGTTTTTAAACTGATCTATTTCCCTTTTTATCCAAAAAAACCCAATGATTATTTCCAAAATTATTATTTTGGTAATTCATTTATTGGAATTTTATATTTAGGCTAAGATATAGCTAAGGTAATTTTGCATATTTTTACAAATTTATTTAGTATTTTTAAGCTAAATTGCATATAATTGCAATATTAGCCATTTTAAGATCCAATTATGTTTTATATTCCTAAAATTAATTCCTGTATTTTTAAATTGTTAAATATATATTATAAATCATTTTAGTGCCTTCAATTAGTTTTCAGAAATTTATTTACTATTTTTTATAAATTAAATGGGGAAAAAGGGCTATTTAACGTATAGCCAAATTTGGCTTTCAAATTTAGCCTAAATCTAACCCCCAATTGCCAGCCCATTTCTGATTAAACCCAATACCTAACCCCAATTAAACCAGCCCAAAGACCCAAGCCCAAACCCTAAATCTACCCGACCCAACCCGGATTAAATCCTGGCCGTTGATCAATTTTGATCAACGGCCCAGATTCATTCTTACCTAATTAAGCCAAACGACCCCCCCAAACCCCTCATTTGCCTCACTCGTCTCTATCTTTCTAACCTCTGGTTCTCTCTAGAACCTTCCCCCCCTTCCCCTTCAGCTCCGATGAGTCTCACTTACCTTCTCCGGCCACCTCCTGGCCTGAATCTATGGTGGTTTCACCACCCACCATCCTCCTATGGCTCCTCACGCTTGGTTGTTGAATTTTCATGACTTGACCACGAAGAGTTGGGTCCAGACCTCTGTCGATTCAAGTTCCACGGCCATCTCCGGCCTTGCTCCGGCAAGCCGTGTCTGTTCGAGCCTGGCCTCAATTCCTCCTGTTTAGATCCAAGCCTTTCTCACCGTTTGGGTTCCTCTGAAAACCCTAGCTTTGAGGTTTTTCTGATCTCTTTAGATCTGTTCCAGATCTATGCTTTCCCTAAGCTTTTAAACGATTTTCTAATATTTTTCAAAAGTTATGCTTTAAAAACCTTTATTTTCCGATCTAGGGTTTTGAGTTATGTTTCTCTGATTTTCTTGTGTGTTTCTCTGATTTTCTTCTCCTCTTGTGTGTTTTCTACTATGTTTCTCCTACTGTGTTCTGTTAAATCTCTTCTATTATGTTGCTCCTACTGTGCTCTTGTTAAGATTTTCCTACCATGTTCTTATTTGTTTCTTCTACCAGTTCTTCTACTGTTGTTTCGCATATTGTTCTTTTACTATGTTTCTCATGAGTTTCTTTTACTGAGAGATGCTTGTTAAAGGTTTCAGTTCCTTTCTGAGATTTCCAAATGTATTTCGTTAAGTACTTCTGCCTGATTTACTTGTTCTCATCTCTGCTCTCGATTAATGGTAGAAACCCTAGAATTTGGGGGTTCTTCCGAGTTTTGAGACTATTGGCTATGTCACTTGCTTGTGCTTCGACCCTGAACTTGCTTGATTTAAAAAAAAAACCCTAATCTTTGGGCCTATTTGAGTTCCTAGAGTTGTTTCATCTACTGCTTCGTTAAGTTTCAAAATCATTGCCTCAATTTTGTTTCTTCATATGATTTTGACTTTTGCTAAACTCTATAAGACCTTTACTTGACCCCTTTTCCGCGTGCTATCGCTGAATTACCATAGTCTACCACTTACTT
The DNA here is from genome assembly GCF_001879085.1 of Nicotiana attenuata. Lineage (NCBI taxonomy): Eukaryota > Viridiplantae > Streptophyta > Magnoliopsida > Solanales > Solanaceae > Nicotiana > Nicotiana attenuata. The sequence goes on from NC_031989.1 coordinate 2,571,770, forward strand.
ATTTTTGCAATTGCATGACACTTTCACTTTGTCCTAAATTCAGCCTCGCATGCCTGATACTTGTGTACTCTTTATATGTGCTGAACTTCCCTTCTAAATGGCTTTCAATTGTGATTGGTTTCTGACTTCCTTTGTATAAGTTTGATTGATTTTCTTTCCATGTTTGCTGACTTCCCTGTTTACTCGATTTGAGTCAAAAGTTTTCCTTAGCTTTTCTGACTTGGTTCATTCGTGGACCAATGCTTACAAAATCTCTGTCCCCCTTGATTTACTGAATACTGATGGATCCTTACCTTATTTGTTTTAACCGTGTATTTCAAAATTCTTCCCTTCATTAAAACCCCTATGTATTTACCCCTGATTGCATGCTTTGCACAAGGGCTTATTCAATTTCTTTCCTTAAATTGTTTTACCCGTTTGAATCCGAATCCCTTAATTAAAGGGAAGTCTTGTGTAATTGATGCTTAATTGACAATTAGTTCCTTAACTATTTTCTTACCTTATTTCTGCCTGGTTTTCAACACTATAAATGCACGACTCTTTAACACACGACACACGATTTACAATCCTTCACTTCACAATTCACAACCTCTTCTGAACTCATATTTACTCATAATAGTATTCTCTTTGCCTGCACTGTGGCCTGTTCACAAGACCTATTGCTTTTTCCCTATTTGTTTCTTTGAAACTGGTATGTCCTAATTTAAGCTTCAGCATCATCACAATGTGTTTATTTACAGCTTTTGTATCCATGTCTACTTTACTGCTTCTGCAGAGTTAAATATTTAAACTAGTATGTTGATTCCTTTCTGTTTGTTTGTAATGAATCCCTACCCCCTATTACCCCTATGTGTTTTGAGTTATGACTTGAGGCATGGCAATGTAAGTTGTTGTCCATGAATTAAGTTTGATCCATGGGGATCTTAACCTCTAAACAATATGTGTTAACAGGCCTAAGGGTGTGCCAGCATCTCTCATTGCTGGGTATGCCCACCAGCCTGCTTTTGCCTCTTGCAACTCCCCATTCCCTATACCCTTATGTGTATTGATTTAAGTTGTTTCCCTTTTCCTTTTCCCCCTTCAGAATTCTGCTTCTGCACTTGCACTCTCTCTTAGTCCTTAAGTTCTGCCCCCCTCTTGTGAGCCTTCCCTTGGGACCTTGAGTTCCCTTCGAACTTGGACACCTGAGGGCTGGCCCTTCCACACTGCACTATGTCTTAATCTGGTGATGCATTTGGGTGTGAGCATTGCCCGGAGTCCTTTTCGAGACTCTTAGGGAACTTTGACACACCCCAAATGGGAGAAAGGCTTTGAAATGTGATCTCTTGGAGTTGGTTTACTTCATACTTCAGACAGGAAGCCTGAATCAGGCTCTCCTTGGTTGGACCCTTTTTTTATTGCTGATGTATTTTCTTTTATCTTCATTCTGGGATGTAATAATTTTGTAATAAACTCTTGGGGATGGCTAGTGAAAAAGGGAGGGGATAGCTATGTATGCGAAGGTTAAATAACATGTCTATAGGAGTTTCTGAATTTCTGCATTCTTTCATATATAGATAACATGTCTTTAGGAATCCTGCATTTTCTCATATATAGATACCATGTCTATAGGAGTTTCTGAATTTCTGCATTCTCTCATATATAGATAACATGTCTTTAGGAATCCTGCATTCTCTCATATATAGATACCATGTCTTAAGACGACTTTTAGGACCCGATATGGTCATTATGAGTTCATTGTGATGTCTTTTGGGCTGACCAATGCCCCAGCAACGTTCATGCATTTGATGAACAGCGTGTTTCGACCTTATCTCGACTCGTTTGTCATTGTATTCATTGATGATATTGGTGTACTCGTGTAGTCAGGAGGAGCACGCGGAGCATTTGAGAGTGGTATTGCAGCGGTTGAGGGAGGTGAAGCTTTATGCAAAGTTCTCCAAGTGTGAGTTTTGGCTAAGTTCAGTGGTTTTCTTGGGGCACGTAGTGTCCAGTGAGGGTATTTCAGGTTGATCCGAAGAAGATAGAGGCGGTTCAGAGTTGGCCTAGACTGTCCTCAGCCATAGAGATTTGCAACTTTCTTGGTTTGGCAGGTTATTACCGTCGGTTCGTTCGGGGATTTTCATCTATAGCATCACCCTTGACCAAATTGACTCAAAAGGGTGCTCCATTCAGGTGGTCGGATGAGTGTGAGACGAGCTTTCAGAAGCTCAAGACTGCCTTGACCACAGCTCCAGTGTTAGTTTTGCCATCAGCTTCAGGTTCGTATACAGTGTATTGTGATGCTTCGAATGGTATTGGGTGTGTGTTGATATAGGAGGGTAGAGTGATTGCTTATGCTTCTCGTCAGTTGAAGCCCCATGAGAAGAATTACCCTGTTCATGATCTAGAGTTGGCTGCCATTGTCCATGCGTTGAAGATTTGGAGGCATTATCTGTATGGTGTGTCTTGTGAGGTGTTTACTGATCATCGTAGCCTCCAGCACTTGTTCAAGCAGAAGGATCACAATTTGAGGCAGCGGAGATGGTTGGAGCTGCAAAAGGATTATGATATCACTATCTTGTACCATCCGGGGAAGGCCAATGTAGTGGCCGATGCCTTGAGTAGGAAGGAGGTGAGTATGGGCAGTTTGGCGTATATTCCTGTCGGGGAGAGACCTCTTGCAGTTGATGTTCAGGCCCTGGCCAATCGGTTTGTGAGGTTGGATATTTCGGAGCCCAGTCGGGTCTTAGCTTGTGTGGTTTCCCGGTCTTCCTTGTTTGATCGCATCAGAGAGCGCCAGTATGATGATCCTCATTTGCTTGTCCTTAAGGACAGAGTTCAGCACGACGATGCCAGAGATGTGACTATTGGTGATGATGGAGTATTGAGGATGCAGGGCCGGATATGTGTGCCCAATGTAGATGGGCTTCGGGAGTTAATTCTGGAGGAGGTCCATAGCTCGCGGTATTCCATCCATCTGGGTGCCGCGAAGATGTATCAGGATTTGAAGCAGCATTATTGGTGGAGAAGAATGAAGAAGGATATTGTGGGATTTGTAGCTCGGTGTCTCAACTGTCAGCAGGTGAAATATGAGCATCAGAGACCGGATGGCTTGCTTCAGCGGTTAGATATTCCAAACTGGAAGTGGGAGCGGATCACCATGGACTTTGTAGTTGGGCTCCGACGGACTTTGAAGAAGTTCGATGCTATTTGGGTGATTGTGGATCGGCTGACCAAGTTCGCACACTTCATTCCTGTGTGTACTACCTATTCTTCAGAGCGGTTAGCAGAGATTTATATTCGAGAGATTGTTCGCTTTCATGGTGTCCCGATTTCCATCATTTCAGATAGAGGTACTCAGTTCACTTTGCAGTTTTGGAGGGCTGTGCAGCGAGAGTTGGGTACTCAGGTCGAGTTGAGCACAACTTTTCACCCTCAGACGGACGGGCAGTCCGAGCGCACTAGATATTGGAGGACATGTTGCGCGCTTGTGTCATTGATTTTGGGGGATCATGGGATCAGTTTCTACCGCTCGCAGAGTTTGCATATAACAACAGTTATCAGTCGAGTATTCAGATGGCTTCGTATGAGACTTTATATGGGAGACGGTGTAGATCTCCACTTGGTTGGTTTGAGCCGGGTGAGGCTAGGCTTTTGGGTACAGACTCGGTACAGGATGCTTTGGACAAGGTGAAGGTGATCCAGGAGCGGCTTCGTACAGCGCAGTCAAGACAAAAGAGTTATGCAGACAGGAAGGTCCGTGATGTGTCCTACATGGTTAGGGAGAAGGTTCCACTGAAGGTTTCACCCATTAAGGGCATTATGAGATTTGGGAAGAAGGGTAAATGGAGTCCTCGGTTCATTGGGCCTTTTGAGGTGCTTCGGAGAATCGGGGAGGTGGCTTATGAGCTTGCCTTGCCACCTAGCTTGTCGAGTGACACCCGAGGTCGGGCATGTATTTTCTGCTTTGTTTTGACTTTTACTTTATATCTTTTATCGAATTTCAGTTGGAAACATGGTTTTACTCTAAATGAAATATGGATTATTTGAAAATGAGTTGGTTGGCCTAGTTTCACGACAGGTGCCATCACGACCGGGTCAGTTTTAGGGTCGTGACAAGTTCAATCTCGTTAATGCAACTTCTGAAATCAAATCAAAAGTTCTTCTATCTTTCAAATACAACTTTAGAAATTCGAATCATAAATAGTTCAATCTATTGAATGCAATTTCAGAGTTCGAATCTTAAGTTCTGAAACATAAACTTGTTCTTTGAATTTCACTACGTATCAAAGCCAAATCTACTCCAAATAAGCTCAAATTTCATGAAACATAACTTTCAAATATCATAAAGAACAAATCTGAATCACTAAATTGTTAAAACAACAACAAATGTAACAAACCCATTTTACAACTAAGAAAAAGTAGAAGAAACTCTAAGCACAAAGAAGAAAAAACAACAACAAAGAAGAAGAGAAAAGTGTAGTTATCTGATGTTATTCAAAAATTGGGTATCAATTAAACTTTTTATATACAGTAGGTGCAATTTCAATGGGTGGCTCAAAACTGGGTGCCACATGAAACTTCCTCGTCTTTTTTGTTTAAATTTCCCTCCCTTCGTGAAACTTTAAAATTTATAGTTTTAAATGTAAAAAATTAGAATGTATATGCATGATATTAAAAAAAAAATTAAAATTAAATTATTCTCAAATATAAAAGATGATACTATTTTAGAACGTAAAAAATAAAATAAATAGTACCACATTAAATACATATTCATGATGTGATGTTTTCTCCATTACTATTAATCTTTTTAATTATTACGTTAATATTTTCTTCCAATATCGGTATTTTAACATATACGTATTAAACTTCTTATTAAATCAAATATTCATTATTCTAAAATATGACAGAAAAAGTACAAATAAATCATCATTGCATAACCTTTATACATCAAAAGCTGAATGTATCATAAAAACGAAAAAAAAGACAAACAAATTTGAAAGAGATCCAAAGAAGATTATGATTGTGCCATCTTCATAGGGTGAAAGCGTGAACGTAAAGCACTTACCATTCAGTGTATGACTCAACCTCCTGTCATTTTTTCTTTGCCTTTGAAAATAATGTGAAAATTAATATATTTTTCTTAAATTATTAGCTCAAGTTCTTCTAAATCAAAAGTTTGAGAAATCTAGTTGATTGACTTTCTGAATGCTATATGTATAGTTAAGTGACTTTGCTGTTACAAACGAAAGAAAAACGACTTTATTAGATAATTTCGGATAGTTGAGTGACCATCTAAGTAATGGACTCTTAAAAAATTCATTAAATATGTATAAATATTCAATTGTAACCCAATAACTATAACGAGTTATGAGTTCTATCGCAAGTTTAGAACCCATAAACTTTGAATTTTGGCTCCGTATGTACATATTGACCCATATTTTTGTTAGGTGTTTGCCATAATTTTCTTACCATATTTGGTTTTCTATTTTTGAAGGAAAGGGCAACATGTTTACCTTAACTGGATTTTACTTCTTGTAGAAGGAAATTACAAATCTCCTATATTTGGCTAGTCCTTTTTCTTGTAGGAAAAAGTTTGGTCTTCTATAAATTGAGGATCCTTCCTTCTCATTAGTAGCATCCACAATGTAGCCATATGGGGTTTGAGAGTCGTGTTTAGGGGGAGAACTTTACGGGACAAGTGTTGGTGTGTCACTTGTGTTTGCCTCTTCATGAGGTTGTTCTCTCGATATTTTGTACTCTGTTTTATTGTAGTGGATTGCTCATCTCTGCCATGGACGTAGGTCAGTTGACCGAACCACGTTAAATGTTTGTGTCTTTTGGTATATTTCTCTTTTGTTATATGATTTATCGTCGTTCAAGGTTTGCTTTGCTAGCTTTGGATTGGCTTATTTTAAGTGCTTATTGGCTTTTAAGCACTTTTTTAGTTTGTGTGGTGTTTGGCAATGATAAAAAGTGCTTAAAAGCGCTTACTTTTAGGCATAAAAAGTACAAAAATAAGTCAAAAGCCAAAAGTTGGGTATTACCAACTTATGGCTTTTGGCTTTTAGCTTAAAAACTACTTTTTATAAGCCAATCCAAACACCTTCAAGTTCATCTTGGCGGATTTAATTCTAGCCGCATGACACCTGACTTTTTTCGGTCCTAACAATTTTCTTCAGTTTAAGCCTTTTCTTTTGTTTTAGATTAGGGACGGAAAGTAAAAAATATCAACACAACTTAAATTTTCTTTTTTAGAGTGGTGCTTTTTGTAATGGTTTTGCTCAACATTTGGACAGTGGTCGTTTAGTACATGTAAATTATATTTATAGCCTGTTTGGTCAATCTTCTAAAATCAGCTTATTTTGAGAAATGTTTTTCTCAAAAGTACTTTTGAAAAAAGTGTTTTTGGTGAGAAGCTATTTGTGTTAAATTAATTAGTATGAAAAACACTTTTGAACAGTAATTAGTGTTTGGTCATGCTTTTAAAAATTACTTTTACGTGTATTTTTCTCAAAAGTCAGAAAAGTGCTTTTGGAGAGAAGCTAATTTTTTCTATTTCTCAAATGCTGCTTCTGCTTCTCCTAAAAGCACTTTATATTTCCTTCAAAAAACTTGGCCAAACATCTCATTTTTTGACCCAAAAAAGCACTTTTGCCCAAAAAAAAATTGACCGAACAGGCTATTAACCAGTAAACTTTGCTTTTAGAAAATGATTTGAGTTAGTATATTAATGTCTTAGTACTATATTATTATTATAATTAATTGATCAATACTTGACTCTTAGTATAAAAATTGTTCACGTGAAATGAGACAAAGATATTACTCCCTCCGGTTCACAATAAGTGTCCAATTTGCTTTTTTATTTTGGTTCAAAATAAGTGTTCAGTTATGTAATCAAGAAAGAATTCAATTTGTTTTTACAAAATAACCCCTATGTACATATCCCTAAAAAGTTTTCTTACTCCTCACATTAAATGTTTAATTAGGGGTAGTTTAGTCATAGTAGGTATTTTTGTATAGAATTTAGTATTTTCTTAATGGGCGTACTAAAAGCAAATTGAACACTTATTATGAACCGGAGGGAGTATAGTTAAGGAGTACGACCAAGTAAACATGTGTACTTGACAGTCATTTGGTACTTTATTGCTTTATCTTGAATCAATGCATAAAGGTACGTTCTCTTTAGGACAACTTGCATGCAAAAAAAGAATTTTGGTAGGTCATGCTGTTACTCCACTAGCTTACTACGTCTACAGTATTAAGTTTTTTTTGCCATTTTAGTAACTCTCCAAAAGCTCATATGCAGTAAAGAATGCTATAAAATGTGAAAATAAGAACTTTTACCCTCATATATATATATATATATATATATATATATATATATATATATATATATATATATATATATATATATATATATGTATAGATGTAATAATTTGACCTAACTACACAATAGAAGTATTAAACGAACAGGGTTCAACTGATCATCACTTTCGCCGGTTGTAGCTCGGTTGCTGATGCATATATTATTATTTTTTAAGTCGAGGATTATAACTTCCAGAGGCGGATCCAGGATTTAGAGGTTGCGGGTGCAGTCATTATGCAAATCGTATATCTACCTCTAGCCACAAACACTGAATAAAAAGTCGCATCGCTTCAATAAGAATTTTGTTATTCTAGTTAGATTGATTAAGCCTTTTATTCACATACATAAACAAGTTTTATTTTGTCTAGTTACTTTTTTTTTTTCAAACTTTAATGTAAATTATATTATGAAAGATAATTGCAATTTTATTTTTAATGAAATAGCACCTCCAATTATAAAATTTGCTTAAAAATAGCTTAACTTCTACAAATAATTTGTTTAACTAGAATAATTTACCTTCCTTATTCTCGAGTTCATTTTATCATTTTAATTCCCAAGCTTGTATAGCAATTCTATGCAAAGCAAAAGCTTCAAATTTTCAATCCATGAGAATCTACTCAAAAATGTCTACAATTCGAGCCTTTTAAAAAAAAAAAAAGTCAATAGAAGAGAGTGATATTGGTCAATTATACTCCAATATATATAGATTAATGTTGCATCATCTAAAAAAGAGATGCTATATATTAACCAAAATCAATTCAAATGGCTTATCGAAAGAAATTGCTTTTCAACTAAGTATACTTGTAGGGAAAAAAAGGAAGATTAACGCAATAAATTTTTTTAAAGAAATGAAGAAGCAGAAAAAAGAAGAAGAACAAGAAAGAGGGAGATATATCAAATAAAAGGAAGAAAAATAGAGGTGAGGCCTAGAGCATAAAAAGGGAAAAAGAATAAAAAAGAACTGGAACAACGAAAATGAAAAGCAGCAGCTGCAACACAGAGCATTAATGCGTCAATAGAGATTCAAGCTCGGGTTATTTATTTATATTTAGTAATCTAAAGACTTCAAAGCATTCCCTGACCCAGTGCCACCCGCATCCCATTTTTGTATTGCAGGTGGCACTTACTAAATATATACAAGTTTTACCAGATATATAAATATATATTAAAAATTTTAGCCGAAGCGTGCGGGTGCCTTACCACCCCCACCTTTCAAGGTAGATCCGCCCCCGATAACTTCAACCTTGTATTTTATGATTTCGCCGTTAGTATTGATCCTAATTTAATTAAAAACATAAATGGTGAAAATATAACCTTTTACTTGCATAGAGAGGTTCAATATTGAAATATATACTATATAGGGGAGGATTGATGATTCAAATTTAAGACTTTACTCTTAATTAGAAGATGTTATGCTGATTGTCCTTAACCTATATTAGAGACCTATGCGGTGCACCGATAGGTTTGTACTGTAATTGAATTTCCTGACTCGGAACTGTTGGGGGCTTATAAGATTATCGAGTTGTCTTTAACATGAGTCCCAATTGACAACTAATCAAGGAAAAAAAAACATTGATAACTAATCGTTAATAGATATGATTCTTCATCCTTAATTATAGATCTCGAGTTTGATCACTTAAAATAAAAAAATTTAGGGTCGAATGATACAATACGCTCCTGACAATCATCAGAATCTCTAGTCAAATCCTTGTGATTACCATAACTCACAAGATCCTGATGGATCACCAAAAAGTTTTAGCATTGTGGCTGAAAAGTCCAGTGATCGTCAAAATTCTGGCACAAAATCACCAAATTTTTTCTGCATTGTTAGCTGAAAATTCTAGTGATCGTCAAAATTCTAGCACAGAATTACCAAAATTTTACTGCATTGTTAGCTGAAAATTCTAGTGAACGTTAGAATTTCTGTTGCTTCAAAATTATGACACCGAAATATTTTCTCAATACTTTTCCTAATGGGGTTAAAAGATAAACGGTGGTTTAAAAAATTCATCTAGCATAACTTAGGTTAAAATAGCACGGGCTAGCCAGTTTTCGGACCGGTCATTAAAAAATAGCCAGCATTTGCCAAGTCATTGAAAAATAGCCACTATTTTACTGTAACAGAGACTGGTCCAGCATAATATACTGGAGTTCGGTGCACCTGTGTATGAACTTCCAGCATATTATGCTGGACCGGTGTACTTTGCTGGCTCCAGTATAATATACTGGAACTCCAACTCTAGTATAATATACTGGAGTTCCAGTTTCCAGTATATTATACTGGAGTTCCAGTATATAATGCTGGAGTATTTTACGGATTTTGAATAGTGTTTTCGTTTAGATTTATCTTTATATGAAAAGTGGCTAAAATTGGATGACTTTTGAAACTGTGGCTATTTTTGAATTTCACCCAATAACTTAGTCACTCCGATTTAATGGACCTTATATGGCACTATCTGAGCCCAATGTAAACCGGATGAAAAAAAAAATTAAAGAGAATAAAACATCCACGTGTCATGCATGGGCTAGTAAAACCAACATCTTTGATTGACATGTTTGTTGACTTGAGAGTTCTATTAGGTCAACTCTCATCATTATGTTTTTTAAAAAAAGTGACTGAATGGTCCCTTAAGACACAATATTCTAATTGTATTAGTCTAATTTGACAACCTATGTTTAAGATTTGTAAAGAAAACATTAAGAATTTGTTACGGCCAAACGCACACACAAGTATATGCGATCGTCAAATAATAAAGTGATTAAAAGTCGAATATCGAATCCACGAGAACTTGTGATTAACTATTAACTAAATTAAGCTATCCCAATTATCTAAACAAGAATTGATCCAAAAGTAGTGATGATAAAGTAATTAAACTAAAAAGAAAATAAATAATAAACTCAAAGGAAGATTAGATTTTTATGTTATCAATGTAATGAAAACGATCTAGAGTTATGGGCTGTCTAACATTCCTGTCGTATTCTTCAATCGAATTGACTAACTGATTCATCTAGCTCATTGGTTGACAGGGTTAATATTGCTCATAAGAATCTGTCGAGTTCTTACTCGCCTATTCAAGCTAACCTAAGCCTATATGTCTATGGAATTAAAACTAACAAGAGCACATTTATAATTCCTCTACATCAACCAAGCAAGGCAATTAGGTATATGTCTATCCTAACTGCGAATCCATTCCCCGATGCCCGGGTTCAAGGTCTTGCTCTACTCAATCCTATGTGCAATCTAGAATTTCCACTTTCGAGTTCAACTCTAGATTCGTAGATAGTATTCAATTGGTGATCAAGCAATCAATTATTTAAGCGCAAGATTGAATAAATAAACCAATATGATAAACTAAGAAATCAAAATCAATGTTCAAATAACAATAGTCATGAAAGAACCACAACCCTAGAACGTGAAGTTTAGCTCCACATAGACATGGTAGTTAAACAACAAATCATACAAATAAATATAAAAGTTACTAAGTTTGGTGGAAGAAAAGATGAAACCCGACCTCCACGGCGGCTCTGTGCTCTCCCTTGGTCAAAAGTTACAAAAATAACGTTTTTACATGTATTTATACCAAGTATGGTCGGGCCCAAATGAAAACACCTTCTCTCGTGCGAAATAGGACTCTGGCTCTGTAAAATTTGCATAGGCGCGCCGCATGGGGCGACGCCCCACGCGGTGTGCTTGTGGGGAACTTCAGAGAGCATGCAATTTGATGGCAGCAACAATTTACACAGCCGCAGCGCGCTACGCGGCGGGGCTGTGGAAATTTGGGAAAATGTAAAACATGAAAGTTGTAGTTCTTTTAAATAGCGTTCCAACGATATATTGTGGAGCCCAAACGGATTTCTAAGCGAAAAGTTATGTGCATTTTACTGGACAATGCTCAGTATGCCTATTCGATTCGTCGTTTCGTTCTTAAAGTGCACTATCTTCCGTTGATCCCCGAACACGATCCCAACTTAATCCTTGGGATTTTACTCAGACTTCAAAGCTCCAGAATAGCTTGAATTCATTTCATAACATCTACATAGATCCGAATCACTCTTACAAGGCATAAAACACACATTTAGTGCAAAACACTAGCGATTAAAGCTCAAACCAATTAAAGTACAGTAAATTAGAGTATAATAAGCGACTAAAATACGTAATTATAGCCTATCGTCGAAATTACCTTAAACTATTTCAGTTGCTGGCCGTCGGGGTAAAAAAAGAAGGGAATAAGGTCATATATATTAACCAAACCTGGCCTAATTACCATATACTAGGATAACTAGTTCTGTCATCAGTCGGATACAAATTATTAGTCCATAAACAATTATTTAATAAACTTGATTTACGATTTGATTGAGTATATATAGGAAACGGAAAGAACTAACAAACTAAATAAAAGTGTTTCCTATCTAACATTTTAATTAAGTTTCTAGATGACGTGGTAACATTGAATGGGTCAAAATCCGACCGAGGAAATTCAGCACGAAGAGATAATTATTGTGAGTAATTAGTAACTTATCATGGGCAATTTGGCCGCAGTCGACCAGTGATCAACGGAACGAGTCGCCAAGCGGTCAACCACGGCCGAGGTCGAGTAGAGCAGATAGTAGTAACGACTAGCTTTGTATTGGGATCTTCAGAGGGAATTTTCTCTCTGTTTGTACTTGTAGGGTTCTTTGGGAATATCCCATATAAATAGAATGAGAGATAAGGCAAAGGACATGTAATATCATATATGATAAGAACACTTTTGAAAAGTAAGCTCTTTAGATAAATACAAAGAACAACTTTCTGGAGAGATTCGACCTTTTTGGATTATCTATTGTCATTTCCAACAGATCCGAGAAAGCGCTCGATATTTTCTTATATTCTTGTCATTCATCTTTGTCAGAGGGAAGAATCATTCACCTCATTCAATATTGGGTGAATCTTTCTCCTTATTTATATTTATTGCCATTTATTGTTATTTAATACTTGTTACTTTATACACATTGTTACATTCTACACATTTATTTCTTGCATATTAATTTCATTTCTTTATTGCTCACACTTTTCGTACTGTCAACCCAAGATCTGAAGTTATTAGCTTTAACTAGGATTAACTCTACTTAATAACTGGTTAATTAGTTTAACCAAAGATTATCCTCTTTTGGTCAAACAATTTGGCGCCGTCTGTGAGGACTTCCTAGTCAAAGTCTTAGTTTCTTTCAGATCTAAAAGAAAGCAACACAAAACCTTGTCTTTTCTTGCGTGCATAGTTTAACATGGCAGGTAATGGAGAAGAAAGAATGAAAGCAGTAGTCGGTCACACTACCAACCTCCTAAACACCATCAACGAAGTCACTGGAACAGACACTGAGGACGTTACACCAAAAGCCTCCCCCAAGCAGAGTGGTTCACCCCTCTCTCACGGCAGCATCACAACCTCACACGGTAAATGGGCCTCTACATCCACAACGGAAGAGGTACCACCAGCAGTGAAAAAGCTACTTGAGGCGTGGTTGACAAACACGCTGACCAGCATTCTCGACAAGCCCGCCCAAAGGGCGAACAGAGAAAATGTGAGAGTCTGCGTCGCACCAATGACAGACGAGCAGCACGTCCCTCCTCTTGTTACAGGTATTACTCACAACGTTAGTGATGCAGGTAACGACACCCTCACAACCATTTTGAGGAAGATGGAGGAGATGGAGAACGAGAACAAAATGCTCCGTGACCAAATGAAAGAGCATCAAGAAAGGGTAGAAAAAATACCAGGCGCCCCAAAACTCTTACCAAAAAGGGACCCGGCCGGTTCGTTGAGCAACCGTACAGTGAAGAAGCTGAACTACACGCCATACCTAAAACCTTCAAAATGCCGCCGTACTTGAAAATATATGATGGAACGACGGACCCTAAGGATCATGTGACCCACTATGTCACAGCAGTAAAAGGCAACGACCTCGCCAAAGAACAAGTGTCTTCCATATTACTGAAGAAGTTTGGCGAAACCCTCACCGGGGGAACACTAACTTGGTACTCATAGCTACCTGTACGCTCCATAGAGACATTCGAGGAAATAGCCGACAAGTTTGTAACTGCCCATGCCGGGGCTAAAAAAGCAGAGGCGAGGGTGAATGACATTTTTGCCATTAAACAGTCACCTGGTGAAGGGCTAAGAGATTTCCTCGCCCGATTCAACCGTGTGAGGATGACCTTGCCAAATGTATCAGAGGGAATGGCAGTAGCAGCTTTCTAGAACGGTTTAAACATGAATGGTCCAAGGGCAACCAGAAAATTGCTAAGCCGACTCGTGATGTATCCCCCAACCACTTGGGATGAGATACACAATGCCTACTGCGATGAAGTGCGAGCTGACAAGGACGACCTCAACGGGAAAACTCAACGGCAGACCTTAGTCCAAATGGAATCCAGGAAAGACCGAAGAAATGACAACAGAAGGGACCATGCAGGCCCGCGACCCAACCGTGAAAGACATCAACCATATGTCAGAGTCGTTGTTCCTCCCCGTCATGGCGACGACCCATCTAGGCCTCCAACAGGGACTCACCAAAGCGAAAGAGGTATGCCTCTACTACTATTTGCTCACAATTTCTGCGTTTCTCCCTCAAAAATAGTCTACGCTCTGGAGAAGTTCGGTCCAAAAGTGAAGTGGCAGCAGAAGATGAAGTCCGACCCATACACCGGAAAGTCAAACGCCCTCTGCGAATTCCATCAGGAACGGGGCCATAAACTGAGGAATACATCGCTCTCAGGCAAGAGGTCATGAACATGCTTCACCAAGGGCATCTGAAAGAACTTTTAAGTGATCGGGGAAGGGCAAACTTCGCTCGAGGACGCAAACAGCACCAGGGTCCACCAAAATCTCCCTACCCAACTCGTACCATCCAAATGATCATCGGAGGAGGCGACAACGCATCAATCAACAGTGTAAAATTCACGACCACCCATAAGCTGAACTGGTCAATAACTCACGAACGGTACGACGAACTTGAAGAAAGTATCATCTTCGATGAGTCGGATACCCACGGTTTGGTCTTTCCTCACTATGATTCCCTTGTCATTACTTTAAGCAACTTCGACACTGATGTAAAACATATTATGGTTGATGATAGGAGTAGCGCGTGCATTGTCCACCCTCGAGTTCTCGCACAAATGGAGCTCGAGGATAGGATAGTGCCATGCTGCATCACACTAACGGGTTTTAACAATGCAGTTGAGCGGACATCTGGAGAAATCACGCTACCTGTCCTGGCCGGCGGCGTCACTTTAGAGACCACGTTCCACATCATGGATCCAGATACGGCGTACAATGCCATCATAGGTCGATCTTGGATACACGTCATGAAAGCCGTCGACACCAGCTTATATCAAGTCACCAAATTTCCCACCCCTTGGGGGATATTCAGCATCCAAGGAGAGCAATGCACTTCCCAAGGATGCTATCGCATCGCCCATGACTGCACATAAACCCAACAATTGAAAAGCAAAGCAGTGGCTACATAACAATTCACAAGGTCGAGGTCAAACGATGACGAAGAGAAAGATGTCATCAGGGACCGCGAAATCATAGAAGCCACAGGGTCGACCATAGAGGATCTCGACCCCGTACAACCTGACAAAGACGACCATAGCAAAAAAGCCTACATTGGCCACAAACTTCAGGAACCAGGTAAATTCCATCATTTTTCAGATAACAATGCAGACTTGTTTGCCTTTTTCCCATGCAGATATGCCGGGCATCCCGAAAGAAATAGCATCACACAAGTTGAACGTCGACCCGTTTTACCCCCCAGTGGGCAAGTTAGGCGGAAATTCAACTCCGCAATAAATGACGCGGTCTGCGATGAGGTTGGAAAACTACTGGAAAACGGCTCTATCAGAGAATCAAAGTACCCTCAATGGGTCGCCAATGTGGTCATGGTGAAAAAGAAGAATAGGAAATGGCGGATGTGCGTAGACTTCACAGATCTGAACAAAGCCTGCCCGAAAGACTCATCCCACTACCCCATATTGACCAGCTCATTGACGCAACGGCCGGGCACGAGCTACTAAGCTTCTTGGACGCCTACTCGGGCTACAACCAGATCCTCGTGAAGGAAGAAGACCAAGAGAAGGACACTTTCATCACTCACCAGGGGACATATTGATACAGAGTAATGTCTTTCGGACTAAAAAACACGGGAGCGACGTATCAGAGGTTGGTGACAAAAATGTTCAAAGACCAGCTCGGCAAAACCATGGAAGTATACATTGACGACATGTTGGTCAAGTCAAAAAGGAAAGAGGACCACATTGACCACTTGAAAGAGGCCTTCAACTTACTCCGACGATATGGTATGAAATTGAACCCCGAAAGGTGCGCCTTCGGAGTAACATCGAGAAAGTTCCTCGTTTTCTTGGTATCACAACGAGGCATCGAGGTCAACCCTGACCAAATCAGAGCTATAGAAGGAATACCGGAGAACCTAACCAGTAAGAAGCAGGTACAGAAGCTGACCAGCCACATAGCCGCCATGTCGAGATTCATCTCACGGTCCTCCGACAGATGCGATAAATTTTTTGGTGTACTCAAGAAAGACAATGGACTCCAATGGAACTCAGAGTGCGTCGGAGCTTTGAAAGAATTAAAGTCATACCTGTCTTCACCACCGCTGCTTGCTAAGGCGGAACTTGGGGAACATCTCCTCATCTACTTGGCCGTGTCTGATGTAGCCGTGAGTGCGGTCCTGGTCCGAGAAAACAAAGGTAATCAATCTCCCATCTATTATATTAGCAAAACTATGGTTGATGCCGAAAGGAGGTACCCGCACCTCGAGAAGCTAGCCCTAGCTTTGGTCGTAGCTTCATGAAATCTTAGACCCTATTTCCAGTGCCACCCCATCTCGGTGGTCACGACCTTTCCCCTAAGGAGTATTCCATAAGAGCCCGAACTGTCGGGCGGATTGGCCAAATGAGCCATAGAATTGAGCGAGCTTGATATAACTTATCAACCGCGAATGGCGATAAAGTCGCAAGTACTCGCCGACTTTGTCGCCTACTTCAGCACAAAAATAATGCCTGAAGTCGAAAAAGAAGTCGCCCGTACTTACCCCAAAATACACGACCTATGGGTTTTTGTATACCGATTGCGCCTCTAACGAGTTGGGATCGGGACTGAGACTCGTGCTTGAGGTCCCAACAGGTGAAGTAATTCGCCAGTCCATAAGATGCCCAGATATGACTAAAAACGAGGCCGAGTATGAGGCCGTGATTGCAGGACTAAAATTAGCACTCAAGTACGGAGCGAAGCGAGTCATCCTATTCTGCGACTCTCAACTTGTCGTCATCAAGTCACAGGGACTTTCCAAATCAAAGAGCAAAGAATACAAAAATACCAGGCCGAGATCTGCAAGTTGTTACCCGAGTTCGATGAATGCCAGCTTGACCAAATCCCTCGAGCATAGAATATTGAAGCAGATGGCCTTGTCAAACTGGCAGCGGCCTAACTGGAGAAGGGCACGTGGTCACTCTACTCCACTTGTCGATCGATCAAATCGAGGTACGAACTATAAACCTGACTTGGGACTGGCGCAATTGTATTGTCACATATTTGCAAGACGACGTGCTTCTAGACGACAAAAAAGAAGCCAAAAAGCTTCGAATGCAAGCGTCCAGGTACAGCATCATCAATAACGACTTGTACAAAAGAACGTACGGTGGCCCCCTAGCAAAATGCTTATGCCCAAATCAGACGCGACATATCCTGGAGGAAGGTCATCGCGGAGCTCATACCGGCAATCGAGCCCTAGTCAGATGCCTCATACGAGCAGGCTACTACTGGCCCACTATGAAAAAAGAGGCTACCGACTTTGTAAAAAAATGCGAACAATGCCAAAAATACGCCCCGATGATCCACCAAGCAGGCGAGCACCTCCACTCAGTCACCTCGCCTTGGCTTTTCATCAAATGGGGGATGGACATCGTCGAACCCCTCCCACCAGGACGACGTAATGTACGATTTCTTTTAGTTTTAACTAACTATTTTTCCAAGTGGGTAGAAGCAGGTGCGTATGCACAAATACGCGAGCAAGAGGTGATCGCCTTCATATGGAGGAATATCGTGTGCCGTTTCGGCCTCCGCAAAGAAATCAGTTGTGACAATGGGCCTCAATGCACTAGGAAAAAGATCACCGAGTTCTTCGAGAAATGGCATATCAAAAGAATACTCTCCATGCCATATCATCCTGCGGGCAATGGGCAAGTAGAGTCCTCCAACAAGTCAATATTGAATATCATGAAGAAGAAGCTCGAGAACGCCAAGGGAATATGGTCGGAGTTGTTGCCGGAAGTGCTATGGGCATACCGCACAGCACCAAAAACAAGCACGGGAGAAGCACCGTACTCACTGGTCTATGGGACTGATGCAGTAATACCGGTCAAGGTCGGAGAACCAAGTCTAAGGTACTCACATGGGAGCAGGCCGAGAAACGACGAAAGCAGGAGGCAAGACCTCGATGAGGCCGAAGAGCGAAGAGACATGGATTACATAAGAATGGTCGCCCAGAAACAACCGGCAGAGCAATATTATAACAAAAAAGCCAAGGTCAAACCGCTTAAAACCGGGGACTACGTACTCAAAGCCGAAACACAGGCAAGCAAGGATCCAAGGGAAGGAAAGCTATGGACTAATTAGGACAGCCCATATAAAATTACGGCGGCAGCAAGCAAAGGGTCGTTCTAATTGGAAACAATGGAAGGAAAACTACTACCAAATAACAGGAACATCGCCCACCTCAAGTACTTCAACTTCTAAGGAAAGATGTTCTCCGAGCCGTACTCTTTTTCCCTCACCTGAATTTTGTCCCAATTGGGTTTTCTCGAGAAGGTTTTAAACGAGGCGACGAGGAGAACGTTTCAAAGTTAAGCACGAGCAGGTCAGAATACAAGTTAGCTAGTTCATTGCTTGACCCCTCGAATACTTCTCCAGGTCGACCAATAAAAGGGACTAGATAGACTGGGACTGGAATACCAGCCCCAAAAATGTGTAAACTTCTCCAATATATATATATGTAAGCAAAGCATACAAGCATAGATGTTCGCGTGTCTCCACCAAGTTTAACACTGCACCAATTAAGAGTAACATTCGACGTTGCTCGAATCAACTCAAATTCGACCTCGTTCGAATTAATTTAAAGTAACATTCGACCTCGTTCGAATCAACTCACAATCGACCTCGTTCCAATTAATTTAGAGTAACATTCGACCTCATTCGAATCAAGTCACATTCAACCTCGCTCGAATCAACTCACATTCGACCTCGTTCGAATTAACTTAGAGTAACATGTGACCTCGCTTGAATCAACTCACATTCGACCTCGTTCGAATTAATTTAGAGTAACATTCGACCTCGTTCGAATCAACTCACATTCGACCTCGTACGAATTAATTAAGACACTCACATTTGACCTCGTTCGAATCAATTAAGAGTAACATTCGACCTCGCTCGAATCAACTCACATTCGACCCAGCTCGATTTTCATTCATAGTTAACCCCGTCCGAATTAATTATGGTGACGTTTAACTTTGCTCGAGCTAATCAAAGACACACTCGGCCATGTTCGAGCTAACGCCTACCAACACAGTTCTTTTAAATCAAGACAATCAATCGAGGAAAACATCCAAAGAAAAAATAGAAGACTCAGAAATAAACAGCAAAATTAGCATTCCAAGTAAAAAGGTATCTTACAAGGGCCGAACAGACGCCCGCAAAAGTATAAAAAATTTGAAAAAATTACAAAAAGCATCACTCAGCAGCATCATCCCCGCCATCATTCTCGCCGGTTGAGTACGCATCGTCATACCAAGCACCTTGCTCGATTCCACCCAACTCGTCTTCATCATCGCCCGCCCGTGGCGTGGCGGGATCATAACCACAAGCGACTCGAGTTGCGTGCACCTTGGCACGAGCACCCTCAAACTCAATCTCAGTAACTCTCCCTGCCGCCATCAAGTCCCTAAATATGTCTAGCTGGGCCTTGGCATGGATCCACTTCTCATACGAATCCCGCGACACGTCAGGATAAGCGGAAGTGTGAGAAGAAGATGGTGGAGCCAATAGCTGCGCCTTTTCGGCCTCAAGAGCGGCGACCTGATCATTTAAATTCGAAACCTCTCTCTCAAGCTCGCCAACCCGCTCCTCAAGCCTTGCCTCCCTGAGCACCGCGGCCTCCAATTCACTCGCCCGTTCAGATCTGAGGACGCGGATGACCTCCTCCGATGCCGCCACCCTGGCTTCCTCGGCTTTCTCCAACTCTGCCATCTTTTCAATCAACTCATCACTCAAGTCATTAACCCTGGCCGAATTCTGCTCAAGTTCAGCCCGTAAGGATGCCACTTGAGCCTGAAGATCGATACACTCAGCCGCGACCCCCCTGCTCACCTCAAGCTCGTCCTCCTTAATCCTAAGTGCTCCCTCGAGCTCGCTACACTTGCCGTTAACCCTCACGAGTTCATCTTCCTTCTGCCTCAACTCATCTCTAAGAGACTGGAAATTACCGTTCGCGTCGAATCGAGCGCGTATCTTACGGTACTTGGCACAGTACTCATGAAACTTCAAAACTATTTTCTTAAAAACAACCTTCCGCTTCTCCTATCGGCGGGCGCTCTCGATCTCCAAAATGAGAGTCTAGTGAAAAAGTAAGAGCCAAAAAGAGTCAGTAAAAACAAAAAGGAGAAAGGACGTAAGATACAAGAACAACAAAAACAAAAAAGCAAACTTACCCTCAAAGCCATTCCGGATATGCCTAACGACATATCGGCATCAGTAAACGTCCGTAAAGTCCTGTTCCCAGCTCTAGAGCAGAGAGAACCAAAGAAGGAACTACGCTCTCTGTATTCACCGACAAGTCGCAATCCAAGGGAATGACTATGGTGCGAGTAGATCCCCCTGTCCTCACTTCTACCCGAGTAAACCCCTCATCGAACATCCATACCTCTTCGGGGTCGATGTCGGAACCGGTTTCATAGCCGTCCACGGCCACACCCTTCCCTCTCTCCTCGACCAATGAAGGAACGTCGTCCTGCCAGAATGCTGACGGATCGCCCCTAAGAACGGCCTTCGCCACTTTTGATCGCCCTCCTTCTTCGGTAATGTTCGGGCGAAGGAGCAATTTCTGCAACCTCTAGGTGGCGAAGTCTTTATGTTCAAACCCACGCCCCCCTCAGATGCAGTCGTGGCCAGCTCGGGATCACCCCTTGTTAACCCTTCGTTTCCTACTGTCTCGCCGCCAACTTTTACTCTCCGCCTTTTTAACGGAACTGCTTCCTCCTTGCTCGGTGATGACTCGTCCACTAAGTGCAATACAGGAGAAGCCGGAGTCTCCATCGAAGGGCCTGCCGAGGTCTAAAATGAAGCAACGACCGGTACGGATTTGCTTGCAGTCGCAGCGAGTAGAGACTCGGTCGATGCACCCGATTGATGAAAAGCGGGGGTAGGAGCCTTCACTCTTCTCGCAGTCCTCCGAACTGACAGCAAAAATAGAAGTTAAAACTAACCCTACTACATGGAGAGAGTGAAAAAGAAGACGCCATGAAATTCGGAGCAACAGAAGATCGAAATGAGTGACTTACCGGTCAAAGAAGGTTTACGTCCAAACTTTTTGTTGAACAACGACCACTCACGGATCCCCACCGTGTGGGGTAAAATTTGACTCACCCAGTCGCGAATGTCGGCGACCAATGTGGGAGGCTCCTTCTCGGCTGCACGAAAGAGGAAGAAGAACGATTAAGCCACCGGTGAGAAACAAAACAAGCAACCAGTTAGCAAAAACACTTACGGGCGAAGTTCTACACTTTAGGAACCCACTGGGATTCGCCACCACGTGCTCGGTCTTAGTGAAGAAGAAGTTGAACCAAAATCGATGATTTTCCTTATCGTCCATATTCACCACCAATCCCTTGGTCCCACGGTGGCGTAGGTGTATCATCGTACACCTGTGAAAGTTTGGCGCGAAAAGGTATAGCAGATGGCGGATGGAAATCCCGCGATTGGCCAGCTTCGTGTACTTTATCAACATAAGGAAGAGTTTATAAATATAGGGGGAGAGCTGGGCCGGACATATGCCATAGTAGCGGCAGAGTTCCTCCGCCAACGGGGAAGAGGAAGAGAATAGCCCACTTGGAACGGGTACGCCTAAAATGCGCAATACCAAGACGATGAATGTGGCTTACGTCATTCCCAACTGGGACCAGATCGATGTGAGCAGGGATGTTGTATTTGGCCCTAAACTCGGCAAGATGGGTTGCATCCATCTCGAACTTCACAGGCTCAGGCTCGTCCACAAGTGACTTCGAGAAGTCCGACCTGGAGCCTGAATTACGAGGAATGATTTCCTCCACGGTGGGAAAGCTCTCATCCTCTGTAGCGACAACAACATCATCATCGTGAGGGGGCGTTCTCACTGCTAGTGGAGTTGGTTCAGGAACCCCATCAGAGACAAGAGGTGTATTAACCATTTTTGTTAGTTGTAAATGCAGAAGATACGAATAGAAAGAGGTATAAGTAGCAGAAATCACTCAAATCAGACAGCAGAAGAAAGGTGCGAAAATGGAAACAACGGGAGCGAGAATACAGGAAGAAGAATAAGGGAGGAAAATACACAGGTTCAAATGCTAGAAAACATAAAGGATCATACAAGGGGTTCCTAATCCCTATTTATAGAGAACACAGACACCCTAATCGAGAAAATCAACCGCCGATATACAAAGATCGAAACGACAGGGGCACGTGAAGCGATGCATCACATCAGAAAGATGCGTAATAATGACGCATGATGTTGTGACGTTAGTCCAAATCAATGTCACGATAAGCTGTGTCCCGCAAAGTGCCATGTTACCATCTCGACCGTGATCTTTACTACTCAACCTGTCCACCTGAATTTCTCGACTACGACTAATGAAGTTCTCTCGCCGAGGTCAACCAAAGAACAACCTCGATAAGCGGAGGGACTAACTGTATGAGTCAAAATCCAACCGAGGAAATTCAGCACGAAGAGGTGATATTGTGAGTAATTTGCAACTTATCATGGGTAATTCGGCCGAAGTTGACCAGTGATCAATGGTACGAGTCCCTAAGCGGTCAACCACAGCCGAGGTCGAGTATAGCAGATAGTAGTAACGACTAGCTTTGTATTGGGATCTTCAGAGGGAATATTCTCTTAAATATTCTCTCTGTTTGTACTTTTAGGGTTGTTTGGGAATATCTCGTATAAATAGAATGAGACATAAGGCAAAGGGCATGTAATATCATATATGACAAGACACTTTTGAAAAGTAAGCTCTCTAAATAAATACAAAGAACTACTTTCTGGAGAGATTCGACCTTTTTGGATTATCTATTGTCATTTTCACCAGATCCGAGAAAGTACTCAATATTCTCTTATATTCTTGTCATTCATCATTATCAGAGGGAAGAATCATTCACCTCATTCAGCATTGGGTGAATCTTTCTCCTTATTTACATTTATTGTCATTCATTGTTATTTAATACTTGTTACTTTATGCACATTGTTACATTCGACACATTTATTGCTTGCACATTAATTCCATTTCTTCACTGCTCACACCTTTCGTACTGTCAACCCAAGATCTGAAGTTATTAGTTTTAACTAGGATTAACTATATTGAATAACTGATTAATTAGTTTAACCAAAGATTATCCTCTTTTGGTCAAACAAACACAACATAGCATGTTATCAAATTACCGGACCCATATGTAAGTCATGGATTCATGTTTCACTACCCCTTTATCAAAACTAAATTATAATAAAAAAAGAAGAAGAAATTCCACATATTTGGCTGGAGAAATAGAATTAATCAGACCTGTATGCGAGAAATCTGTTGGAGACATAATTAAATAAATAAAAAAGGGTAGCCCGGTGTACTAAGTTCTCGTTATGCGCGGGATCCAGGGAAGGGCCGGTAAAAATTTAAAATGAGATAGTCACAAGTATTTTTGGATGAATTAAGCGTACAAATAAAAAGGCTCTGCCTGTTATACCCTGCCATGACAAGGAAAGAGTAACCATAATCTTTGCATCTTTCTCTATTCTAGGTCTCAATATTTTCGAATTTCTCTTAAAGATAATATCTGAGCTTCTTGTCTGTTAGTCAAATTAAGAAAATTCCAGTGCTATTTCCTTTGGATTATTGAATTACAAAGGGACCATAGTCTATCTATAGATTAAAGGGAATAAATATACAATTTTCATGATTATAACAGCTCATGATGTGATATAAATGCAGATTTTGACATGGGAAATTTCCGATATATGACACGACAACATGGTGGGATCCTAACCTATCTGCCTTTCTGTATACTCTATCCCAAGTTTATGATTAAATGCAGTATATTAATTGTACTCACGTTTGTCACACAGAGAAAAACTATTCTCTGTATTAATTTCGTGTTTTTTAGTCGTAGGACTATGACGATTGATCAATGGGGCACAGAGCTATATTAGAATAGGACTTTCCACTCATCATGACCCACTCTATCCGAGTCATGTGATTGGCCTTAGTGTTTCTTTACGATTGATGATTTTAGGCGCGGAACGGCGATTTTAAGTTTATGGGTTCTTAAATTTTAATTATATAAAAGACGGTTTATTGGATTCTGAATAATTTTTTTTTTTAATATATAGTAAGTAGATTTTTTTAATGAAATACATGGTTTGAACCAAAACTACTAGTTTCTGTCGACCCGGGATAACTCATAGCGGATTCGGATTTTGATTTGGTGGATGCAATATTTAGATTTTTATCACTAATTCAACAACAACAAACAACAATAACGATCCAGTAAAATCCCACAAGTAGGCTTTATCACTAATTCAACACACATTTGAAATTTAGAATCTATTATTTCTTAAATCTTATAATTTTAGTAAATCTTTTGCATATATTTTTACATTTTTATATTCCGTATCGAAAACGTTGGAGTCATTATAAAACCAATACTTATGTTCTCCATCCGCCACAGAATGAAGATGTATCTAAACAGATTGTTGTGCATGAGAATGGTTCGAATTAGTAATATGAATTTTAATTAAATTATATGTAATGATAGTGTTAAGATTTTTTATACAATTAGCGTAGTTTAGCATATTGTAGTAGGTTAGTTATTATTTATATATGATTTTATTAATATATATCATAAAGATTTACATGTAATATATTAATAAATTACACTAAAAGTGGTGTCATCCAACACTAGTTTGATGAAATTTTTAATTAGATTATACTCCATGTCCCAATTTATGTGTTGTACTTTCCTTTTGTAATCTTTCCCAAAAAGAATATTATACTTCCTTATTTGAAAATAATTTAACTTTATACTTTCTATTTTACCCTTTATGAGATGAATTATAGCCACACAAATATATGTGTCTTAGTTTAGACCACTAATTTCAAAAGTCTTACTTTCTTTCTTAAATTTCGTGCCGAGTCAAACACCGCCATATAAATTGGCGGAAGAAATATTTATTTACGTCGATGCGTTCCTAAAAGTTAGGAGTATATATATGTAGGACACTGCTTAAATAATAATGCAAAATAAACATCATACCAGAAAAAGAAATAAAAGCCTTATTAAACCTCACAACCTAAAAACTAAACTCGTGTACTAAATAATGGAATAAATTGATGTAACTTGCATAAAATTCTGCATACACCATTAATTAGGGTGTTCTACGGAGAAGATTAAATATATTTTCAGAGTTCTTGATTGGTTACGCTAGTAATCTTTAGCAAATTTCTACTGTATTAATTAAATATTGCCTATTAAACATCTCAAAAAAAATTTAAAAAAGAGAATTTCTATTAGAAATGAGTGAGTGCATAGCACAGTAGAGATATATAGGTGTAGCATGTGAATTCTCTGCAAGAGAACCGAGGAAACAATGCATTAAATTGATCTAGTCCAAAATAATATCTGAAAAAAATTAGAAGCAGCCAAGGGAATTCTTCTCCTTAGATATTATTAAAAGAAATAGTAAGCCAGCGTTTTCGGTACTCGCTTTGGTTTCGACTAAATTCGGATTCGTGCCGGAAGTTCTATATTAGTAGTAAAATGCTCCCAAATTAAGGCGACTTCATACCCAGATGTCAAACCCGAAACCTCTGGTTAAAGATTAACCATTCCACCACAACCCTTGTTGGTCACTTAAACTACTTTCTATATATATTCCTCAATAAATATATTCTAGCTAGTAAGATTTCTCCTATATCTAATTCTGCTAATCTGAGAATAAGATTATATAAAATGTCAGACTCTGATTCAACTACAAGACTATTTCTGTTTCTTGTTCTAAAGTCTTTTTAATGTTAAGTAAATGGTCTGCCGAGGACCACATACAGTTTACGTTCTTTCTTTTGACCATTAAAACCTTTGCAATTCTTTCCTCCTATACATTCTTCAGTAGATCAATTGCAATGCATTACCATAACATATTTAGTATAGAGGCCATTATTGACACTAGGGCAAGCGGACGTGGCGGGGCGGGGCGGGTCGAAAACGGTTAATTCAAAAATGAATAAATTATCCGACCCGGTCCATATTTAATACGGATAAAAAACGGGTTATCCGGCGGATAATATGGTTATCCATATTATCCATGGCTTCTTGAATATAATCACTCTTGGGAGAATTCCTAGTCTCCCAACCTTGAGGAGCCCCCAATTTGAGGCTTTAGAAATATAAAAGTTAAACCATTAATTATCCATTGGTTATCCATTTTCTAAGTGGATAATATGGTTCGTATCCATATTCGACCCGTTTTTAAAATGTTCATTATCCAACCCATTTTCTAGTGGATAATATGGGTGGATAACTGTTTTATTTTAACCATTTTGCCACCTCTAATTGACACCATAGGGCTACACTTTCTGCCTATAATTGTTACTTAATTAACTGTTATTGTTTTCAAGCTTCTTATTCCAATAGTTTCATTTATATTATATTATTTGACAAAGTAAAACGTTTAAGAAGAAAGAAAAACTCTTGAAGCATATATACCAAAAGTACATTTAAATGTTTTGGTTTTAAACATGTCATCGTTTCTGTTGAATTAAAGGTAATTTAGAATTAGGGAGTACCATTTACTACTTATATGATACAAACTTAGCACCAAACTAGCACCTAAATATATTTTTCTTACGTATTCATAATTTTAGTCTAATCCTTCAATTATGTGAATCTAATTCAATGAGTTACCCGCACTAGTTTTGTCAAAGCAATTTTCGATTGACAATAGTATCTAACTCGAAAAATTAAACTTAGAGTAGTTTGCAAATTGGCTAAGTGAATATATTGAGGCGATAAGCTTTACCAACTAGTATTTTAAAATATATTTACATGATTCGGTTGTTTTAAATCTAAATCCTCTAAGCAAATGTTCGAAACTTGAAAGAGATAGTAATAATACTATATTGAAATTAGTCAAATAATTTTAACGTGTAAATTACCTTTTATGTCATATACATGTTACATGTATGTGGCATTTGATAAGAATGGATCTTGGACCTAACTCAACTCCAAAAGCTAGCTTTTGGGGTTGAGTTAGGCCCAATGTCCATATCTTATCCTGGTATCCAGAACAAGGTTAGATCCAGAAAAAAGATAAACCTGTGAGAGAGAGAGTTTACCCAAAAACAAAAAAAATTGTTCTTCATCTATGGCTTCAGAGAGCAATTTTGTGCAAGCAGCTATTCCCCGTTTTGATGGTCACTATGACCACTGGAGTATGCTGATGGAGAATTTTCTACGGCCAAAAGAGTATTGGCCAATTGTTGAAGACGGCATTAAAGCACCAGCAGTAGGCGAAACTTTGACGGATGCTCAAAAGACTGAGTTTGAAGCAAGAAAGTTGAAAGATTTAAAGGCAAAAAATTATCTCTTTCAAGCTATTGAGCGTCCCATCTTGGAAACCATTCTTTGCAAAGAAGCTTCCAAGGATATATGGGATTCCATGAAGAAAAAGTATCAAGGCTCTACAAGAGTGAAGCGAGCACAGTTTCAAGCCTTGAGGAGGGACTTTGAAACCTTGCAGATGAAGGAAGGAGAATCCATCACCAACTACTGTGCTAGAACCATGGAGATATGCAACAAGATGCGATTCCATCGTGAGAAACATGGGCGACGTCGTAATAGCGGAAAAGATATTGCGCTCTCTGACACCAAAGTATGATTATGTCGTTTGCTCCATTGAGGAGTCAAAAGACATAGATGTCTTATCACTTGACGAATTGCAGAGCTCCTTATTGGTGCATGAGCAGAAGATGAACCGTAGTTCAACTTCCGATGAGCAGGCTTTGAAGGCTTCTACTTTTATTTCTTCTTCCAATTCCAGAGGAAGGGGTAGAGGTAGAGGTCGAGGCAGAAGAAGAGGAGATCATGGAGGTAGAGATTCCTGTAGGAATTTCAAAGCAAATAATGATCAATCTCAAGGCAAAGGCAGAGGTCGAGATTATGACAAATCCAAGATAGAGTGCTATAGATGTCATAAATTTGGTCATTACGCATCTGAATGTTATACTAGGCTGCCTAATGACAAAGAAAAGGAAGAGAAGTCCAATTACGCGGAGAACAAGGAAGGTGAGACCTTGTTGATGGCAATTCAAGTAGAGAAAGAAACCGAGCGAGATGTTTGGTATTTAGACACAGGCTGCACTAATCATATGACTGGAAGTAAGTCTTGATTTTCTTACTTAAATGAAGGCTTCCATTCTAAAGTTAGTTTTTGGTGATTGTTCTACTGTAGATGCAACGGGAAAAGGTGACATCAAGATCAAAACCAAGAATGGTTTTGTGAAAACAATCTCTAATGTATTATATGTTCCTGACTTGAAAAGCAACTTACTGAGTGTTGGTCAGTTGCAAGAGAAAGGTTATGTCATCACTATTAAGAAGGGTGAGTGTGAAATTTATGACCCCGTGAGAGGAGCTATAGCAATAGTTCAGATGAGTTCCAACAGATTATTTCCAATAAAGATTGATAGTATTCAATCTTGTTTGATGACGGAAGTGAAGGATCCCTCGTGGTTGTGGCATTTTCGTTATGGTCATTTGAGTTTTGGAGGATTGAAGACACTTCAGGAGAAGAGCATGGTCACAGGTCTTCCTCAAATTATTGCTCCTTCTCAAATTTGTGAACAATGTGTTGTTGGCAAACAACACCGATCTCAATTCCCAAAAGGCAAATCATGGCGAGCAAAGAATGTTTTGGAGTTGGTTCACTTTGACATATGTGGGCCTATAAGACCAATCTCTAATGGAGGCAAAAGGTATTTTATTACCTTCATTGACGATTATTCTAGAAAGACTTGGGTGTATTTTCTGCGGGAAAAGTCAGAGGCTTTTAATGTACTTAAAAGCTTCAAAGCTAATGTGGAGAATGAGACAGGAAAGACCATCAAGAGCTTCCGAACAGACCGTGGAGGCGAATATTGCTCTAAGGCATTTGAAGAATTTTGTGGGACTCATGGCATTCGAAAAGAGCTCACAACGGCGTATTCACCACAACAAAATGGTGTATCAGAGAGGAAGAATAGAACCATTCTCAACATGGTTCGAAGCTTGCTAGCTCGAGGAAAAGTTCCAAAGACATTCTGGCCAGAAACAGTAAATTGGAGTATTCATATTTTGAATAGAAGTCCAACATTTGCTGTTCAAAACATGACTCCAGAGGAGGCTTGGAGTGGAAGGAAACCTGCTGTAGATCATTTTAAAATTTTTGGTTGCGTTGGCTATGAACATATCCCAGACGAGAAGAGGAAGAAGCTTGATGACAAAAGCGAGAAGTGTGTCTTTCTTGGTGTTAGTGAGGCATCCAAGGCGTACAAGTTGTTCAATCCATTGACAAAGAAGGTTGTGACCAGCAAAGATGTTATTTTTGATGAAGAAAACTCTTGGGATTGGAATATGCAGCAGTCTATTCCAATCTTAATTGATAATGAAGTCGAAGAAGCAGCAACAATACCCGAAAATTCTGAAAATCCTAATCCAGCAGCTGCTGAAATTTCACCCTCAGCTTTGAAAGAAATTGATGCACCAGATGAGTCTCTTCGTCGTGCTCGCAAAAGGCCCGTGTGGATGATGGATTATGAGGTAACAGGAATTGATGTAAATGAAGATGATTTTCCTATTTTGCATTGTTTGCAGATAGTGATCCTAAACGTTAGTTAAACGTTATTAGATCACCTAAAGATATTTACGTGTCTCGATTACCAACTACAACACGTAAAGATAACCTGATGGTATATAAATATCTTATATTGAAATGTATATAATTAACTTAAAACTCTCTATTACGTACTATTTCGCACTCATGGGTCGTTTCATAGGATGCATTACGGAACATAATACATGTATTGAATTTGGTATTATTAATTCTTTGTTTGGTAGTGTTTTCCAACCTATGTATAACTAATACATTTAATAGGTATACACTATATTCAATACTATTCTTATAAATAGCAAACCATGTCATTAGCAATACCACAATTTTCAATACATGGATAAGCATGTATATTGACAGAACTACCCCTTTCAAAACCTTTAATATATTAAACCAAACTGTCGCTAAATAATCCCAGCATAACTAATCACATCATTACTAATATACCCTATTATTCCCTCCGTTCACTTTTAGTTATCAAGTATTCTAAAAATAAATTTTTATTTTTACTTGTCACTTTCGCATATCAAGAAAAATAATTTTTTTTTCTGTTTCGCCCTTAACATTAATTACTCATTCCAAATCATTTTTCAAATCCACTAAGAGTATACACCAATTAATATAGGTATCATGGTAAATTATACACTTTATTTATTGTTTCTTAAGAGGTGTGCAAAGTCATTAGTGGACAAGTAAAAATGAACGGAGGGAATATATACTACTATTATACATCCTACCATATCAATCTGCACTAATTAGAAGTTGTCATGTTATTAAACAAGATTAGAAACTTCCAAATACTCCATTACTTTTTAATAAATTATGTATTCCCTCCGTTCACTTTTACTTGGCATGTATACTAAAAATAGATGTTTATTTTTACTTGGCATTTTACGCATATCAAGAGAAGACAACAAATTTTTCTTGTTTTACCCACAGTATTTATTGCTTATTTCAAATCATTTTTTCAAATCCAATAAAATATGCATCAATTAATATGAGTATTATGGTAAATTATGCACTTCATTTATTATTTCTTAAGGGGCGTGAAAAATTAAAATGTGCCAAGTAAAAGTGAACGGAGGGAGTATGTAAGCACAAGTTTATAGTGAAATAATTGTACCATGAGCTATATTAATTGTACGTATCTTTTGTAGGATAGGACAAACGCGGCACAAGGAATTCAAAACCTTTAAAAGGGTATAAATAAGGAGGTTTGGTGAGAAGGCTAAGACATAAGTTTGTTTCTTTTATTCTAAAGCACAAAAGGCAAAGCTGCTCTGTTTTCATATTCTGAAACATTCACTTATGCTTCTCTAAATTCAACTGTTTGACCGAAAAGAAAAATGAAATTCGATCTCGAGAATCCATTAACGAGCTCAAATGAACACGAAAACGACACCGTTTCAGCTCTCTTCGCCGCCGAATCCGATCACATGCCATCCTTTTTTTCATTCAAATCTACTGACATTCCCTTCTCTATTCGCCGCCACGCCTTTTCTCTTATTTCTCAAGTAAATATAGTTCAAAATCTCTTTCTGTAGATTTTTTTCTTCTATTTATCTGCAACTATTTTTTTTTAAAAAAAGCTTTTTGATGATTTTTTTTTTGCAGGCGCAGTTTTCTTACAATTTAGATCAATTTACTACATATCTCGCTATCAATTACATTGATCGTTTCCTGTCCAAACAAGCAGTTCCGGTAAATCAGTTTCGTATGCACATAAACAATAGAATTATCTGATGTGAATATTATAATGAGAAATTGAAATTTGAAGTTTACATTATGAAAATTGAAGATCTGATATGGAAATCCTGTTTACGTACCTCAGGAGAATAAGCCATGGATTGTACGGCTTCTCGTCATTGCTAGCCTTTCACTCGCTGCGAAAATGAGAAGCATCAACTTGTCACTCTTCGATTTTCAGGTGATTAAACTGTAAACAGTAATTAGATAAATCAGTTTATCTTATGATAATTAAATCTGATTAATTCAGTGAAATGATTTGAACAGAGAGATGAAGGTTTAATTTTTGATTCGGAATCAATTCAACGAATGGAGGTTTTGATTCTCACAACGCTTAATTGGCGGTTACGATCCATCACGCCTTTTGCGTTTCTGGATTTTATCAACTCGTTGTTTGAACTCAGTGACTCGTCTCTGAGTCAAACTCTCAAAGACCGAGCTACAGATATCATCTTTAATTCTCATTACGGTATAATGTGAAATCTCTGTTTAATTCGTATTAGTAGTTCGTTATCTGTTTTTTGATCTTTGGTTAGTAATGTTAATCTTTGCTTTAATTACAGAAGTTAAGCTTTTTGAGTACAAACCATCAATATTGGCAGCATCGGCGCTTCTTTGTGCAGCTCATGAGTTGATTCCGCAGCAATTTTCTATTTTCTTAGATGAAGTTTCTAAATGCGAATATATAAATAAAGTAAGATTCTCTTCTCTATTTCACTTTATTTTTAACTTTTTAATGTGTTTTCTTTGGGACTTAAATTATGTAAATTGGAAAAGAAGATATGTAACCTGTTGCAACCTCAAAGAGAAAATGATAAAAATGGTCTCCTATCTTTGATATAGGTTTAAAGTAGTACCTTAAGTATGCACCGAACAGTTTTAGTCCGTTAAGTTTGCTAAAAGTTTAACACTTTTGGTTACGTCAAATATTCAACAAATTTATGTTCGTTAGATTTGACGAAAACAGGGGAAAAAATGATTTAACCTTAAACACAAGAAAATTCCATTAAATCCTAAAAAATATAACACACAAACTAATTAGACATAAAAAAGATACAAAAATATTAAATTATACATAAAAAAGATGCACCCAAACTTTATAAGTAGACAAAAAAATGGCAGAAACTACAAAATTTATACCTCAAGATGCGAGTTCCCGCTAATTTTTTCTTATCACGGTTCTCGTCAAATCTAGACAAAGTTTGTTAAATATTTGACGAAATCCAAAACTGTCAACTTTTGACAAACTTAAAAAATCAAAACTGCTCGGGACATACTTAAGGGACTACTATAAACTTATCCACAACCTTCAGGGACTATTTTTGTCATTAATGTCGTAGACACAAACTAATTTAACATAATTTTTTAAAGTTACAGAATCACATTTTCATGCCTATTTCTTATTTATTTTACTACTTATAGTTAACTTCTGATACTATGTCTATTGGTTATATTGTCAGTGTATAAAAGTTAACCTTTTTTCTTCTTTTCTTTCTCATTATCTCATAATTCAGTCTGTGTATTTGTTTTAATATTTGTAGGAGGAATTGCTGAATTGTTGGGCTGTAATGCGGGATGCTACAATCAATGAAATGACCTCTAGCTCATTGACACCGAAAAGTGTGCTTGAATATGAAGATACAAGTCCTGAAAACGAGAACAACAGCAAGAGGCGAAGATTGAGTGATTTACAGAATGATCAAACGCTCCATATCTCTCAGCTTCAACACTGCTAAAAGATTGTCTATTGAACATATATTTCATATTTGTGTTCAGTAAAAGCAGGGAGATGGGAAATGGCGCTAGGAAAAAGTTAATAGTGTTCGAGTGGGAGAGGGCGTGGTCTATCTAAGAGAGATCAAACTTTGATGTTAAGTGGACCTTGAGCTTAACTCAACCCGAAAAGCTCGCTCAAAGGGTGAGGATTGTCCAAACCATATAAAGAAGGAATCATCCCTCTGCGATATGGGACGATGATATGTTGCTTTGGTGTGAATTTTAGTGGGGTTGTTTGATCTTGGTCGAAGAGATTTTCATGTAAAAAGCAACTCTAGTAAATTCATAGTAATATATGCTTTTTTGGGAGTAAACAATGTTCAATTTGGGACTGAGGCGTGGTTGTTATTGTTATAAACAATGTTCGTTTTGGTAAATTTTCTTTGCTTTCTACCTCTGTAAGCGTCAATTAGTTACTCACTCATTCAAGCACACTGTAGTTTGTCATCTCTTTTTTCTAAATATCATGCCCAAGCTCTCTGATTGTCAGAGCTCAAATTATTATTATTATTTTTGAAATATCATGCCCAAGCTCTCTGATTGTTAGAGCTCAAATTATTATTATTATTTTTGTTTGAGTGGTTATAAAAATGACTCTACAAGAATTTCTTATGTTTTAATTACAGATCTCCTATGAAAAAAGTCATATAACTAAATAATATTTGTAAATGGACTACACAAACAAATCTCCCAAATTTTTTTTGCCTTTTGTGCAACCAAACATCTTTAAATTGATGGTTTACACTACTTAAATCAGGTTAGGAAGGGAAAGAAATAGTAAAGAGAGAGAAGTAACAACATCAATAAGAAGAAAGGTGTGAGAAAATGATCTCATATGACCAGTTACAATTTGAATAGAAGAAAATGACCCTACAAAGATCTCTCGTCTTATTTTACTGATCTCCTACGAAAAGAGCGATCTCTCGTCTTATTTTACTGTTGTCCTACGAAAAGAGCATATGATGAAAAAGAACATTTGTAATGGTCCATATAATCAATCTCCCAAGAAGTTTAGTTATGTGGAGAACTTGAAGTGATTTTTACTCCATTTACCTATCTTTTAAGTTGATACACTAAATGGTGGAATACTCTGTTCAAATCTGAAAAAATTGCCAGGATCCACTTTGCTTTCACCTTTGCTAACCTCTCAAAGTTTTCATTGAAATACTTTGCACCCCAAACTTTACCCTTTGAATAGCTATATACTCCATCATTGGTCCCAAAATCAAGATCTCTATAATTAAGATAAGCAGTTCTAGGACAATGTGACAAAAATGGCTTCATTTTCTCATAAAGTTCCCTTAACCATTTAATCTTCTTACTAGATATACTTTCACTATTATCACCCCAATTCACCATATACTGAATATTGAACAAATTTCCCTTCCTATGAGGGAATGGAAGTTCAAATTCTGAAATTTTATCCAATTTTCCACCCAATGGATCCAATATTATCATAGGTCTTTCTTCTTCTAAAAACATGTCTTTTACCATTCCCCATACCTCTTCCTGCATTGGAGTTTTCACAAAATCAGACGTCGCCTTTTGGTAATTCTTGGTCTGGGACACCGTATTGTTCACTAAAAATTCAATTGAATCGTTCGTTCTCTTAGATGCAAAATACACCGTACTTCAAAGCATTCTTTCTTTATGCATGGCAATTCACTGCAGTTTATCACTGGATCTTGAAAACAATCTTTTTGGAACTAACCCGAATTCGGGGAACGTTTGATTCAATAAAGGGGTTAACTCACTCGCTCTCCCAAGAAATAAGCCTTGAAAAGAAACTTGGATTGTTTTTCCATTTCCAAATCCCATATTTTGAATCAAAACCCTCATAAACAAATCATTAGGAAATTTATGTGACACATTTTGCCATCTTTGGAGTAAATTTATAGTGTTACCTTCTAATTTTCTACGAACCGTGAAAACAGTAACCTTAGGTGGAATACGTACCAATTTAATTTTCCAAGCTAAAATGACACCAAAACTTGATCCTCCTCCTCCTCTTATAGCCCAAAACATGTCTTCTCCCATTGATTCTCTATCAAGAATTCTTCCATTGACATCCATAACACGAGCATCGATAACATTATCCGCGGATAGGCCAAATTTCCTCATCAAAGTTCCAATTCCACCACCACTAATAATCCCACCACTTCCAACACTAGGATATAATCCTCCTGGAAATGCAAGAATTTCACTTTTCTTAGCAATTTCATAATAAAGTTGCCCTAATGTCACACCTGTTTGAATCCAGGCCGTTTCTTCGTTTTTATCAATCTTGATATCATCAAGATTGATTAATCGAGGATAACGAATTGGGTATTGGTAACAGAGCGAAAAGAGAGACCTTCATAGTCATGACCACCACTTTTGACTCTAATTTGCAAGCCAAATTTCTGGCTACAAAGAATAATAGGTTGAATTTCGGATTCGTTTTTAGGGGCAATAATGAAAATTGGATGTGCAAATGAGGAATTTAACCACCTGGGATTTTTCTGGGCATATTCAAGAAGAGATGAATATGTAGGTGAATTTGGAAAGTGTATATGTTTCTTGATATTTTCTGAAGAATTACTATAAATACACTGCAAAAACTCTTGTTGAACCTTAGCTTCTATTAATAACAAGAATGAAACTAACAAACATGAAAAAAGTTTAAGTCTTCCCATTTTTCGGAAGAGTTAAAGTTACTAAGCTAAGCTGCTGTTGGAAAACTCGGTATAAGCAATTTTCTGCTTTCGCCTGAATATGAAAGAACGAAGAAGTAAGAAAATGAGATGACTCTTTCTTGAACTATATTATGAATAAATCTGCACTATATAGTGAGATGAATAACTAGAAAGGTTACCATTAAAAGAGAGTTGAATAAATAACTAGCAAAACGTTACAGTCAGACTTGAAATGAATAACTACAAATTAAGGTCAGTATTAACATAGAATTGATTTAAAAATCTAGCAAAACGTTACAGCTAGATTTTAAAGAATGGAATCTTTGACTAAATAAACTGGCACTTGTAACTAAGTTTATTTGAAATTTGGAAAAATACAATATTAGAATATGAACGTGAACCAATATGGTTTTGTCAGTATTCTTGAAAAAGTAAATATAATTAGACATAATATATTATTGAGCATGAGGACAATATTGATTATTGAGCTGGTACGGTCCATTTTGATTTTGGCTGTAATCTAAAAAGCCTTTGACTTTTATTAATTGTAAGTATTAGCTTTATATAATTTAGCACCTATTTTTGGTTGTTGCTTAGTTGGCCATGTTGGATTTAAGCAATTTATATCTATATTAGAATATCTAGCTCAATTGGATTTAAGCAATTTGTGTCTCTTTTCGTCTTTTCGTTTTCTTGAGCCGAGGATCTATCGAAAACAGTCTCTCTACCCCATCAGGATAGAGGTAAGATCTGCGTACACACTACCCTCCCCAATAGCTCAAGTGGACTGTATTCCCCTCTTTACTTTCACTACTAGAAATCCGGTAAAAAGCGACCACAAAAAGCGACCAAAGTTGGTCGCTTATAGGCCCAAAAGCGACCAAACATGCCTGGTCGCTATGTTGATGGTCTCTTTTATTTAGGGACCAAACTTGGTCGCTAATTAGCGACCAACATTGGTCTCTAAGCTAAATGGACCAAATATTCCGGATATTGACTATAGAGACCAACTTTGGTCGCTTTATTAATTTAATAATATAAATTTGGTGACCAAAGTTGGTCTCTAAATATAACATACTTTTTTTATTTATTTATTATTAATCATTAAGAAGCGACCAACTTTGGTCTCTAACCCAAATATTATATTTTAAAATCTGGAAACTAGAGACCAAGGTTGGTCGCTTTTTTATTCAATAATTTATATATTTTATTAAACTAGCGACCAACTTTGGTCCCTAAATACATGAATTTAATTTATTTTTTGTACTTTAGCGACCAACGTTGGTCGCTATATCACCAGAAATTTTATTTTTTTAACGAAATAGCGACCAAGTTTGGTCGCTTTTTGTAGAAATCTGGGTAAGTAGCGACCAAAGTTGGTCGCTATTCTCCAGAAATTTATTTTTTTTGAACGTGAAAAGCGACCAAATAGAGACCAATGGTGGTCGCTTTTCTGTGTATTATTTTGGCAGAAACTGCCTGTTTTGGCAGCTACACCACCTGCCAGTCATACCAAAACCCTAACAAGCAACAACAACAACAATTCAAACAACAATTCCAATAAGAATACCAAACAACAACCCAACAACAACAACAACAACACAAAAACAACATTAAAAGCTACATTAAAACCAAGAAACTGTAAATTTCAATAGAACTACCAAACTAAGTTAACTCTTATTACAACCCAATGGAAAACAAATTGTATTTGTCTAGTTCAAATTGTCTAAAATTCATTGATTGTTTGGTACATCATTATCATCACCCTCTGATGAAGTTTCATCATCATCACGGTATTGAGAAGGGTCTATTTGTCGATGATGGGAAGAATGATCAAGGGGAGGACGGGAGGAACGGCCACTTGGAGGACGGGACGAACGAGCACGGGGACGGGCAGCCTCTGGCGATGATGGCCGAGACCGGGGAATCGAAAAAGATCCAGCTAGGAGATTTTTGATCTGCTCTTGCATGCCCTGGCACTGAGCGACCACGCCAATGTACTGAGCATCTCTAAGCTTTTCTCTTTCCTTGGACGCTTCTAGCTTGGATGTGAGCTTTGCCACAGTCTCCCGCATAGCGGAGAGGCTCTCCCCATCAAGTTGCTCGGCTTGCGAGGAAGTCCCTATTCCTTGCATTCCACACCTATAGCGATGGAATGTCTTAGTAGGAAGGCCGTATACCTTCCCCCATTTTGGACCGCCTGCAGCCCGCGTCCATAGTCTTTCAACATCCTCGGCCGAAAGTTTGAATGGCGCGCCCGACTCATTAGGTGGCTGGCTGC
>NC_031989.1:2611227-2703784 GCF_001879085.1 Nicotiana attenuata
AAATACTTAATGAAAAGTGAAAACTTACATGTACAGTCGAGGCTCGTCCCTCGACCCACCTTTCTTCATCCGTCTCTTTCTTCTTCTTCACAATATGAGTCTCCTTGAATAGCTCATCTTGGTTCATCGGACGGACCAACTTCTTTTCCTGAAAACTCATAAATTTTAATTAATAAATAGAATAGATATACTTTGAAAATTAAAATAAATTAAGCAATTACGTACCATTCTTCTTTTTATTGTCCCCTGGCTGACCGCACCTCCAGTGTGCAAGGATCCTCCCTTCTCAGATGCGCGAGCTTTCTTTCCCTTTTCGCTCTTCTGTAAGAACTCTGCAGTAAGCCATTGCCTTTGCAAATCATCCCAAAACTCCTGAAGCAACCAGCCAGGCTTCTGGTTCAGCTGTCTAGCTATGGAGAAAGAATGCGACAACCGCTTGCGAGCTTTGAGATTAAAATTTGCAGCCACGTCCGCGCTATACTGGTGTTCCCATACACACTTGCTCTGTATTTCAAAAGTTAAATATTATATGAAAATATCATAAATATAAATAATTATACTGCTTAAAAGAACATTTATACCTTAAATTCATTGAAAATTGCCTCCTTCAGTGAGAATGGGAATTCACGCCAAGACGCATAAGGGGCATCATAAAGCTTTCTGGTTGCTTTGGTGATTATCCTCGTAGTAATATTACTCGGGAGGAACCTGCAATTTAATAAGTAAAACAAATTAATATCTTAGTAAAAACTGTACAAAAAAATAAACATAAAAATAACAAGTAACTCTTACCCATCACCCTCAGGGACTATGATGATCCTGCCATACTGATCATAATGCACCTCCTCGTCAGCAGCAGCAGCAGCATCAGCATCATCGTCCGAAACATGTGTATCAGAGGCATGTGTGGAAGGAGTAGGGGGGTCAGAGCTACTATCCCGCAAACGAAGGCCTCCAATAGGTGGAGTCGCTGATGAAGATAGATGTGATCCATCCGGCGTAGGTTTTCTTCCCTTAATGTGGAAGAACACAAGTCTTTGAAAAACAAACTAATCTCAGTGATAGGTTTCCAGATTCTTTCAGGCAAACCAGAAAACGCAATAGGCACTAAGGTCTCCATGAAAACATGACAGTCATGACTTTTCAAATGGCTCAACTTCCCTACCTCCATATCAACTTTTTTCCCAAAATTGGACGCATAACCCTCAGGCATCTTCAATTTCGTTACCCAATCACAAATCTATCGTCTTTCCTCCAAAGTGAATGTGTAACTTGCTTTGGGCTTGAATAACTTACCATTGTTTGCTGTCTGCAAGTGTAATTCAGGCCGCCTGCAATATTCTTGTAAGTCCATTCTAGCATTCGGGTTATCCTTTGTCTTACCTTTAACATCCATCACTGTGTTGAACAAATTGTCAAAATAATTCTTCTCAATATGCATGACATCAAGGTTGTGACGGAGAAGATTATCCTTCCAATAAGGCAACTCCCAAAATATACTCTGTTTGGTCCAATTATGAGTAACACCGTATCCGGGGAATCTATGCGGTGGAACTTCAGTAACTTTACTGAAGTTCTGGTCCCTCTCCCAAATTTCATCACCTGAAAGTATCGGAGGTGGATAATCATATTCCAGTTTATTCTTTTTGAAAGCATTTTTCATTCTTCTAAACTCATGACCCTCAGGCGAGAATTGACGATGACAATCAAACCATGATTGCTTTCGGCCATGTTTCAAAGTGAACGCTTTACTATTTTCCATGCAGTAAGGACAAGCTAGCTTCCCAACAGTCATCCACCCAGACAACATTCCATACGCAGGAAAATCATTAATTGTCCACATTAAATTAGCACGCAAATTGAAATTCTGCTTGGTTGATATGTCATATGTTTCAACACCATCGTACCACAATTGTTTTAGCTCATTAATCAAAGGTTGCAAATATATATCTATCAAACTTTTCGGATTACGTGGACCGGGGATAATACAATTTAAGAATATATATGGACTAGTCATGCACAACTCGGGTGGTAGATTATAAGGTGTAAGAAAGACAGGCCAACATGAATACGGTATCGCAGATACAGAAAAAGGCGTGAAGCCATCCGCACACAGACCTAACCGAATGTTCCTTGGTTCACTAGCAAAATCTGGATATATCCTATCAAAGTGCTTCCAAGCTTCTCCATCTGAAGGATGGCACATAACACCAGGTGGTCTTCTATTTTCAAAGTGTCATCTCATATGAGGAGTAGAACTCATCGACGCATATAACCTCTTTAGCCTAGGTATAAGAGGTAAATAATGCATCGCCTTGATAGCGACCATCTTCCCGCTGGAAAGCCTCTTGAAACGAGGCTTTCCGCAAACTTTACAAATGCTTAAATTTGCATCATCTTTATAATATAACATGCAACCATCTTCACAATAATCAATTCTCATTGACGAAAGTCCTAACTTAGAAACTAATCTCTTTGCCTTATAGAAATCACCAGGTAATTTGATTTCCTCGCCAACTAGTTCACGCATAAGGTCAATGACAGAGTCCATGGCTCCTTGAGAAATATTCCAATCAGATTCCATACTTAGTAATATAACTGCAACAGACAACTCAGAGTGCGGACGACCTTCACGTAGTGGACGACTAGCTTCCTCTAACTGTTCATAAAAACGTTTTGCTTCATCATTAGGAGTTTGTTCAACATTTTCGTTGGGCTCACCACCAAAGTGCATTCCAAAAGCATTCGCAACCATATCATGAATTCTGGAATCACTATTTCTATTATCCCTCAACCTACTACTTTCACCAAGAACCATGTTATGAAATATCCCATCGCTACCATCCATCTCTCCATGATAAGTCCACACAAAGTAATTCGCTATAAACCCCTTCATATAAAGATGAACCTTAACTTCTTCCGGTTTTCCAAACTTCATACAGTCGCACTTAACACAAGGGCACCTAATTACTCCTTCTTTTATGTATGGCAGAAGTGACATTGCATGTCTAATAAAGTCCTCAACCCCTTCTACAAAATCCTCCCGCAATCCCCGCCGATTAGGATAATTCCTATTGTACATCCAAGAACGATGTTCCATCTATTTAAATAAAGCAAGAACAAATTAAATTAGTTAATACATTAATAAACTCCTCCCTTTAAATCTTTTTTCTTATCTTATAAATGTATAATTCATAGTTTAAAGCATGAATTTAGGTACTCTTATTTAGGTATTGCTCCTCTTCTAAGACAATGAATTGTATCTTTTCACAATTGAACTCAATATAAGTAAAAAGCTAATAGGCAAAAAAAACAACCCTAATACTAAATAGTAAAAAGTTCATATTACCTAAAGTAGTTCATATTAGCTAATAGTAAAAAGTTCATATTACCTAATGTAGTTCAAACAAACAACCCTAGTACTAAATAGGCAAAAACTCTAACAAATTACATACAAACAACCCTAATGTAAAAAGTTCATATTACCTAATGTAGTTCAAACAAACAACCCTAATACTAAATAGGCAAAAACTCTAACAAATTACACAAAATTATATAGCAAAATTTAAAAATTAAAAAGCTAATAGGTAGATTACTAACCTTGGTAGATTAAAAGGAGGCTAAAATCAGTGGGGGCGGCGGAACAGTGGTGGCGGCGTTGACAGTGGTGGTGGCGGACAGTGGTGGTGGCGGCGTAACAGTGGTGGCGGTGGCGGTGACAGTGGTGGCAACGGGTGGGGGGGATTGATTTGTGTAAGGGAAATAGAGAAGGGGAGGAGAAATAGTTGAGAGAGAAGTTGGGAAATTTGTGTGAGAGAAAATAAGATTTTGGGAGGGGAAACCCGATTTTGAGTTCTGCAATTAAAAAAAGCGACCAATATCGGTCGCTATTTTGGTAGCTATATATATGAGCTGTATTCACCAAAATAGCGACCAACGTTGGTCGCCTTTCTTCACCGTTTGACCAAAAAGCGACCACCTTTGGTCGCTATATTTGAAAATAAGTAAATAAAATAACCCTAATTTTTTTCCTGTTTTATATATATACATACATACATACATACATACATATAAGTTATATAAGATATAGTATTACCTAATACAGTTATACTTAGTGCATAGTATAGCGTAAGTACATATATTATATATATATAAGCTATATTCGATACGCTATTACCTAATACACTTATACTTAGTGCATAATATAGCGTAAGTATATATATATTATATATATAGACACACACGCCCACTTCGTAGTACTATTCATCCCTTGTATTACAAAAGTATTAACGACTTACTTATATTTATATATTATTTACATAGTAAATATAAAAGTGATTTTTAATTTTGAGCATATAGAGACCAACTTTGATCGCTAACTGTAAATGAATTTAATTTAGCTACCAAAGTTGGTCACTAACTGTACATGAATTTAATTTAGCGACCAAATTTGGTCACTAAATTTTAATCAGATTTATTTATATTTTATATAATATTTAAATTAATAATAAAAATTATTAAATGTTAGAACTGGGTCCCACTTTTGCGACCAACATTGGTCTCTATTTAGTTAA
This sequence comes from Nicotiana attenuata, assembly GCF_001879085.1. Lineage (NCBI taxonomy): Eukaryota > Viridiplantae > Streptophyta > Magnoliopsida > Solanales > Solanaceae > Nicotiana > Nicotiana attenuata. The sequence continues at coordinate 2,615,802 of NC_031989.1, forward strand.
GCGACCAACTTTGGTCGCTAAATTTTGAATTATATTTATTTATATTTTATAATTTATTTTAAATAAATATATATTTATTAAAATATAATAACTGGGTCCCGCTTTAGCGACCAATGTTGGTCGCTATCAACTTATCCTTCAGTTAGCGACCAACTTTGGTCGCAAGTTTTAAATTATATATATTTATATTTTATAAGTTTTATAAAATAATAATAAAATTATTAAAAAATTTATGTGGGTCCCGCTTAAGCGACCAACATTGGTCTCTAATCTCAGTATATCTTTGACCAAACAAGTCTGACCAGTCCAGTCAACAGTTTGACTAAATTTGCGACCAAATAGCGTCCAACTTTGGTCGCTAAAGTATTTCAAATATTTTTTTTATTATTTTCGGCAGAGCTTTTTTTGACAGAACAAATTTGGTCGCAAATCTTTGGTCGCTTTTTACAGGGATTCTAGTAGTGAAACACAGATTCAAACAATTCATATTTCTTCAAGTTTCAAGAGATTTTGCCAGAAAAATTCAACACACACACAACCAGACACAAAATGCAACCCGAATTAAGAAAAAGATAAAAATATTTCGGACGTCTCTTTAGACCCAGCTCAAATATGAATCGATTCGTTCCGAACATAATTAAGTAAAGACAAGAAGAATGAAAATGAACCTGTTTAGTCGAAATTTTTTTTAGAATTGGTGGATGAATCGTCGAATACAAAGTTTTGACTCCAAATCCAATTGAAAACAATGGCGAAAACCCAGCAGAAACCGTGAACCTTAAGCAGCGGATGGAATCGAACTCACAATTCGACGCCGAACCTCAAACGGAAACTCAAATCGGCATCGGAACAAACCCAATCAAACCCCATCGATTTCATAGTTTCTTTTGAAAAATCAAAAATTAAAAAAAACTAAAAAATGCAGAGGACAGTGGTCTGCTGATTTTCATGGCATCTCCGTCCAGACCTGGGCTATTTCAACAAATATCCAACCACAAAACAAAAAACTAGAAAGGAGATGAAGAAAAGGGAGTGGCGATGAGGGGGCTGCTATGGTGGTGGAGGACCTCGGCGACAACGAGGCGCGGCTGGTTTCTCTGGTGGAGTTGGTTTGTTTTCCGGCGAGCTCGCCGGGCAGCGTCGAGGTGGTCGCTGGTCAGGGTGTTCGAACGGTTTTGGTTAGGATGAAAGAGAGAGTGCTGAATGTTAGAAGCTTTTTGGCGTTAAGTTTTTTGGTCGTTCATGGAGCTTGGGATTTTCGGGGTTGAAGATGGCTGCTCCTCCATCTATATCTGATTGCTCTAGGTTTTAGGCCTTTTTTAGGTTCTATCTATCATTAGAAACGGCTGGCTCTTAATGTCTAGGTCTTTTTTTGTTTTTTTTTAATTTTGTTTTTTTTAAGAAGAAGAGTCTAGAAGGGTCCCTAGGGTTAGCTTAATGGGTATTGGGCTTGGATTTATTGGCTAAGTTCAAATTGGGTCCTAAATTTGGGCTCTAAGACTCTTGAAATTGTGGTCCAACACCTTAGTTAACTCCCTTTAATATAAGATAAAATTACTACACAATGCAAAAAGTAATTCTAATTAATTAAACTAAACGATATTAAATCATGAAACTATTTTTTTTGTATTTTCAAGATTATATAAAGATAAAAATAAGGTAGTATTTTTGTATTATTTTTTTAATTTTATGAAAGGTACATAAACTAAAAGTAACTAGATAAAATATTTTTGTAATTTTTACTTTGTTATAAAATAAAATAAAATAGTTGAAATACGATATTATCCCTAAACTAAATATTTTACGCTAAAATGTATAAAATCTTGGGAAGGGTAAAAAATTACATGTCTACAACTGCCCCTCTTTGACTGGAAACACGAAGAGTTTTCAGACGAAGAACGACGAGACCGGTTTTTTGACCCGACCCATATTTAGAGAGATCAAAAACTAAAGAAAGGAGAATGTGACTGAGCCCTGGTATCTGAGCTGCCTACATATCCTTGGCTATAAAGAAATCAGGTCACGTGTAGTTCAGAAGTAGGAACAGTGATGGAGACCGAGGTGGAGGGCCGATTGAGGTGTCGTTTCGTTGAGGTTCCGATCCGCGGTCCTGTTATTACATCAAAAGTGAAAAAGACTAACTAAGCCTATCAGCTATGAGTTACAAGATTCCTATCTATAAGTCTTCTGAAGGTTGATCTTGAGTCTTGAATGGTTCTTCATGCAGACTTTTGATTTGAACCTTGATGCTTGCTAGCTGCAGGTGCTGGTTCATTCTTCCACGGCTTCTTCGGATCAAGACCAGACACGCATTACTCGTGACTTCAGCCATGTCTTGAGCAGCTCACATCTTTCATCTGCTTCTACATTTGGATTCACTTCCCTCATTTTTTTCCTTTTCTTTCTTTTTTCTTGGATTGAGACTTTTTCTTTGGTCATCTCAAACCCCCGTGCCTCGAGATAAAAACCTTATTTTTCAAGCAACTCCTGCTACCTCCGATTTGAAATTTGAAATGAATTCTGAAATGACTTCCCCCATTCTCCAGGTGGGTGCCTTCTACTGACTGGAAACTTGAAATAAATTCTATTGTTTTCAAGGTGGGCGCCTGATGCTTAAACTTTGAGATGAATTCCCTTATTTTCCAGGTGGCGCCTGCAACTTAAACTTTGAGATGAATTCCCTTGTTTTCCAGGTGGGCGCCTGCAACATAAACTTGAAATGAATTCCCTTGTTTTCCAGGTGGGTGCCTGATGCTTCAACTTGAAATGAATTTCCTTGTTTTCTAGGTGGGCGCCTGATGCTTAAACTAGAAATGAATTCCCTTGTTTTCCAGGTCGGCACCTGATGCCAAAACTTGAAATGTATTCCCTTGTTTTCCAGGTGGGCGCCTGATGCCAAAACTTGAACTGTATTCCCTTGTTTTCTAGGTGGGTGCCTGATGCCAAAACATGAAATGTATTCCCTTGTTTTCCAGGTGGGCGCCTGATGCCAAAACATGAAATGTATTCCCTTATTCTCCTGGTGGGCGCCTGCCATTACAACAAAACAGACAAAAACAAAAGAACTTTTCTGCCCCAGTTTGGTACTGGGAACATCGGTGAGTGTTAATCGAATCATGTTATCCAAAAGAGCTCTGAGAATTTAAAAGATAAATCCCATTATCCAGGAGGGCCCTGAAAATTTAAAATTAAATCTTATCTTAAGAGTGAAAACTTGAAAGCTAAATTCTATTTCCTAAAGGTAAAACTTACGCTAAACATTATTATCTATGAAGGTCTTAAAAAAAACTTAAAACTAAATCCCATTATCCAGGAGGGTCCTGAGAACTTTAAATTAAGTCCCATTATCCAGGAGGGTCCTGAAAACTTGAAATTAAATCCCATTTTCTATGAGGGTCCTGAGAACCTGACCTTAAATCCCATTATCCAGGAGGGCCCTGAACACTTAAAACTAAATCCCATTATCCAGGAGGGTCCTGAAAAGCCGAGAATGAACTTACCTGAGCCATGCTCTTCCTGGAGGATCGCTGCAGAACGAACAAAATTCCTTGCCCCTGAACCATGCTTTCCTCATGGAGGGTTCCTGCAGATCGAACAAATTTTCTTTCCCCTTCTCAAACCGCCTTTGTGCTGACAAAATTTGGGCACGACACTTGAAAAATTCAAGCTTCCAAGCTTTGATTTGGACATAGTCTTCGTCCCTGTTTCAAACAAAGAAAACTTGTGAGTTTAAACATGGTGGTTGGTTTGTGGCCTTGACTTTGAGGGCGATTGCTCCTTCACTTCCCATGATAAGTTTGATTTCAACTTGAAAGACCTTGCTTGTTTATTGACTAACCACTTTCTCTGTCACCCTTATCACAGAAAATACCTCTGATCTGTTCAAACCCAAGTCCTCTATCTGTTGCATTGTGCTCATGAATTGACATATACTGAACCTTTGTATTTCATATGAATCCCAAAGCACGTCAATTTCCACCCACTTAGTGCACATACTGTTCTTTCTCGACTTATGCCACTTTGATGTGCTAGCCATATTCCGTTTTATGCAATTGGAAAGCTGGTAGCAAATTTTGATGTCATTTCTCGCTTGTTTTGACCCAACAGACTCAAGAAGAGGAAGTAAACAAAACAAAAGGAACAGAGGATGGGACAATGGAAAGAGATGATACCTAATAAGAAAATTACAAAGTAGAAACTTATCAGATGTGGATACCAACTCTAATGACCATGACATGCACCTTTGGATTAAGTGGCCTAATCTATCAAGAAAGTCTAATGCAACTCTTGTTGTACCTATTCGCCGTGAAACTAGGCTTCAATGCTCCGATTATCCTATCTGATTCACGATCCTTATTCAACTTGTAGTGCCCGAAGGGTTTTCACCATCTAGCCTCTCTCATTTTGTTCTTTCTCTCAACCCACCGTCGCCTTATGGTGCGTGTGAAGGTTTTCACCGATAAGACTCTCTCATTTTTTTTCCTCTTATTCTGCAGATGACAAGGCATTAACCACGATAGAAATATCATATGTTCCTGGCATGTCTGACTCGACACTCTCAAAGATTATCTGGGAGGTATTTTTTGGACTGTAATATGGCTTTTGGACAAGGTTAGAAAGAAAGGATATCATAAAGGCTCAAAATAACTAAGAGAACGGGGTTAATTTATTTACAACTTTTGAAATCCATTCTAAAAACTTTGCCCCAATTTCTAAAACAATGGAATTTGATTCTCTTTTTTTCTGTTTTCTTTTTGAATGTAATTTTTAATAAAGATTGCCCCACTCTCGACTTCGTGGGATTATGAAATATTTGATTTGGTGCGACCGAACCGTAAGGCTGCCTATGTATCTTATGGTGACAAGAATCAGATCGAACGTAGTTCACAAGGATGCTTTCTTTTCCTTGCTATTCTTCTTCTTTCTTTTTTTTCTATGTTTTTTCTTTTTCTTTTTCTTCTTTTTCTATTTTCTCTTTTGATTTTTTTTCTTGTTGACTTTTCTTTTAGAATGAACTTTCTAAAACAAACCTATGGGGACATGAATTTTTTTTCTTTTCTTTTTATGACTCTGACTTGATTCCAAATGAGGGGAGGTCAAGAAAATTAGCACAGGCTCAAAAGGGGTACCGAATGGTATAAAGTGTTTGGGTAGCTGAAAGAGGGCCTCCCAAACTCTGAAAATGGCAAGTACAACACATACAACTTGAGAATGAAAAAGGAAGATCATGCACAACATTTCTTTTGCAGCTTCGGCATTGATATCACTGATATGCCTTCCACTTTTTTAGTGCCTTGTCAAGTACAAAACTCTCGTTAGGTGATTTCTTCTTCACAATGGATACCCTCAATCTGTTCGGAACAAATTCTCTTGGCTTTATCTTGTAAATTGAGGTGCACTTGAACTCAAAATTGCCCGCTTCAGATTGTTTGGGATGCACTCTCCTTTAACGAATTCTTGTCATCCTATTAACTTTCCAAATTATCTGCCCCAGTTTCACACAGTTTGGGCTTCAAATGATCTCAAAATGTCAAAATCTGTACTTATTTCCCTCGAATGTCCCTATCATCTTCAAAATTATTTCATTGTTTCATGATTAAACTAACTTTTAAGACCAGGCTAAGAATTATGCGTACCTGCCATGTCACTAGAGTTAGCAGGAAAAGAACTATAAAAGGAAAAGAGAACTAAACAAAAATGACTAGAAATAACAGAAGACAAAAAATTGCATTAGACAGACGGTGAAAGGGTTTGAACATCAAAACAAACAGAACACACTGGGGTTACGACCCTGGAAAAACCTAAATAACACTAAAAGGGGTACTACGACTAAATGAACTAGGCAAAATAAAAGGATAGAAGGGTTTGAGTCACAAGACAATATCTGGATTACAACCCTTAAATAACCCAGACAACAGAAATGACAACAAAATAAACCACCAGGACTCCTCCCGGGTAACCAAAAAGGGAGCGTCTTTCCAATTACCAAGATCGGCATCTTAGCCACTGAGTTCCACATCAGTATTACCAATTTCAATGACATTGACCTCGGCAAATAGCTTTTGGGTCCTTTTTGCCAACTTGTTCTTAAGATCAACTTTTGGAACTGAGACTGATAGCGCTGAAAACTTTGCGACAAGTGGCCCTCCAAGAAGCTCAGAAGAGTTCTCATATTCATTTTCAACACAAATCATGCCCACCATATGCGTCTCATTATGAACATGCAATGGACTTTGGTTAGTATCCGCCGCATCCGGATTATGCACGGTAATGTCACCTGCATCAATAAGCTTTTGGATTGCTCTTTTCAGATTCTAACACTTTTCTATACTGTGCCCTGGGGCATTAGAGCAATATGCGCACCTTTGAGAAACAAAATTCTTTGGAATGTGGTTCAGTCTTTTTATCTGAATCGGCTTCAACATGTCCAATTGTCTCAACCTTTGGAACAAACTAGCATATGACTCTCCAACATGAGTGAAAGACTTTTCTCTTTGCTGCTGCCTTTTCATTTTGTACTCCGGCCTCGGTTGGAATCTCTTACGGGTAGGTGGTTGACATGCTTGAGGAGGCGGGTAAGTGATGACGTCCAAATCCACTACTAAAAAGTAAATGGACACGGTCGCATGCAATATAATTTACCCAACTATGAGTAGGGGTCGAATCCCACAGAGAACAATATGTAGGCGATTAGGAATGTAAGAGAATTACCGTGCAATGCCAAACACTAAGAATTTGGTTTAAAAAGTATTTATACCTAAATACGGAAATGTAAACTAACCTAGAAAGCAAGTAAAATGATCAATGGCTACAAGGATGAATGCATCGCGAATTACACTCAAGTAACGATCCAATGTATTTCATGATTTTACAAATATGAGCGAGTTTATGCTAATTAGCCACGGATAATAATTCTTAATTAGCTTCTTCCAAAGACTAACAAGACTTCCTAATTGAATTATTCCTAAAACAATTAGGAGATTAAGCACACCCGGAATGGCTATAAGTAGTTCAATCCTATCCCTAGGTAGAATCTATAAAATGAGGGTTAAAACCTCAAGTTCTTGTTAATTAATCTTTTCCAACCCCAAATTATCTTTTCCAAAATTAATTTGGAGTTAATGGGCGGGTCCTAGGGTTAGCTAATCCCTTTGGAAACATTAAAGAACAAGAATAATTAAAGAAACAATAATTCACTTCATAAAAGGATAAAAATCATTCAATACATAAGCACAACAAGGTATTTAATCCACACTTTAACTAGAATATTTTCATAAACAAGATTCAAGTGTTGGAAATAAATACTACAAACTTAAATATTCAATACAAAGCAAGGAAATGAAGAAATAAACATAAATGGGTAAGAAATCCTTAACCACAAGCTTGAAATCTTCAAAACCCAAGTGTGTGTGCAAACCCTAGCTTCCACCTTGTTCTCTCTAAGATATGGAACTGAAAATATGCCAAAGATTTTCCAAAGATTTTGCTAGGTCGAGTATTTGTAGGTTTGGAAATGAGAACATATGAAATGTCTGAATTGCCCAGGTCTGATGCCCGTCTTCCGCACCTGCGAAAGAATCATCGCGGGTGCGGCTCCGCAGATGCAGAGATCCCACCGCAAAAGCGAAATTCCAATTAGAACTCTGTCACCGCAGATGCGGTTCATCAGGCACAGATGCACAGCCGTAGAAGCGGAAATTTACTCGCAGAAGCGGTTTCTTGGCAAAAGGCACAGCTCCGCAGATGCGTTCCCATTCCCGCAGATGCAGGGTCGCTTCTGCGACCACTATTCCGCAAATGCGGAATCACTGGAGAGCTTTGCATTGTTTTCACCTCTTTTTTGCTCAATTCCACTTCAAATCACTTCATAGCATCATTTACCTGAAAATCTAACAATACACACCATAAATGACCTCATATTATAGTTAAAAGACATAAAAGCTAAAGAAAAGAGACTACATTGAGTGGTAAAATTACCACTCATCAGTAAGATATTTGTGGAGGTGGTGCAGGCCATTGCGGGTCTCGGGGTATGGAGAATATGGCGGTGCATTGTGGATAGAGTACTAGGAAAGTGAGGTATGACCTTGGGGATTTTGTGGAGGAAAGTAGCACTGGGAAGGATTATATGGAGTACGAGGATATTCATGGGGTCGGTATTGAGGCTGAAAGCGTTTAGCAAGAATGCCTACTGGATCCTATCATTGGCGGGACTCAGCAACATCTTTTCTATCAATCGGAGAACTGACCCGAGCAACTTGTTTGTTCCATCTGAGCCAAAACTCCTTAAAACTTCCCTCGGGTTTCTTTTCTATCTGAGATAGGGAAGAGTGGTCTGGGATAATGTCTACCTTGTACTGATAGTGCCGAAAAAAATCTTGAGCCATGTTACCCCATGCATGCCACTTACTAACATCTTGACGAGTAAACCACTCCAAGGCTTCCCCACTCAAACTCTCACTGAAATGTTCCATCAACAATTCATCTTTCCCGCAAATATTTCTCATTTCACTACAATAACCCCTTAGATGGGCTCCTGGATCCCCAAGTCCATCATACGAATAAAACTTTGGCATCTTAAACCCAGCAGCCAACTGGACGCCAGGAAACAAGCACAAGTCTTTGTAAGACACGTTCATCTGGATCCCTATCCCTTGCATGTTTCTTAAAGACTGCTCTAAGATTTTCACCTTCTTGGATATCTCATCTTACTCCGCTGTCTTAGCAGGCTTTTTAGTTTCACCGAAAGGCTCAACATGAGGAGCGTGAGAGTATGGATTTGAGACCTTGAGAGTTGGTTTTGGAGCACAGTGTTGGGCATCGGGGATTTTGAACACAGTCTCGCTAGACGATCGAGGAAAGGTAGCTGGTGGATTGTCACGACCCCAACCCGGTCGTGATGGCATCCAACACAGTGCTAGGCAAGCCCGACCAATCCAACACTCTCAATCCCTCATATAGAGTTCATTACCAACTAACAGGGTTTAAATACCAAATAACATGATTATAAATCTGTAACAGAAGATAAAATGTGCAGAAATCAAGAAATATCACTACAAATCCCACCGATCTGGTGTCACGAGTCAAGAGCCTCTAATACAAGTCTGAGGAACAACCTAAACAAAAGATAGTCCAAAATGCTGAAAGTAAAGAGGATAGAGGGAGAAATCGGGACTGCGGACGCCATGCAGCTACCTCGATGACTCCGAAGACATCTGAATAGCAGCAATAGCTCAATCTACGCCTCCGGAATACCCGTATCTGCACACATGGTGCAGGGAGTAAAGTGAGTACTCCGATTCAGTGAGTAATAGCAATAAATAATGACTGACGGAAAGAAATCTCGTAAAAAAAAGCACTAAGCAGTTCTATATCGAAGCAGTAAGAACATTTAAACGGCAACTAAATGAAGAAATCAGGTAAAAATCCTTTAAGCCAGTACTCAACTCATTTATTCTTCACGATAACCGAAATCATAATTATACCGCTGCGGCGTGCAGCCCGATCCATATAGTATACTGCTGCGGCGTGCAGCCCGATCTATATATATATATATATATATATATATATATTGTTGTGGCATGCAGCCCGATCCAATAATAATAGTCGACTGCACTGGGGGTGTGTAGACTCCGGAGGGGCTCCTACAGCCCAAGCGCTATACTACTGCGGCGTGCAGTCCGTTCCATATAAATATACTGCTGCGGTGTGCAGCCTTATCCAGTAATATACTGCTGCGGCGTGCAGCCCGATCCATATATATACTGTTGCGGCGTGCAGCCCGATCCATAACATATCAAATACCCTCACTATGGGGTTCTCAACCCCTCTCAGTCAATATAAACTTAGCCTCTTGGGTATACTAAGATAAGATAGGGATCCCAGCCCACAAATTATTCTCATTTTGATTTATCAATTTCTAAAGCCGGTTCATATTATATTAAACAGTTAAGAACATGACTGAGGGTATGATTTTAACAAGTAAAGTGAGGTCAACCAGAACAAATTCCCCTAAGGGTTCTACAGGTAGGCACAAGGCCCCAAACATGGCAACTAGCCCAAACTATAATGATATCAATTAAATCCCAGTCAAAAATACAGTAGAATCATCAATCGGGATGGACCTAGTCCAAATCCTTAACAGTAATGGACCCCACGCTCATCATGCAGCGTGTGTCTCACCTCAACATAGCACTACGTCATGCAAATCCGGGGTTTCAAACCCTCAGAACATCATTTATAACCATTACTCACCTCAAGCCGGCCAAAATCGTAGCTCGCTATGCCCCTGCCTCGCAAATCAACCTCCTCGAGCATCGAATCTGATCAAAACCACAATGAATACGTTACAATAGGCTAAGGGAACATAACCCAATCGAGAAGACTTGAAAAATATCGAAAATCACGAAATTGGCAAAACCAGAGCCCCAGGCCCACTTCTCGAAAAATCAGAAAATTAACATTACCGGATTCCTCATCTCGCCACGAGTCTATACATATCAAATTTGCCAAAATCGGAGTCCATTTGACCCCTCAAATTCCACTTTGAAATACCAAATTCCCAAGCCCTAGCTTTACCCTCTTTTGATGAATTTCCACAAATGTCAATGTAAATTCTACCATTAATTCATGTATTTAGGTCAAGAAACTCACCTCCAATCACACCTAGTTGAAATCCCCTTCAAATTCTGTCCAAGAACTCTCAAGGTTGCTTAAAAATGGTGGAAATGGACTCAAGCTCGCGGAACAAAATGAGCTTTAAAAACCCTTCTGATAACAGTGATTTTCGCATCTGCGGTTCCATTACCGCATTTGCGGCTACCGCTTCTGCGGTTAAAATTCCGCTTCTGCGGATCCTCATTAATCCAACGACCGCTTCTGCGGTCCTCTATCTGCATATGCGAACCTCGCCTCTGCGGATAATTGTCCGCTTCTGCGGAATACCAAACCCACAACTTTTCGCTTCTGCGTCATAGCTACTGCATCTGCGGCACCGCAGATGCGGCTTCAAGCCCGCACCTGCGGAAACAACCCCTTCCTCAGGAACTCGCACCTGCGACTCAACCCTCGCATCTGCGAAACCGCATATGCGGCCCTTTTTCTGCAGATGCGGAAACACCAAATACCAGCAAAACTAGAAATTTCCCAACTCCAAAATTCATCCCGATAGCCATCCGAAATCACCCTGAGGCCCCCGGGACCTCAACCAAAAGTTCCAACCCATCCTAAAACATCATTCAAACTTGCTCCAATCATCAAAACACCACAAATAACACCAAAACCCTCAAATTACATCGGCTTCAAGCCTAAGTTCTTCTAAAACTTCCGAATTACGCATTTGATCAAAAACCCGACCAAAACACCTCCGAATGATCTGAAATTTTGCAAACACATCCAAAATCTCCTAACGAAGCTATAGCAACTCTTGAAATTCCATTCCGACCCTCGGATCAAAATCTCACCTATCAACCGGAATTCGCCAAAATACTAACTTCGCCAATTCAAGCCTAATTCAACACCGGACCTCCAAAATCAATTCCGATCACACTCCTAAGTCACAAATCATCCCCCGAAGCTAACCAAATCACCAAAAATCACATCCGAGCTCTCTAACTCATAGGTCAACATCCGGTTGACTTTTCCAAAACAAGCGTTCCTTAAAGAGACTAAGTGTCTCATTTCCATCCAAAACCAATCCAAATCAACTCATTCACCCAAGACTCTTATAATAAAACATAAGGAAGCAGAAAATGGGGAAAACGGGGCGATAACTCACGTGACGACGGGCCGGGTCGTCACACAATAACTTTGCAGTTATAGCCCATAGCATATAATTTTGTACTATTTTACCAAGACTTAGTCATTTGTATTTTAAAATACTAAATAATAATTTTACAATTATTTTCTATGCATGAAATTCATTTATGTGATTATTAGCTATCTTTACAAATTATTTTAATTAATTTAATTGGGTATTTAACTAATAGTCTATTAAAAGAGCCCAAACCCCAGGCCTAATTCATCAAACTACCAGACCCAATCCCTGGTCCAATCTGGACCGTTGATCAATTCTAATCAACGGTCTAGATACTCTCTTACCATAATTAACCCTGAAGCCTACCTCCCCAAATCCTCATTCTCTCATCACTCTCCGCGGTTACATCTCTCATCTCTCTCAAAACTCTCTCTGCTAAATCTAAGCTCCTACTCGCCGGCTGATGGCTCGCCGGTATCAATGGTGGTTCCACCACCATCCCTAGCCTCCATGGCTCCCTCACATGCCGGATCCTTGCTACTGTGAGGTCCTCAAGGGACCAGAGGTTGTTCAACTCACACACATGGCCTTTTCATGCCGTTCTCAGGTCACCCTTGGCCGTCCAAGTAAGATCTTTATATTTCTGGCTAGATCTATGGCTTCTAAGCCGAGGTCTCTTTATCTCTGGGTTATCTCTCTCTGAAACCCTAACTCATCTCTTGACTCTTCAGATCTACCATAGATTTGAGTATATTTTGAGTTATTCTTGCTATTTTCCATGATAATCTCTCCGATTTTTCAAAATCGCCTCTTCGTCTTCAAAACTAGGGTTTCGTAACCCCTTTTAGAAAATGCTTTTTCTTCTGATTTTTGGTATTAATCTATGATTTTTACTATGTTTGAACGGTTTATTCAAGTTTTTCCTTTTATCTGATTCATTATGTTGAAAACCCTAATTTTTGGTCTTAATCCTGAGTTCTGAGAACTGTCCTTGCTTATTTATTTGTTTAATTTGTTCGCATATCTGTTATTCATGATATTTTCTATGTTTCTATGATTTTTACCCTATTATGCTCATTAGGGTTTCTGATTTTGCTTCTTCCGCCTATACTATGTTTATTCTGTTGTGTAACATAAAGTTGTGTTAATTCCTCTAATTAGTACTATTTTTTCTAGATGAATTCCTGACTTTATGTGATTTTTACTTTACTATGCTTATTAGGATTTCTGATTTTATTCCTTCTTGCCTATGCTGTGATTATTTCGTGTATTTCACAGTAATTTGTGTTAATTCCCTTAATCATTACTACTCCTATTTGAATCCCTAATTTCCTGTAATTGATACCTTTCACTAATCTCTTGTGATGATTTCCTTACTGATTTTCAACCTCTAAGATATTTTCTTGCCTTATGTTTTGGTCGACTATGCTGTCAATCTTAAGTACTTAATTAGATTTTTTGAACCTAGCCTAATTAGTTGTTCTAAACTTGCACGATGCTGAAATTATTTCCTTATGTGTTATATTCCATTCTCATATGATATCCTTCATTATTTGTCTTTGCCGTTCGAAGTTAACTCCCTTAAAAAGGAGCTGTCACACCTCTTTTTTTCTCACTACACCCCGTAAAGGGTATTAATAAAGGGAGTTTTTTCAATTCAAGTGACAATCGAAACGGAATTATTTTATCAAAAATTTAGAGTCGCCACTTAGGAGATTTATGGTGTCCCAAGTCACCGATTAAAATCCCGAATCGAGGAAAAGGTTTGACTCTGTTTATGTCTGCAAACACAGAAATCCGGGTAAAGAATTCTGTTAACCCGGGAGAAGGTGTTAGGCACTCCTGAGTTTCGTGGTTCTAGCACGGTCGCTTTGATCCTACTTGGCTTATGAAATTATTTAATTACCGATTTTAAAACCTATGTGCTTTACTTCCTTTACCGCTTTTAATTAAGAGAAATTATCTTGAAACGGGTTACGCGTACGTATACCCATTTGTTTAGCGCGTCAAAAATCATGTCATGCGAACGTGTCCACAATTAATAACGCTTTATTATTATTAAGAAAATTTGGGCCAAAGTTGCACGAACGCATACTCTGGTTTTGTTTTTAGAACGTATACACAATCACGATAGTATTTTAAGACGGCACTAAAGGATATTCTACGAAATATTAATCATTTGTATCTAATCCATAAAAATTAATGCAAGAGCCATATGAGATTTAATGGAGGATAGCACCCCTCAAACTATGTAAACTAACATTAATTAATAGCTCGTAACCCATTTTATTATTAAGAAAAGTTTGATTGAAGTTGCGCGAACGCATACTTCAAATTAATTTTAGAATTATGGTCATGTTACGCGAACGTATACGCAACTACAATCGTATTTGAAACGGCCCTAAAGGCTTGCTACGAATATTAATCAATTTTTTATATCTAAATTAACACGAGGGCCATAATTATTTTGCATTACCTAGTATGGCATACCTCCAATCTCAAAGAAATGACAAGCTAATCAAAGGCTACTAAAATTATAACTACTCAAATATTAATGGAGAAAAATTCTTCTGCAGACCAACCCAAGAGAATACATTTGTAAGAGAAAGAGGCTAACGTTTCAAATTAAATGCTTAAGCCCAACATGAGGCCCGATAGCCTACAACATGTGGCTGCTCCAGGTGACAATCCGCTCCAGGCCACGTTGGGCCTAATGGAGAACCCATAATGCAAAGGACTGGCCTCAGCAGACAACGGAGTCCCTAATTCGAGCCCAGATGAACGTGAATTGTCAAACTTGCCTTCGAACTGGCAGGTAAAATTGCTTTAAACTCAACAATAACTGAAAATGTACCATTGAACCATTTGTGATACTAAACATTGTTGTTCAAATCATAATCAGAATTAACTAACCTATCGCTGTATGAAAGCTACAAGTGGCCTGTGACCTCACACACTTTTAAATCCTTACATTGAAACTTATCCCTTAATTATCAAACTTAAAAAAAGGAAATGTCAGTAGACGAACCATGTCATTATTGAGCTCATAATCCAAAACAAATTATAATAGAATCTATGAACTAATCAATATCCACATTCCTGGTTAGCACAAACTCAAACTCGAGAATACCTAAAAATGAAACACGCAGGACAAAGATCCAATGCTAATTCAAAAATACAATAACATAATTAAGATAGAACATATTATCCTAAGCTAACACAATTTATTCATCAGTTTCATAATACATCGATCAAAACTTCAAGGTGACCGGAAAACTGAAGAAAAAGAAGTGAAGCCCATAAACAACACCATATTTATCCCACTTTTAATTCATGCTTCGAGTTACATGCCAAGTGACACCCATGAGGATCAAAACATACCTGGATATTAAAACAAAGTAAAATAACATGAGGTCAGCTAAATAGCAGCAGTAGGACAGAATCAGCCCAGCAAAACTCAAACAATTCCAATCCAAACTCAGGATGAAGATGCAGCAATCCAAAGAGTAAAATTCAATCGAACAACCCCATCAGCTAAGTTTCAAATATACCCCAAATCCAACACATTCTAAACCCTCAAATGAATTAAACAGTATTTTTGCTTGAAAGCTTCAGGATTCAAGGAAAAGGAAAAAGAACTCAATCGAACAGTAAAATTATAGCCGTCCCTCAATTTTTGGTATTTTTAGCTCTTTCAAACTCTCAGGTGTTCTCTTTTTCAGCTCTCAAAAACCTGCCTTGAAAGGCAAGAATGATATGCTTTTATAGGCCAAGCCATAGGGCAGTCCTCAGATTTTTATTTTATTACCCTTTGCCCCCTCTTGAATTTTCCTCTTATTTAATTCAATCCTAGGTTAAAATTTTAATTGCTGAAATACCCCTTTCCCTCCCCAAGATAATATCTAAAAACCTCTTCTCTCTCTTCACATGTGACCCCAACCTTATCCTCTAGAAGCTTCCCCCATAACAGAAAATATTCCCTACACCAATTTCCTAGAATACCCTTTTTACTCATTGTTATTTACTCTCCCAACCCAAACAGACCCCGGGTCTAAATGACCCAAGTGTAGGGGTCTGGTTTAGACCCAATTCCATTTTAGGCTTAATTAATCTTCAAACCAAATTTTAAACCTCAATCTTAAATGGGTCTGAAATGAGGTCTCAAAAGACAGGCCTGAAATTGTTTTACTCCTGTTTTTTTATTTTATTTTTACTATTAAAGCAGAACACAAACGAAATAATCAACAAAAGAAACTTCACTTATTCAACCGAATCGTAACATGTAAGTAGAAAAAGATTTGAACAAAATAAAAACAAATAAACTAGACACAATGAAGTGAGAAGACGAAGACTGAGACCTAAAAAGGAAAACAAATGAAAGAAGGAAAGGAAAGGTAAAAATACCTAAGGACAGCCTGAAGACATCTTGAATTTAAACCTCGCACCTTGATTTTGGCCAAAACGGGCCTTAATCGTATGTTCCCAAGTGAGAACACACGAATAACGCCTATTTTGACCTTTGAATCTTCAAAAAATGATGATGCGGTTTTTGGGATTTTTAGGGTTTTTCTCCTAAAATCAAGATTCGAGACGCTCTGGGTATATTTGAGGGAAAGTGTTTGTGGATTTGGGATGTGGGGCTGGAGGAGATGATTTGGTGTAATTTTGGTGGGGAAAGGAGGTGGTGCCGCCATCAATGGCGTTGGGAATTTAATGGCAGCTTCTAGGGTTTTCGGGTGGTCTCTAAGATGGAGAAAGAATGAGGAAGACGATATGGGAGGTGCCTTAGTTCGGACCATTTTATACATGGGAGACCCTAGCTTCCCAGCCGTTGGATCTCTCATACCTCGACAGCTGGGATTGATCAAGGGAAAACAGTGTCGTTTGGCTGGTAAGGGAGTGGACCGGGTTTCTAAGATGGGTTTGGGCCGGTTTTGAGGGTATTTGGACGGGTATTCAATTGGGATGGGAGAAAAATGAATTAATTTTGGCTCAAAAATTCTATTTCTTCATCTCCTTTTGAAATTTCCTTTTATTTTCAAATTCTTTTTGATTTCTTTTCAAATTAAAACTAGGATAAAATCTAAGCTAATTCCTAAATTCAATTAACCCTACCATATTGCACTAATTAACTAATAGTTACCACAACTAATGAAAACCCAATTTATGGAAAACTACCAAGAATTCCAAACTAAAATTAAAAGTGCAACAATAAACTATTTTTTGTGATTTTCACCAATTTATAAAACAATTAATTTATTAATTAATCCTAAAATGCAAAGTTAAATCCTAAATGAAAAATGCAATATATTTTGTAGTTTTATGAATTAAAATGCACAGATAAAATGCAAACAATTACCAAAATATGCGACAAAAATCCGCAAAATTGTAAATATTGAAAGAAATTTTTTTGTTTTGAATATAGAGCAAAAATCACGTGCTCACACTATTGATACCTAGTTCCATAATTACTGCTTGACTTTGATTCTTACCTTATTATTCTACCTAGTTTCAAACTATATATACATACTCTCTCATTAACACAAACACACGAACACATTGGTTCAAAAGCTCTCTCTCACACTCAAAACTTTCTGCTCTCTTTCTGTGTTACTTACTACTGTTCTAAGTTAGCCGGCTGCAAGCCAAGGATAATCATTGGGCTCTCCTATTCATCACTTTGTGTTTACTCTCTCTTTACTTGTATGTCCTGACTTCAATTCAAAGTTTCAAAAATAATATGTTTCTTTCATTACTTCAATTCATCGTATTTCTAGTCTGTTTTCACTTATGGTTTTGTTGTTCAACTTGCAACTAATATGTTCACTTCATTGCTTTATCGGCCTACTTCTGAATATGTCCCATCCCTTAGGCTCAGCATGATTATGAAATGTTATCCCCCTTCTAGTATACCCCAATATGACTCTTCCCTACTAATGTTTCTGTGCAAAGTAGTTGGTTATCCTTAAGTTACATGCTTCTACGTTAATTGTGAAGTTCCTTAACCCCTTGGCATATTGCTGATTCTGTACTTAAAAGTGTTCCTATAACTATGTGTTCACCTAGGTGACCTATGTGTCCCCGAAACCCATTACCCCTGTTTGTGGTGGATGAACCTGCTTTGGTTCTATGTTCCTTGGTTATGTGTGAATCTACTTTGGGTGCTGTGTTTCGACTGTTGCTTATTACTCTACTCTCTTTTCAAAACTGTCTCTGTTGTTTTTACAAAACTATTTCAAACAAGTCTCTTTTCAAACTGTTTTCCTGCTTAAATCTTTTCAAGCACTTTCACATTTACTCTTAGGTTTTAAGTTCTTCCTCTCTAATGTGTGACTACTTAGGGATCTCATGAGATCCATCTAAACTCTGATACATTAGAGCTGGCCTTTCCACACTGCACTTACTTAACTATGATTATAAAATCTGGGTTTGAGCACTGCCCGGGATCCCTTAAGGTCCTTAGGGAACTTTGACACCCCCGGATTATGTGAAAGGCTGTGAAGTAATTTGGCATTGGAAATTTAGGAAATCTGGGCCTACTTTCAGGCTCCCTATAGAGTAACTTCTTATTTTTCTTATCTACTTTTGTAATTCATGCAATATTGGTTTGTAATAGTTTGTTGTAAACATATACTGGGGATGGATAGTGAAAATGGGAGGGTAGCTATGCATGTTATAGACATCAAAGGGGTAGAAATCATGCTTTAAGGTTTACATTTCCTATATGTGCAATAGAATCCATGTTTAGGACCAACATGTGCAAAGCATATCATGTACTAGAGACCATACTCTTAGGTTTCATGTATATTGTTTCAGCATCTCATTTTGATATTCTTACTATTACTTAGAAATCCCGTTACTAGGATAAATGGCATTAAAACCAAAACTGCTACTCATGCACACTTGACAGCATGCTCTACAATGCTATAACCTTTTATGCATTTAGAAATCCTTCTTTAGGAGATTCTGCAATCATGCTGTGCATTTAGAAATCCTGCTTCAGGAATCTTGCATATAAATCATTCTATACCTTATGTGTGCATATTGGATACCATGTTTAGATTCTCGTTCATACTCACTCAGCTACGCCTAGTTAAACTACTGATGCATGAAAAGGAATATAAACAGTCTCATCCCACTTTAAACAAATTAGTAACAATCTCGTATCCTTTAAGACTTAGAACAACATGCTTTTTAGGTAAAATAATTCCTTCATTGCTCCAATGGTTCTGTTAACAACTGTGCACTATCCCACACCTAGGCAAGCCTTAGGTAATCAACTCTTATAAAACTAGAAACTGCCTCTTTGTGTGTACTACTTAAAGGTTAACAGGTTTAAAATCAGTAGGCAAACTGATTAGGTCCCCTGCTTCTGAGTTATAAAATAAAACTACATATCTCATGTGTTCTAATATCTGCCGAGACATCATGTGTTAGGATCTTGTTTTACAATATTTCCCTCATTTGTGTTTGAGTCATGTTGTTTACATGCCTTATCTGTGGAGGTAAAACTGAGCCTCTTATTTGCTCTTTCCTGTTTATTTGTTAAAGTCCTATTTGTTATTGCATGTCGCCTAGTATTTTCTCCCTTTAAACCTTAGGGTTCTGTCTAGAACTGCATATAGGTAGAGGTCCCAATTTCCTCTAGGACCATTAAGAAGGGACGGGTAACAGCACGGATAGAGATCGTTTAACAACACTCGCTTTAATAACCACTAAGAGGTGGAAATGGTAGATATGGATATGATGAATACGCGTTAATGTCACATGTAGCCCCTCATTGAAGAGTGTTTACCGGGCATTGCGTAGGGTGATCATGTAGGCTCACCAACCTAGGACCCCTCCTTCCCTAAATCCCTTTGCCTAAAACTATACTTTTTTATATAACTTGTTCAAACCCCCTTGTCTTATTATCTGAGTTATACAATGTCCAACATGCTTTATTTACTATTATATGTTTCAATTACTTATTCAAAGGACTAATTCACAAGTATAAGTTCGGTTCGGGACCCACAGTTGTGGAATGAGAGGCGTGCCTAACACCTTCCCCTCAAGGTTATTTCAAGCCCTTACCCTGAATCTCTGGTAATACAAACCAATCCAAGAGTTAATCGCTTTACGTGCCCTAACGCACCATAATCTGTTATGTGGTGACTCTTCAAAATACCTAATTCCCAAAAGGAAATGAGTTATTACCCCCATGAATGTCGAAACCCAGACCTTTCTTCCCCGTAAAAAGGGGAGAGAAAAAAAAGGGGCGCGACAGCATGGCGACTTTGCTGGGGAAACCTTTAGGCTCTTACCATAACGAACTTATTCTTATGAATTAGTCCAAGCGTGCTTTATCCCGTACCCCTTTTCCCTTATTTGAATTTAGACTGTCCATTTTCTTCTCAGCATTTATTATTCTTTATCCCTGAAAATGACGTGTTTTTTTGTTTTATTTTTCCTGTAACTATCTTTTAATTATTTAAATACTGTATTTATTTTTTTACGTGCAAATACTTGACTACATATAATTAATTGCTGCATAAATCATGCTCCACATCATATTCCACTCGTGCGTATCAAATCCTATAGCAATGCTTAATGAGTGGTTGCGCTCTTCCTATTTATTACCCTTAAATTCGAAAAGGCTTATTTGCGATAAAACCAGTCGATCAGCGGTGCAGTCGACGGATCCGTGCCTTCCCCCTCAAGTTGTCCGCTTGATGGTGCCAGTCTAGAACCCCATAGTAGCCTTACTCTGGTCAAAATTGTGCATGCATCATGGTCAAACCTGGTCGGATCAATATGTTGTCCATATAATGCTCTTTTAAGATAATCCTTATCCAAAAGTCCATCAGGTTTTTCATAATCCCAACGGACACATGAACTACAAATTCTTTGGACGAAGAACATATGAACAAATTCTTTGTCAGAGCACCGGATCCGCAATATTATGAAAGGTTGATGGTTATCGAAAATCACAAATTCTCTGACATCATCAAACTTGAAGAAAGAATCGATGAAGGAATCAAGAGCGGGATGGTAACGAATATCGAGGCACTACAGGCCACAAATAAGGCGTTACAGTCAGGCGGCATATCAAAGAAGAAGGATGTTGGAACAGTAATAGTGGCTCAGGGCCCGAAATCTCCACTTATCTATCAAACACCTCCTCTCACATATCAAACACCTCAACCCACATATCAAACACCTCCGCCCACATACCAAGCATCACCACCTACATATAAACCTTCATCTCTTAGATATTCCCAACCAGCCTCTGTTCATCACACCTATAGCTCCCAACCATCCTACTTCCAATCACCACCAGCTCGCCAAAACTATCTAAGACCAAGACCCAACTTTGACTGCAAACCACCCAGATAATACACCGCCATTGCTGAGCCCATCAACTAGTTGTACGAGAGGTTGAAAGCCTCATGTTACACCACTCATGTTCCCGCAGTGGCATTAGAAAATCCATCCCAATAGGTCAATCCAAAAAAAATTTGTGCATACCATTCCGGTATGAAGGGGCACACCACTGTTGAGTGCTGTACACTGAAGGATAAGATCCAGACGCTAATTGACAACAAGGTCATACAGGCAAAGGAAGCCGCACCTAATGTCCGCAACAATCCCCTCCCTGATCATAGAGGTGATGGTGTACATGTGATAGAGACGACTGAAGAATGGGACCCTGATGGGTCGATTGGGCTTATTCCGGAAGGCGATGACTTTAAAGTCGCTATCACACTCACTCCTATTGTCGTACAGACTCAGTCACCCATCAAGGTCGAAGTAGCTACATCCGTTCCATTCAAGGTGGAAGTGGCTCTGCCTGCGGCTACCCCCACTCCATTTGAAGTAGAAGTGGTCACACCTTTCACAGTGACAGTATCAACCACACCTCCCTTCGATTCAAAAGCAATACCCGGGGATTATGTTGCCGAGGATCGGCGAAAAGGGAAGGCCAAGGTAGAGGAATCTGACGTTGCACAAGGAATGACTAGAACAGGAAGAGTCTATACACTTGAACATTTGGGTGGTTCAAGTAAGGAGGCCATTACTAGGCAGCCTATCATTGAGACCGGGTCAGATGACCTGTGGAGGAAAGTACAGGCAAAGGATTATTCTGTTGTTGACCATCTGAACAAAATCCTTGCTCAGATATCTATCCTATCACCATTGCAGAATTCAGAGGTACACAAGAACACTTCAATGAAGGTGCTGCGAGGCTTATGTACCCAACAACATCACTGGCGGAGAAATGGCCAACGTGGTTGGGCAAGTACTGAAGAGTCATAAGATTATCTTCCACGAAGATGACCTACCGCCTGAGGGTTTGAATCACAATCGAGCATTGCATATCATAGTGCAATTTGAAGACAAGTTCATTGCAGAGTCCTGGTTGATAGTGGTTCAAGCCTAAATATTTGTCCGTTGGACACTCTGAAAAGGTTGGACAAAGGTTTCCATGAAATAGGGGTAGGGAGTATGAATGTGAAAGATTTCGATGGGTCCCAGAGGGCCACGATCGGGGAAATCAACCTTTGCCTGTAGATGGGGCAAACTTTGTCCGACATCAAATTTTAGGTGCTCGACATACCAGCCTCATATTACCTTTTATTGGGCAGACCGTGGATCCACGCCGCTGGGGCCGTACCTTCCACGCTACATCAAGCCGTGAAATTTGAATGGAACCGTCAAGAGGTAATCATTCACGGAGATAGAAGTAACCCCATTTACACTAGTCAAACCATCCCGGCCATTGGACATAGAAGAAGGCTAGGAGGGGAAACCTATCATCACATTGAGCGGGTCAACGCTGTCGAGAAGGACAAATGGTCGAGTAGTAAAATAGAAAGCACATTGGCATGGTCTGGATATAAACCCGGCAAAATGTTAGGAAAGAATCTCCAAGGTATCACTAAACCAATACAGCTGAAAAATCATGGTACCACCTTTGGGCTCGGATATAGTATACATGGCAAGAGTATAGGAATTGGTCGCCTTCATGGCTTGGACCATATTACCCTTTTGAGCAGCCAGTGCCACGTTTGGAACAAGTTTTTCATCAGGCTGATACGATATAGGGGACTGTCGAAGAAGAAGCACTAGTTGGGTTGAAGAATTTTTTCTTGGAAGATGAAGGCATGGATTGAAGTGCCATAATAGAGGAGGAGGAAGAGGAAGAAGGCCTCACCATTCAGACCATAAAGAAAGGAGTTGTTCTCTAGAACTGGACAGCTACACCATCCCGAGCCCGTCGAGTCCCTGGGTAGCCTGGTAGATTTTACTTCTATAGCCGTTCTAGGCATTTAAGATTTCTAGTAATTTTGTTTTAAGATTTACTTGTTTCAAAATAAATGCTCGATTCATCGAGCCATGCATTGTCTGAACGATTTTCTCAGTTTTAATCAAATGCATTTGTTCTTTATCATTATTCATTACTATTTTTATACTTTCCTTCTACATTGTTATTATTACTTTTCTTGATAAACCAGTGACTGTGACATGTAATAAGGAAACACAACATGAGAATAGTGATTCAGATGAAGAGGATGAGATACCCGAGGAAATTGTCAGGGAAGTTGAGAATTTTGAGAACAAGCCTAAGTCCAATCTGGACAAAACAGAAGTAGTGAATTTGGGAGACGCCGAGACCATCAGGGAGACTCGCATCAGTATCTACTTATCACCGGCAGAGAAGGAATAATACATTCAGCTCCAAAGAGAGTATGAGGACATTTTCGCATGGTCATATGATGACATGACCAGTTTAAGCACGTCCATAGTGGCTCACAAGCTGCCTATTAATCCCATGTGTCAACCCGTCAAGCAAAAACTCAGAAAGTTCAAACCAGACATGAGTTTAAAAATCAAGGAGAAAGTTACCAAGCAGATCAAAGCCAAGGTTCTCAGGGTGTTTGAGTACCCAAATTAGTTAGCTAACATTGTGCTAGTTCCAAAGAAAGATGGGAAGGTCAGAATATGTGTTGACTACCGAGATTTAACCAGAGCAAGTCCCAAGGATGACTTCCCACTACGGAACATACACATTTTGATCCATAACTGCGCCAAGCATGAAATCCAGTCCTTTGTGGATTTCCTTGCGAGCTATCACCAGATCTGGATGGATGAAGAAGATGCAGAGAAGATAACTTTTATTACACCTCGGGGTGTATACTGTTACAAGATGATGCCATTCGGTCTGAAGAATGCTGGGGATACTTACATGAGAGCCATGCAACCATCTTCCATGATATGATACATAAAGAGATAGAGGTGTATGTGGACAATGTCATTGTCAAATCCAAGAGGGACACAGATCACATAGCAAACTTGAGGATGTTCTTTTACAGAGTAAGGAGGTACAACTTGAAACTGAACCCCGCAAAGTATGCATTCGGGGTTCCCGCAGGAAAGTTATTGGGATTCATCATCAGTCGTCGAGGGATCGAGCTGGATTCATCTAAAGTTAAAGCTATTCAGGATTTAGTATCGCCGCCTAAGAGAAAAAAGGACGTAATGAGCTTCCTAGGATGTCTCAACTATATCAGCCGCTTCATAGTACAATCCACAGCCATATGTGAACCCATCTTCAAGATGCTAAGAAAAGATGCTGAAACAAGCTGGACTGAGGATTGTCAGAAAGCCTTTGACAAAATCAAAGAGTACCTATCCACACTACCAGTCTTGGTCCCGCCGGAACCGGGACGACCTTTGCTAATCTATCTGTCTGTATTGGATGGAGACTTCGGATGTGTTTTGGAACAACATGACGAGACATGAAGGAAGGAGCAGGCCATATACTACCTGAGTAAAAAGTTTACACCTTACGAAGCACGGTACTCTCTGCTGGAATGCACTTGCTGTGCTTTGACTTGGACAGCTCAAATATTGAGGCACTACTTCTGCACTTACACTACATATCTCATATCTAGGATGGACCCTATGAAGTACATATTCCAGGAACCCATGTCGACCGGGAAGTTGGCTAAGTGGTAGATACTATTAAGTGAGTTCGATATTGTCTACGTAACTCAAAAGGTGGTCAAAGGACAAGCATTGGCAGATCACCTTTCTGAAAATCCGGTGGAGGAGCATACGAACCTTTGAAAACATATTTTCCTGATTAAGAAGTGTCGTTCGTAGGGGAAGACATTACCGAAGCATATGACGGTTGGAGGATGTTCTTCGATGGAGCTGCAAATTTCAAAGGAGTAGGCATTGGAGTAGTTTTGGTATCAGAAACGGGTCAGCATTATCCGGTATCTGCTAAACTCAATTTCCTTACACCAACAACATGGAAAAATATGAAGCATGCATACAAGGACTCCACATGGAAGTCAACATGAGAGTGGGCCCCCAAGAATTCCAATATATTGCCATATCTGCACCATGTGCAGGAATTGAGTAAGAGGTTCACATAGATAAAATTCCGACATGTACCCAGAATTCAGAATGAGTTTGCTGACACATTGGCCACTTTGTCATCTGTGATACAACATCTAGATAAGAATTATATTAATCCCATTCCGGTGAAGATCCATAATCAGCCGGCATATTGTGCTCATGTTGAGGAAGAAACAGATGGAAAACCTTGGTTCCATGATATCAAGGAGTATTTGTCAAAGGGAGAATACCCGGAGCATGCAAATCACACTCAGAAATGCGCACTCCGAAGATTGTCAAATCACTTCTTCCACAACGGAGGGAACTTGTACAAAAGAACTCCTGATTTGGGTTTATCAAGGTGTGTCGACGCAAAGGAATCTTCTAAGATACTTGAAGATGTGCATGTCGGGACCTGTGGCCCACACATGAATGGTTTCGTCTTGGCTAAGAAGATATTCAGGGCAGGTTACTTTTGGATGACCATGGAGACCGATTGCATTCGGTATGTCCGCAAATGCTTTCAGTGTCAAGTGTATGCCGATATGATAAAGGTGCCGCCGAATGAGCTCAATACAACAAGCTCACCTTGGCCATTTGCCGTCTAGGGAATGGATGTTATTGGTCTGATTGAGCCCACTGCTTCAAACGGACATAGGTTTATTCTGGTCGCCATTGATTATTTCACAAAATGGGTAAAGGCTGCATCTTACAAAGTTGTAACCGAGAAAGTTGTCGCATATTTTGTCAAGGATCGTATTGTTTGCCGATTCATAGTTCCTGACTCCATTATTACTGATAAAGCCGCCAATCTCAACAATGATCTGATGAAAACTATGTGTGAAACTTTCAAAATTAAGCACAAGAACTCCACAACCTACAGACCTCATAAGAATGGAGCCATAGAAGCGCCAACAAAAACATCAAGAAGATACTAAGGAAGATGGTCGAGAACCACAAACAATGGCACGAGAAGTCACCTTTTGCTTTATTGGGGTACCGCACTACGGTTCGTACATCTACCGGGAAAACTCCCTACATGCTGGTTTATGGTACCGAGGGTATCATCCCAACCAAGGTGGAGATTCCCTCCTTAAGAATCATACAGGAAGTTAAACTCAGCGATGCAGAGTGGATAAGGAGTAGGTATGAACAATTGTCCCTTATCGATGGAAAGAGGATGAACGCAGTATGTCACGACCAACTTTACCAGAATAGAATGTCTAGAGGTTTCAACAAAAGGGTCAAACCAAGACAGTTCACGCCAGGGCAATTGGTATTGAAGAAGATCTCCCACATCAAGATGAATCCAAAGGGAAATTCTCTCCCACCTGGCAAGGTCTGTACATGGTTCACCGGGTACTAACAGGAGGATCAAGAATACTCATAGAAATGGATGGAGAAATCTGGCAAAAATCAATCAATTCAGACACAGTCAAGAGATACTATGCTTATATTAACTACAATTTTTCATATGATGTAATTGAACTACGCTTGACCTGATTCCCGTTTAAGAGGGGATACGTAGGCAGCCCTATGGGTTTTGTCATATCATAATAAAATTTCCATTTCCCCCAAGCTCAGAAACTGGGGCAGAATTTTTAGGAGGACCCTCAAATTTTCGGAGCAAGTCCAGCCAACGCCATCGTATGCAGAAAGCCAGTAATCAGTTAAGAAATTGGGACAGAATTTTGAGAAGGATTCTCAAAATTCCGAAAAGGTTTAGCAAGGCATATTATCTGCAAACAGCCAAAGGGTCATCTACTAAACTGGGGCAGAATTTTGAGGAGGACCCTCAAAATTCTGACATGAGGAAGCTGCAATGTCTCTGAGATGTGTTACGGTCACTAGATCATCCAAATGTATCAATATATTTCTGAAATAACTCTATTTTTACCAATACTTATGTATCCTCGAAAACTTTATCTCTATCACAGTCATGTGTTACCTAGGGGAACTCGCAAGGGTTTTCAGAACGGAGCACATCAAGGCCAGCAGACGAATCACGAACCAACCTCCCCCTCACAGAACTTACAATTTTTCTTTGAACGCAGGCACATCTGACATAATGATAACATCCGCAAATATATGCACGCAGCAAGATTTCTATCAATCAAGCCATCAGACACCAAATATAAATCTCCAGCTAAGACATATTCTACTCTTACTTACTCCATATCTGCATGAGGCTAATCCTTGCCTCCACATCTGCATGAGGCTAATCCCTGCCTCCCTATTTGCATGAGGCTAATCCCTTCCTCCGTATTTGCATGAGGCTAATCCCTGCCTCTATACCTGCATGAGGCTAATCCTTGCCTCCATATCTGCATGAGGCT
Organism: Nicotiana attenuata; assembly: GCF_001879085.1. NCBI lineage: Eukaryota > Viridiplantae > Streptophyta > Magnoliopsida > Solanales > Solanaceae > Nicotiana > Nicotiana attenuata. Next base: position 2,643,279 of record NC_031989.1, read on the forward strand.
AATCATTGCCTCCCTATTTGCATGAGGCTAATCCCTGCCTCCCTACCTGCATGAGGCTAATCCCTGCCTCCCTACCTGCATGAGGCTAATCCTTTCCTCCCTATTTGAATGAGGATGATCCCTGCCTCCCTGTTTGCATTAGGCTAATCCTTGCCTCCATATCTGCATGAGGCTAAGCCCTGCCTCCCTATTTGCATGAGGCTAATCCTTGCCTCCATATCTGCATGAGGCTAAGATCTGGATCCCTATTTGCATGAGGCTAATCCTTGCCTTCCTATTTGCATGAGGCTAATCCCTGCCTCCCTATTTGCATAAGGTTAATCCTTGCCCCCATACCTGCATGAGGCTAATCTCTGCCTCCCTATTTGCATGAGGCTAATCCTTGCCTCCATAATTGCATGAGGCTAGTCCTTGCCTCCCTATTTGCATGAGGCTAATCCCTACCTCCCTACCTGGATGAGGCTAATCCTTTCCTCCCTATTTGCATGAGGATGATCCCTGCCTCCCTATTTGCATTAGGCTAATCCTTGCCTCCATATCTGCATGAGGCTAAGCCCTGCCTCTTTATTTGCATGAGGCTAATCCATGCCTCCATATCTGCATGAGGCTAATCCCTGCCTCCCTATTTGCATGAGGCTAATTCCTGCCTCCCTACCTACATGAGGCTAATCCATGCCTCCTTATTTACATGAGGCTAATCCCTTCCCCCTACCTGCATGAGGCTAATCCCCGCCTCCCTATTTTCATAAGGCCAATCCTTGCTTCACTAGTTGTATGAGGCTAATCCATGGCTCTACAGTCACACGAGACTAAGCACTGTCCCTTTTCGCACAAATATTGCTCTATTTTTAGTACTATTTATTTGCTCGGGCTAAGCACTACCCTCTGTTTCACAAGACTAAGCCCTGTCTTGTTAACATCATGTTATTGCATATCATGGGATGAAATATCGCCATCTATCCAAAGGCGTCGTAGTCTAAAAGGCATCATCCTCATCGCTAGAAGGCATCATATCATGGCCTGAAGATCTCTCTCAATTTTGCATATCATTATTCAAAGGCGTCATAGTTCAGAGGCACCATCTGCATCGCCCGGAACATCATTTTATGGCCTGCGAATCTCTTATCAAATAATTCATGGCCCTGGACATCATGGTCTAAGGACGTCATCCCTAACCGTCCGAAGACAACTTTCATATTCCAACCGGAACTTCCATTATGTTTAAATTTATGCACAATATACACTTGCGGTATTCTATTAGGTAACCCGGCGACCAACGGCTATCCCAGAAGGAGCGATCCCGCTCCAGTTCTCTCGACCGTATCAAACCTAACCTCTTCTATAAAACCGTTCATTCATCCAGGGATAAGGAACTACACATGGCCTGATTCCTGTAAAACCAGGGATATGTAGGCAACTCAAAGACCGGAGTCCGATCTATGTTTTCCAAAGCATCCCGCCGGTCAAAATTGGCCATCATTTCTTTACCCGAAAACTCTTTCATCTTTCCCAGGTAAAGAGGGGCAACTGTTGATACTCAAATTTTCCCCAAAATATTTTAAAATTGCATATATACCTTCAAAATCATGCATTAATAGCAATTTGTATTTTTCATAATTTTTTTATATTTTATTAATTTACCCAGCATTTTATTTCCAATAAATAATTACAGAATTGCATCACAAGTGATTTCAAAAGCATTTCTTGATTTAGTTATGGTCCTATTTAAACCAAATTATTTCATAATTAGCCAAATTGGCATCGTTTGGCTACAATTGCAATAACTTTGCAATTATAGCCCAAGCATATAATCTTGTACTATTTTTACCAAGACTTAGTCATTTGTATTTTAAAATACAAAATAATCATTTTACAATTATTTTCTATGCATGAAATTTACTTTTGTGACTATTAACTATTTTAACAAATTATTTTAATTAATTTAATTGGGTATTTAACTAATAGCCTATTGTATTTCAATTCTACCCTAAATTGGACCAACCCCAAACCTAATTAAAAGAGCCCAAACCCCAGGCCCAATCCATCAAACTACCCGACCCAATCCCTGGTCCAATCTGGATCGTTGATCAATTCTAATCAACGGTCCAGATCCCCTCTTACCATAATTAACCCTGAAGTCTACCCCCCAAACCCTCATTCTCTAAACCCTAAACCAAAACCCGTGCGACTGAATTTTCTCTGCCTTCTCTCTACTTTCTCTCTCTAGGCGTCATCTTCCTCGTCTAGGGCAGCCATGGCTGCTGTAACCTCTCCCCAGCCTTTGGCTGTGGGAGAGGCCATTAAAATTACACAACAAACAGTCCCTAATACAAAACAAAAACACACGTATGCTGCCCAGCTAACTACGAGCAAATCTGCCGCAAGTTCGTCAAAACTGGAGCTTTGTCCACTAAGTTTCGAACATGGTGAACCTACTGTGGAGTTCACCATTGAAGAGGTGAACTCTTTCACCATCGAAGAAGGATTACACCAAGCAGTTATCCTCAAGTTTTCGTATGGAAAACCTGATCTTCAGGAGCTGCGACAGTTGATTCCTAAACAATTCGACGTCAAAGGTTTTTGCAATATTGGACAGCTTGAATATCGGCACATATTGGTAAGATTCGATCTCTATGAAGATTTTGTACAGGTACTGTCAAAATCTACAGGTTATGTTAAGTCTAAGGGTGATGAATTCTTCTTTAGAGCTTTTCCATGGACAATTGGATTTAATCCAAGAGAAGAAACGTCCAAAGCTGTGGTTTGGATATCTTTACCTGATCTTCCGGCAATTTTTTTTGCAAAGAAGTCTTTAATGTCCATAGCCTCAGCGATTGGAAAACCTTTAGCAGTTGACAAAGCGACACAAGATAGAACGCGACCTAGTACGGCTAGGGTTAAAGTTTTACTTGACTTACTAGACAAACATCCTAAAAGGATCAAGATTCAGATTGGGGATATAAAATCTGGTAAGTTGGTAGAATATTATCAACAGATTGTTTATGATAATCTACCAAAGTACTGCATTGTTTGTAAACATCAAGGTCATGGTGAAAATTCATGTCGATGGAGGATCGAGGAAAATAGGACAGAGGCAGATCGAGTGGATGTTGTGGAAGGCTTGGGTTGTCTTGATAAGTTAGCAGGTGATGCCAGGGATTACCTCAATGCCAAAAGAGCTGGGCAGCTGAGGGATCAAGAGGTAAACGAAAAGTCTGCAGATTGACAGGTTTACACAAAGAGGGAGGAAAGCAAATTGATACTGGGATCAATGATAAGGTTCTGAATCGTGCACTGGAAGTTGGTATGGAAGTACCAACACCAGATGAAAAATTGATTGAACAAGCAAAAAGAATAAGCTGATCGAGCAGCATGCATTACAGGCTGATGGAGGAAAAGAAACTAGAGAAAACATGTTTGGGGACAGTATACAGTTAGACAAGGGTCCACCTCCACCTTCAAGAGATGTACCTGCTAGAATAGCATTGGCAAGGATATCCAAGGCTGTGGATCCAATTGTGGAGGCATATGATAAGTTGGCTAATGCAGCAAAAATTTTGTCAGCTAGTCGAAGTTCAAAGAAAGATGTTGATCGTACAGAAATAGGTGTTCAAACTGTTAGGGTCAATCAGGGCTTTGGTGAGAAGCTAGAGGTGAATCAATTGGTAAAGACTGATATTAATTCACATGTTCAACAAGGAACAATTGATAGGGTAGCTGGAGATCACAAAAAATGCAGGAGATCGACCTTATGTTAATGCAAACATTGGTATTGGACTAATTGATAAAGCTGCATGGGATCAAAGCAACGTAGGAAAAGACATGGGAAAGGGTGGAAGTGTTCTCTCAGGTGGTAACATGATCATTGAGGCAGCAATATCCCAACCACCAGCTGAAGGGTTAATACAGGCAAAAAGTGCAGCACGGTACCCTGACAAAGTTACTGTGGCCCAAACTTCAGGTAAGGAAAAAGATGGAAATAAATCTATAATTTTGGAAAGTAAAAGTGAGGAGGCAATGGAGGATGATCAGGGAAGAGATATAGGCAAAAAGGAAGATGGTTGGAACGTGGTAACAAGTCGAAATTCTCCTGTGAATAGGGGGGGTCACCAAAAAAACAGAAACAAAGTGTTCGACAAAATGACAACCCCATTGTTTCCAGCTCAAATGCATTCGAGGTTCTTGCTGATACTGGGGATCCAAAAGTTGTTGAAATAGGTTTAAATGATCAAGACAACTCAAAACAAATTGTTCCACTGCCCAGCAACGATCAATGAGGCCAAGACAGTCAGGATTTGGTTGAAAAATTTGGCGTTCGACGAAATGACTCAAAGAACAATTTCAGTAATGAACCTATAGGAGTCCATGCACACAGTTCTAATGTTGAAGCCATAGCTTCTTCCAATGTATTTAAGTTACAATTTTCTAATCCACAGGTTGAACAAATCATTAGAGATGCTCAAAAAGAAATGGTGATGACTAATCCAATGGATAAACAACCTTGGGTCACATTGAACACGTCCGTGTTTGATGTCCCTTCGCAGTCAAGGGAATCTTTTGGTGAAATTGAAGATGAAACTGGGCAGTCAACTGGGAACAATAATGAAATTATCCAAGCAAAGGTAAAGGAGATGGCTATCAATTCAAAGTTATGGCGTGACCAACGCGAGGAAGATGATGAAGAGGACTGGGGCGACGGGTTTGCTGGCTATTCGTCTGAAGAGGGTGAGCGGGAGATTAATCAAGATAGTGCAGGTGAGGATTTAGACTATCCTGTTAAGCCAATACCTCAGAGGGTAACAACAGCAAGTCCCACGACCAAGTTAAATCTTCATGCTCCTGCTTTCATTCCTCAACAGTCTACAGCAGGTGTTAAGCAAAGTGCAATAGCTGGAGGTTTATCTCAAGATGCAGCAACAACATCTAAGCATGCTACTCTAGATGTTACTACAAGTCAAATTGTAGTTACACCTACACATATTGAGCAACAGAAGGAAAGGGATCCAAGCAACTTAGTTAGTAAATCTACTGGTGATTTAAAGGCGCAATAATGTTAAAAGATGGACAACAACAAATTGTGACAACCACGTCACCTATTTCAGCAAAAGAAAGAATTCTTTTAGATGCCATGGTAAGTGCAAATCCTATAAAATCTTTAAATTTTGTTGGAAGCACTGGACATGCGACAAGAAGCAGGAACAAGCTGGTAGTTAATACACAACAACAACAAAAGACAACATTGACTAATACACGGGAAGGAAACATCATGGTAACACAAAGGTTGGGTCGAGAAATACCAACACCGGTGATTGTGGGTAGAGATATATATGCAGAAGGTGAGGAAGTTGATATCCTAAATCAGTGCAGGGCAGAGGCAGTAAGAAAGGGTGATTTATCACCAATGCATAGTGGGAAAAGTAAGAAGGCTCGTTCAGGGGACAAAAGTTGGGACGACAGGGTAAATGAAGATGAAAACGTAAGGAGACTCCCAATGAGAAACGCAAAGCAAAAACAGGTCACTCAAACTACATCTACAAAGTCCAATCGTTCGAAGAAAAAAGCATGATTTTTGAAGACATTTTGAAAAGAGTGGGGGACGAAGATAAGAACCTACAAATTGAAGATTTCACAAGAATAGAGAAAAGAGAGCACCATGGTGGTTTCTTCATCTTTTTATTCTATCATCACATTAGTATAGTTCTATGTAATATCATCACAGAGTATGTTATAAACTCTGTGATGATCATAGAATATTTAGTGTTAGCTAGTTCATTTTTTCTACATGCTTGTTAGTAGGTGAGGCCTTTTTTATTTGCCTCAATAGGATTTGTAAGGTAAGGTTTAGCCTAGTCTGTGTTGCACTGGTCCTGTGCCTTTAGAAAGAACTCCAAATGGCCATGAGATTATATGCCATCGTGAGACTTTGCCGGCAGCTACACCATGATTCCTCTACATGAGGCTGCCATATGGGCATTGTGAGGCGCAGAGGAGTGATTATATGGCCAAGGCATAAAGGCAACACTACTAGTGCTATTGTCCCCCTTATTTGTACTTGTCCTAAGTGGTCCTCTTTTTTCTTTTTATTATTAATAAAACTAGCCCTAGGCACCTGCCTAGTGGATTTGCTTTAAAAAAAAAACCCTCATTCTCTCATCACTCTCCACCGTTATATCTCTCATCTCACAAGACTCTCTCTGCTAAACCTGAGCTCCTACTCGACGGCTGTTGGCTCAGCGGTATCAATGGTGGCTCCACCACCACCCCTAGCCTCCATAGCACCCTCACATGCCGGATCCTTGCTACTTTGAGGACCTCAAGGGGACCAGAGGCTGTTCAACTCACACCCATGGCCTTTTCATGCCGTTCTCACCCGTCCAAGTAAGATCTTTATATTTTCCGGCTAAATCCATGGTTTCTAAGCCGAAATCTCTTTATCTCTAGGTTATCTCTCTCTGAAATCCTAACTCATCTTTTGACTCTTAAGATCTACCATAGATCTGAGTATATTTTAAGCTATTCTTGCTGTTTTCCATGATAATCTCTCAGATTTTTCAAAAACGCCTCTTCGTATTCAAAACAAGGGTTTCATAACCCCTTTTCAAAACGCTTTTTCTTCTGATTTTTGGTATTAGTCTATGATGTTTACTATGTTTAAACAGTTTATTCAAGTTTTTCCTTTTATCTGATTCATTATGTTGAAAACCCTTATTCTTGGTCTTAATCCTGGGTTTTGAGAATTGTCCATACTTATTTGTTCGTTTAATTTGTTCGCATGTCTGTTGTTCATGAATATTTTCTATGTTTCTATGATTTTTACCCTATTATGCTCATTAGGGTTTCTGATTTTGCTTCTTGCGCCTATACTATGTTTATTCTGTTGTGTAACATAAAGTTGTGTTAATTCCTCTAATTAGTACTATTTTTTCTAGTTGAATTCCTGACTTTATATGATTTTTACTTTACTATGCTTATTAGGGTTTCTGATTTTATTCCTTCTTGCCTATGATGTGATTATTTCGTGTATTTTACAACAATTTGTGTTAGTTCCCTTAATCATTACTACTCCTATTTGAATCCCTAATTTCCTGTAATTGATACCTTTCACTAATCTCTTGTGATGATTTCCTTACTGATTTTCAACCTCTAAGATATTTTCTTGCCTTATTTTTTGGTCGACTATGCTGCCAATCGATTCTTTAGTACATTCCTTAATTATTTTCTGAACCTAGCCTAATTACTTGTTCTATACTTGCACTATGCTGAAATTATTTCCTTATGTGTTATCTTCCAGTCTCATATGATCTCCTTCCTTATTTGTCCTTGCCTTTTGAAGTTAACTCCCTTAATTAATAGAGTACTTATACTAATTTTATACTAATTGATACCTAGTTCCATAATTACTGCTTGACTTTGATTCTTACCTTATTGTTCTACCTAGTTTCAAACTATATATACATACTCTCTCATTAACACAAACACATGAACACATTGGTGCAAAAGCTCTCTCTCACACTCCAAACTTTCTGCTCTCTTTCTGTGTTATTTACTACTGTTCTAAGTTAGTCGGCTGCAAGCCAAGGCTAATCATTGTGCTCTCATGTTCTTCACTTTGTGTTTACTATCTCTTTAATTGTATGTCCTGACTTCAATTCAAAGTTTCAAAAACAACATGTTTCTTTCATTACTTCAATTCATCCTATTTCTAGTCTGTTTTCACGTATGGTTTTGTTGTTCAACTTGCAACTAATATGTTCACTTCATTGCTTAATCAGCACGCTTCTGAATATGTACCATCCCTTAGACTCAGCATGTTTATGAAATGTTATCCCCCTTCTAGTATACCCCAATGTGACTCTTCCCTACTAATGTTTCTGTGCAAAGTAGTTGGCTATCCTTAAGTTACCTGCTTCTCTGTTAATTCTAAAGTTCCTTAACCCCTTAGCATATTGTTGATTTTGTACTTAAGTGCTCTTATAACTATGTTTTCACCTAGGTGACCTATGTGTCCCCGAATCCCATTACCCATGTTTGTGGGGGCTGAACCTGCTTTGGTTCTATGTTCCTTGGTTATGTGTGAATCTGCTTTGGGTGCTGTGTTAGGACTGTTGCTTATTACTCTACTCTGTTTTCAAAACTGTCTCTATTTTTTTTTACAAAACTATTTCAAACAAGTCTCTTTTCAAATTGTTTTCCTGGTTAAATCTTTGCAAGCACTTTCACATTTACTCTTAGGTTTTAAGTTATGCCCCTCTGATGAGTGACTGCTTAGGGATCCCTATGAGATCCCTCTAAACTCTGATACATTAGAGTTGGCCTTTCTACACTGCACTTACTCAACTATGATTGTGAAATCTGGGTGTGAGCATTTCCCGGGATCCCTTGAGGTCCTTAGGGAACTTTGACACACCCGGATTATGTGAAAGGTTGTGAGGTAATTTGGCATTGGAAATTCGGGAAATCTGGGCCTCTTTCAGGCTCCCTATAGAGTAACTTCTTATTTTTATTATCTACTTATGTAATTCATGCAATATTGGTTTGTAATAATTTGTTGTAAACATATACTGGGGATGGATAGTAAAAATGGGAGGGTAGCTATGCATGTTATACACATCAAAGGGGTAGAAACCATGCTTTAAGGTTTACATTTCCTATATGTGCAATAGAATCCATGTTTAGGACCAACATGGTGCAAAGCATATCATGTACTAGAGATCATGCTCTTAGTTTCATGTATATTGTTTCAGCATCTCATTTTGACATTCTTACTATTACTTAGAAATCCTGTTTCTAGGATAAATGGCATTAAAACCAAAACTGCTACTCATGCACACCTGACAACATGCTCTACAATGCTATAACCTTTTATGCATTTTAGAAGTCCTTCTTTAGGAGATTCTGCAATCATGATGTGCATTTAGAAATCATGCTTCAGGAATTTTGCATATAAATCATTCTATACCTTATGTGTGCATATTGGATACCATGTTTAGATTCTCGTTCATACTCATTAAGCTACGCCTAGTTAAACTACTGAAGCATGAAAAGGAATATAAACAGTCTCATCCTTCTTTAAACAAATTAGTAATAATCATGTATCATGTAAGACTAAGAACAATATTTTTAGGTAAATTAATTCCTTCATTGTTCTAATGGTTCTGGTAACAACTGTGCACTGTCCCACGCCTAGGCAAGCCTTAGGTAATCAACTCTTATAAAATTGCAAACTGCCTCTTCGTATGTACTGCTTAAAGATTAACATGTTTAAAATTAGTAGGCAAACTGATTAGGGCCTCTACTTTTGAGTTATAAAATAAAATTGTATATTTCATGTGTTCTGATATTTACCTAGACATCATGTCTTAGGATCATGTTTAACAGTATTGCCCTCATTTGTGTTTGAGTCGTGCTATTTACATGTCTTATCTATGTAGGTAAAACTAAGCCTCTTATTTGCTCTTTCCAATTTTATTTTTTATAGTCCTATTTGTGCTTGCATTTCGCCTAGTATTTTCTCCCTTTAAACCTTAGGGGTCTGTCTAGAACTTCCTATAAGTAGAAGTTCCAATTTCCTCCAGGACCATTAAGAAGGGCAGGTAACAGCACGCATAGAGATCGTTAAACAACACTCGTTTTAATAACCACTTAGGGGCGGGAATGGGTAGATATGGATATGATGACTATGAGTTAATGTCACGTGTAGCCCCTCATTGAGGAGTGTTTATCGAGCATTGCGTGGGCCGATCCTGTTGGCTAACCAACCTAGATCCCTCCTTCCCCAAATCCCTTTGCCTAAAACTTTACTTTTTTATATAACTTGTTCAAACCCCCTTGTCTTATTATCTAAGTCATACAATGTCCAACATGCTTTATTATTGTATGTTTCAGTTACTTATTCAAAGGACTAATTCACAAGTATAAGTTTGGCTGGGACCCACAGTTGTGGACCGAGAGGGGTGCCTAACACCTTCCCCTCAAGGTTATTTCGAGCCCTTACCCTGAATCTCTGGTAATGCAAACCAATCCAAGAGTTAATCGCTCGGGGTGCCCTAACGCACCATAATCCGTTAGGTGGCAACTCTTCAAAATACCCAATTCCCAAAAGAAAATGAGTTATTACCCCCATGAATTTTGAAACTCGGACCTTTCTTCCCCATAAAAAGGGAAGGGAAAAAAGGGGGCGCGATACCACCAAAAATCACTAAAGTCATCATGAACTGCATCTCTACAAGCAAGATAGAGGTTCTAGTCAATCGAGCCCAAACTAATTACTTTGAACCTACGAGGGGTATCAGACAAGACGACCTTAATATTAATCTTATGCATGGAGTTTCTATCCATATATATCAACCACCAAGTGGACCTAACCCTATGGGATCTCATCAAACTTAGTACCAAAGGACCTCACATGTCACACATGTTTTATGCAAATGACCTGACACTTATGGCTCAGGCCAATGAAAAAACTATCAACACCATTCACCATTCTCTATCTACTTTTTGTTCTCTATCTGGCCAAAAAATTAACAATACAAAATCCAAAAAATCGTCTTTTCAAACAATTGCTCGCTTGCCATTAGGAAATACGCAACTGATTTGCTCAATATTAACCCAACCACACAGTTTGGAAAGTACTTGGGATTCCCTATCCTCAATAACAAACCAAAACCATACGACTTCCAATTTGTTATTGATAATATGCGTCACAAACTATCGAATTGGAAATCAAACTTCCTAACTCTTTCAGAACGCACAATTCTAGCAAAATATGCCCTCAATGCCATCCCAAATCATACCATGCAATATATATCCCAAAAAAAGATTCAACACCACTTCGACAAAATCCAGCGTGACTTCATTTGGGGCACAACTGCTCACAAAAAAAGAATCTGCTATATTTCATAGGATGTTGTTATCCTTCCTAAAACTCTAGGGGTTTGGGAATTCCTAGGGCAATCCACAAAAATAAGGCTATTTTAGCAGGTTTAGCATGGAGACTATTCACCAATCCCTCAACATTGTGGGCCAGTACCCTAATTCAAAAATATAGTGTAAGAGCCAATGCCAAAAATACCTCCTTTATTTGGCAAAATGTGTTGAAAGGGTGGGAAACTACTGCAAAAGGCATCCCATGGGATGTTGGAAATGGAAAGTCCATTCATTTCTACTTTGGAAACTGAATTCCCAACACCCCTAATATCCATTCCATCAGTCAGGGACCACTTAATATTAACCTAAACCTTTCCCAATTATGGATAAATAATCAGTAGAATTGGTCACAACTCTCCTTTGAACTCCCTGAAAATATTAGAAATAATATTTCATCCATTTCCCTTTTAAATAACCCGCTGGCCACAGACAATTTGGCCGCTAAATCCAAATGGCACCTTCTCCACCCATTTGATTTATGCACTACTAAATCAACACCACTAAGCACATATTGAGTATGATTGGATTTGGAAACTTGGTAAACTAAACAAGATCAAATTCTTTCTCAAGCAATGCTATGAATACAGACTCCCCACAAAGTCCTACCTCCATCAAATAGGAGTCACTAACGACAATGTATGCCCAATATGTAACGAAGCAGAAGAAACCATCACACATGTATTTTTCCAATGCATGGTTGCCCATACATTTTTGGAGTAGTATGGGTATTGATATTGAGACCCTCCCAAATTACGAACACTAGATGTTGTTGATACCTAATTTTGCCCTCATATTTTTTCAAAATATATACATGCCTTCAAAATAGCATTTTATGCATTATTATTTAATTTAAAAATCTATACAAGTATTTCCTATAATTTTCCATAGTTTTAGAGCTCTTAAATTAATTTTCTTGCATTTAAATTATATCAACATTTAGTAATTATCCCTTTAAATTATTTTATGATGGCTTAGCTACCTAAAATCATCATTTGCACCTATAACACGTGTTTCAAATATTTTTCACCTTATTTCATATAATTACATTAGCATTTTAAGCTATTTATCTAATTTTGCAATAATAGCCTATATTCATTTATAATTGCTATTTATCTATAATATTGGTGTCAAAATAGCCTTCTATATTTTTTTGTAATTCTAAATTATTATTTTTAATCATTTTAGTGCATAAATAATTTTTCCATTTATTTATTAAACATTTTTTATAAGTTGTTTTGATAAATTTTGGGTATTTAAATAACAACACAATTTTTGACAAATTTTCGGACAAGAATTAGCCCAAATTACCCCAAGCCCAATATACAAACCCAATAAACCCAGCCCAAAACCAGCGACCCGGTCATGATCCATTCAACTAACCCGACCCAACACCCCTTTAAGATCCTGGCTGTTGATCTCTAAGATCAACGACACATTTAATCCCTCCTTTTAAATCACCCAACCCCAAACCCTAATCACATTCCCTCAAAACCCGCCGCCCTAAAACTCTCCCCCTATCTGAAGAACCCTAATCTCCGCGTCTCTAAACCCTTATCCTAATTCCTCTTCTAATGGGATTTTCCTCTTATTTACTTATCATATTTGTGTGTTTCCGCTATTGGTTGATTCTCCATGGTATCACCTAGTACTTGCCTAAACATGGCAAGTTCTACCTCTCCGATTCTTTCCGAATAAGTCCTATTCTTTAATTTGGACCGTATTTCGTCTACACATGTTCGATTCTACACTATGTGAGTCCGATTTTGTTTGGATCATGCTGATTTACATTTTTCCTAAAAAACTAGGGTTTACAAATTTTCTTTCTTAGATTGATTGCAAATTGATTTGCATGATTCTTTTCCTTGTTTGTTGTTTAAATTATTCTATTTCCTTATATGTTTGTTTGGTTTTTGACTACTATATAAATCCCCTCATTTTTCCTTTTGGGACGGACTTGGGAAATCGATTTTTTACTCAAATTTCGGGTTTTGCTACTCTCTTTCTTGGTATTTTGTACTGGCCGGCTGAAAGCCAAGGACATTAGTATCTTGTTACCTATTCTTGGTGTGAGCATTTCCCTGAGTTCATCAAAGCTCTTGGGAACTTTGACGCATTAGGGATTCAGGGTTTTCTGTGGAAACCTATTCTTTATTGTTCTCCGCTTATCTGGTGAGTCACTATATATCGCAATTTCATTCCTGGATATCTTTGGTTTGCATACATTTTCACTCCTGCAATTGGTCAGTTCAGTATGATTTGCGATTTGCTTTTGTGTGTAATTTAATTTTCTTTCTTGAATCCTTTAGGTCCCTTTAATTTTTAGTTTCAAGCATGCCTAAAACTAGTTCTATCAAATTCTAACCAGTCTATGTGGTAAAATTGCTACTATTTGGAACTCCTACACTTGTTGGTATCTTCTGGTGTTTAATTTAGTCTTTTGCTATCAATCTTGTCACTTGAATCAGCCTTACTCGCATAATTTGTACTTCTTTTAGTCGACTAGTGTAGTGAGTTCACAAGCATGAATATGTTCCCATCATATTTTGAATTTCTGTGGTAGCTTGCTTATCTAACATGTTTGACCCTGCTCTCTATCAAATGCTTTTAGCATGTTTAACCCCTCCCTGATTCCCAGTAGTCACAATCTGCTTTTCTTATGTCTAAATGTTGTCCTATTTCCAAATTAGAATGACTGTTCCATAACATCAGGACTTACACTTAGCATAATCTGGACCTTCTTTAGGTAATTAGTCTACTATGTCAATGCTAGAATATCTTTATGCACTGTTCAACATGAGTTTACTTCTCATTCTGTTCTGAATCTCTGTGATGCTTATCTTGCATACATAATGTTTTTTAATGTCATAAGACCTTTTCCCTCAACTGTGATCTTGCTTCCTTGCTAATATGCCCCTCAGTGTGTCTTAATCCTCTATTCCTTCAGTGATTACTTGGCGTGTCATAATGTGTGCTCCCTATCATGTTTCAATTCAATCATGTCTTATGATGAGAGTTAATATTTTTGTTTTATGATACTAACATGATACTTAGCATAAATTGGACCTCTTAGGTCTCAACCTATTAATGTTAACTTCTGTCACACCTGGCAAACCTGTTTTAATATGTGTTTGTTATGTGCACTTTGCTAAATGTTGAAGTTCTCCTGAACAAGTCCTAAGACCTGCTAGACTGGTTATTCTGTATGCTCAACATGGCTATGTCTACTTTAGGATATGAATGTATCCCCTAACTTCTGTCCACTCTCCTTACTTGCAACTTATATTATTCTGAACTCCTCATTCTTAGCCGGCCGAAAGCCAATGCTACCTAGGTTCTATGTTGGCCCCCTAGTGTGAGTACTGCTCAGGGTCCAATTGAGAACCTTGTACATTCTGATGAATAGGGCTTGATCCTTAGTCACTCCCTCAATCTCAAATTGTTCCTATTCACTCTACTGCCCCCTGTTATGTGTTGTGTACCTGAATTGGCTGATTTAAATGGTGCAACACTTGGTGCTATGGTTGAGTAAATTGGTTATGGACTCCCCTATGGATCCCTAAGTCGTGTATTAAATGTTGGTCGTTGTTGAAGGCCTGGGTATGTTGTGTAAAAATTATTGAATGCCCAGGCAATGCTGGGTATTTTTATTTAGGCCTGTTGTAGGCCAATTCTCACTATTATGTAACATTTGTATTTTTAATCATTATTGGGCCTATGATAACCTTTTGTAAAAATAATTGGGGTGTTAGTAAAAAGGGAATAGATAGAATTTGATATTTACATGCACAATGGGTGGATAACATGCCCATAAGACTTGAAAATATGTTTTCTATGTGTGTTGTTCGATTAGATGAGCACTGTAGAGATCGTGACATTAGGAAAAGCACACACGCACACTACTTGTTTACCATTAATCATGAGTTCCGATGCTATGTCTACTGATACGTGTTTATAGACAGCATGCCTATAGGAAGTGAGCACTCTGCATGACTACTTTCAAATGCATTAGAAACCTGCCTACAGGAACAAATGGCAACAAACTTTCTTTCAATTCACTTCAGTTTGTAACTATAAATCATGCCTATAGGATTTTGATCACTTCATTCGCTATTATATCGCATTGATCACTAGAAATCTTGTTTATAGGACTAAGTATAAACAAAGCGAGTTCTAATCATCAACTGTTAGAGATCATGCCTATAGGAAACAATTGCTTGTTAATTGGCTAACATTAGGCTACTCAAACATTATTTTTGAGTGTCACTATTAGAGAATTTTGATAATTCTGGGACTCTTCCCGGCAGATTCTGGTATACCTAATGGTGTAGATCACCTAGGCATCACATATAGGATTGGTAACTTAAAGTTGTTAATAATTAGCTTGTAATCCTGTATAATTCTGCCTATGAGCAATATCTTGCATCTGAAATTTACCTACATACTTTGATCGCCTAGAAAGCATGGCCATAAGTTTAAGATTTTTAATTCTGCCAATTCCTAATTGATATATGTGTTTGCGTGCACTTGCTGCTTAAGTGTGGAGGTCAATGTGAGCCTTTAATTGCATCTATGTGAAGTCTTTAGATGTTTTGATTGTCGCCTAGCTTTTACATTTTTGAGCTGCCTAGATAAGGTCTAGAACCATCCAAATATAGGTTCAAAGCCTCCTGGATCATAAGTATGGGATGGGTAGCGCACGCGTAGGGCACAACTTAGAATTGAATTAGAGCGCTCTTAGGTAAACAACTTTAACATAGTAATCGGATAGCAGGAGATGATAGTCTATACCCGCTGAATAATATGAGTAACACCCCATCTCGAGGGAGTTATGAAATATTATTTGTACTGCACGGGGTCATCCTTTAGGCTAAAAAACATAGGACCCCCCCCCCCCCCATTTCCTTTCTTTTCTACTAGAACTAAAAAAATAGTTGTACCCCTCTGTTCAAGATCTTTTTTAAAATTCTTAAATTTTGTGCTCTCTCTTTGTTTATTTGATCACATAAACTAATTCTTATAATTTAAGTTCGGCTGGGACCCACAGTTGTGGACCTCGAGGAGTGACTAACACCTTCTCCTTGAGGTAACTTGAGCCCTTACCTGATCTTTGGCGATGCAGACTAGTTAAATGAGAGTCATTTGCAAATTGGTGCCCTAACGCACCTTAAAAATCGTTAGGTGGAGACTCTCTTCTTTTAATACCTTCCTTAAAAGAGTTGTCATATGTCGAAACAAGATTTCGCAAGAGAAAGGGGCGCAACAGTATGGCGACTCTGCTGGGGATTTACACTTAGGCTTTTACCATAGCGAATTTGGCTTGTATGGATTAGTCTTCTTTAATAAAAACGTGCTTCCCTCTTCCGTTTTTAGTTGCTGCTACATGCACATCCCTATCCCGTTTTCCTTTTATTTGTCTATATTCATTGTTACATGTACCTCCCTCTTCCATTTTCCTTTTACTTGTTACATGCACACCCCTCTTCTATTTTCTCTATACTTGTTTAAATTCGTTGTAATATGCAAACCCCTTCCCTTCTCCACCTTTCCTTGCTTAAATTGGTTATAACATGCATATCCCTTTCCTCTTCACCTTTATCTGCTCTAAAAGTCTTTAGTTTTATCTTAATACTGCGTTTGTTGCTTTCACATTTTTATAATGCAAATACTTGGCAACGTGTTATTATCTTTGCATAAAGTATGCTCCACATCATATTCCACTCGTGCCATATCAACATAGCGGCGCTTGATAAGTGTCCACACTCTTCCAGAATTACCCTTATAGAATTGGAAAGACTTATTTGCGGTAGACTAGTCGATCAGAGGTGCAGTCGACAATCCCGTGCCTTTCCCTCTCAAGTTGTCCACTTGAGAGTACCGGTCTAGGACATTCTATAAACCCTACTCCAATATTAAATGTACATGCATCATGTAAAACCTAGTAGTTAGAACGTTGTTCACATGATAATCCACTAAGATAAGCCTTGTCCAAAGTTTGACGGGATTTCCACAATCCCAATGGAAACCACCACGTATGTGCATTACTTGGAGAAAATATACCAATATGTTGATCATTAGTGTGTAAATAGTCGAATCTGGAGGGGAAAGGGGCTAACTCTATTTGTTTGTAGAAAATGAAGCATGAAGTCCCCAGGTTCGGTATGGTTCAAAAGGTCCCACCTCTACTGCTTGATTGGTGGAAAAATCTCACACCTTGCGACAAGAATCATGTGAGAAGGGTTCTTGGTAATTTGCCGTATTTATTAGACATCCTACCGAATATAGCATTGATTGAGGCTGCTACTATAATTTGGGATGAGCAGAGGGATGTCTTCCGCTTCTTTGACATAGAAATGACTCCTCTCTTGGAGGAAATAGGAGGTTTCGCTAAGCTTCCATGGGATAGTCCCAAATTATTCGTACCAGAAAATCGCACCCCTCGTGGTTTTCTGAAAATGCTAGGTTTCAAGAAAAATGATGAATTGCTTTGTTTGAAGTAGTCGTACATCCCAGTTGAATTCTTTTATGAGGGTTATGGGAACAACAAGTCATACCGCCTTAATTATGATGAACTCGCCATTATTTCCTTGGGTTGGATGCACCGTCGAGTCTACATGTTCATTGTTTGCTTCTTGGGGTTGCTGATATTTTCGGTGAAAGGGGGAAGGATCCATACTCGTCTAGCCATGGTCGCCAGGTGTCACGACCCAAGTTCTCCCTTCGTGAACCATCGTAACGGCACCTAGTCTCTACAACTAGGTAAGCCTAACATTTGCTAAATAATAAAATGACAACAACAATTTAACAACTAGCTGTTATGCAACAACATAACTTAACCATGCCGCTTGGCATGTACAATAACCAATTACTCAGAAATACAAAATATGCCCAATACTCGGAACATCATGGGTCACAAACTAAAAAAGGAAATAGTATCCCTATACTCCATAGTCTAACAAAAGGAAATACGGGAAGTGTTTGACATGGGGAAGAGTAGAAAGGAACTACGAGGTCTGCGGACGCGGGCATATATACCTTGAATTCTCTATAACTGGCTCGCATCACCGATAATGCGGCTGATAAGCGGTACCTGGATCTGCACACGAGAACATGTGCAGGGAAGGGCACGAGTACAACACAACGGTACCCAGTAAGTGCCAAGCCTAACCTCGGTCGAGTAGTGACGAGATCAGGTCAGGGCCCTACTGGTATATATATAATAAAATAAGACAGAATGAAATATCACAGTAAAGATAAAATTTAACAAAAATGAACTCACAGAAAAACAACAGCTCAGTGCACAGAGATAACAATAGGGGATCTCCCATGACACCGTCTCGTAGTCCTAAATGTAAATGTGCAAGGGGGATCTACCGGAATACCGTTCCATAGTCCCAAAGTAAATATGCGCAATAGGGGGATCTACCGGAATACCGTCCCGTAGTCCTAAAGTAAATATGCAAAATATGGGGATCTACCGGAATACCGTTCTGTAGTCCCTAAGTAAACATGCAGATCAAACTATAAATAACAACTACAACAAGAAAAACCTACAATTTCAACCAAGTACCATTAAGGAAAAATAGAAATTTTACCAAATCTAGCCAAATCAATTACATACCGTAAATATAGCTACAAGAAACTAATCTAGCTAATGAAATCAAAGCAAAAACAAGAAATTAGAAAAAAGACCAAAAAGCCTCCCCGGGCCCTAGTTTCAAAATCGGGTAAATGTCACAAAATATGTACACCCATTCACTCACAAGTCCAACCATACCAAAATTGGCCAATTCCAATCACAAATCGACCTTCAAATCCTCAATTTGTGGTTTATGAAGTTTCTATAATTTTCCCCAAATATGCATCTCAAATTATTGATTAAATGATGAAATCAGTGATATATTCATGTATATTAACCAAATCCAAGTTAGAATAACTTACCCCGATGAATTTCTTGTAAAACCTACGAAAAATTGTCTCAAACCAAGCTCCCAAGGTCCAAAAATGAAATAATAAACTAAGTCTAGGTTATATAGTACATTCTCTAAACTCACCATGTGCGGTCAATTTCAAGTGCGGCCGCACATCCCAGCTACTGCGGTCGCACAAAGATTGTGTAGTTGCACTCTCTTGGTGAATAGACTGTCAGGATTTAGTATTTTGGCCATAACTTTTTTTACAGATGTTCAAATGATGACTTCCTTTCCTAATCCAGAAACTACACACGAAGGGTTACAACTTTCATCTTTGAATCACCTCAAAATTCCTTGTAGATCAAAAGATATAAGCTTCCAAAGTCGGACCAGCGAATCTGAGAGTTCCTGAGTGCGGCTCACACACTCCTCTACGGACTGAAGTGTGGCCGCACACAAGGGCATTCCACACAATTCCCCTAAGCTCTGCACTTACCTTTTGCCTCAGCACTCCCAAAATGTGCGGTCCACACTTCCAAAAGCCACGTAACAGCATTAGAGTGCCGAAAAGCCCGTACTCGCTCAAAACTCGCCCGTGGCCCCCCGGACCCCTACTAAACATACCAACCAATCCTAAAATACCATACAAACTTAGTCGAGCCCTCAAATCACATCAAACAACACTAAAATCATGAATCTTCCTCAGATTCAAATTTAAAGAACTTGAAACTTCCAAATTCAACAACCGACGCCGAAACCAACCAAAGCACATCCGATAGACCCCAAAATTTGCACACAAGTCAAAATAAACATGACGGACCTATTTCAACTTTCGGAATCAGAATCTGACCTCGATATCAAAATTTCCTCTACCAGTCGAAAACTCCAAAAATTCGACTTTCGCCATTTCAAGCCTAATTGAGCTACGGACCTCCAAAACACAATCCGTATACGCCCCTAAGCTCAAAATCACACAATGGGGTTAACAGAATTGACAGAATTCCATTCCGTAGCCGTCTTCACATTGTTCCGACTACTGTCAAAATCTTAAGACTTAAGCTTCCATTTAGGGACTGGGTGTCCCAAAAAGCTCCGAAACCAAAAGCAAAACCTCCCGGCAAGGCATATAATTCGATAAAGATACGGGGAAGCAGTCAACAGGGAATCGAGGCTATTACTCTCAAAACTACCAGCCCGGTCGTTACATCATCCCTCTCTTAAAACATTCATTCGTCCTCGAACGAGCATAGAGACATACCTGAAGTGGTGAAAAGATGAGGATAATGGTTGCGCATATCCTGCTTGATCTCCCAAGTCGCATTCTCGACCGGCTGACCCCGCCACTGTACCTTTACTGATGCAATGTTCTTTGACCTTAGCTTTCAAACCTGCGTGTCAAAAATAGCCACTGGCTCCTCAACATAAGATAGATCCTTGTCCAACTGGAATCAGCTGAAATCCAACACATGAGACAGACCGTCGTGATAATTCTGGAGCATAGAAACATGGAATACCGGACGAACTCCTGCTAGACTAGGAGGCAAGGCAAGCTCATAAGCAACCTCCCCAACTTGTCACAACACCTCAAACGGACAAATGAACCTTGGGCTCAGCTTGCCCTTCTTTCAAAACCTCATAACGCCCTTCATAGGCAAAAACCCGGAGCAAGACTCGCTCTCCAACCATGAATGCCACATCGCGAACCTTCCGATCCACATAACTCTTCTGTCTGGACTAGGTTGTGCGAAGTCTATCCTGCATCACCTTAACCTTCTCCAAAGCGTCCTGAACCAAGTATGTGCCCAATAACCTAGCCTCGCCCAGCTCGAACCAACCCATTAGGGACCGACACCGCCTACCATACAGAGTCTCATATGGTGCCATCTTAATGTTGGACTGATAACTTTTGTTGTAGGAAAACTCTGCAAGGGGAAAGAACTGATCCCAAGAACCTCCAAACTCCATCAAAAACGCACGGAGCATATCCTTAAGAATCTAAATAGTGCACTCGGACTGCCGGTCCGTCTGAGGGTGAAATGTTGTGCTCAACTCCACTCGAGTACCCAACTCACGTTGTACGGCCCTCAATATTAGTGATGTAAACTGCGTATCCTAGTCAGAGATAATAGATACCGGCATGCCATGAAGTGTGGCAATCTTGCGAATATAAACTTGAGCTAGCTGCTTAGAGGAATAAGTAGTCATCACAGGATTGAAATGAGCTGACTTGGTTAGTCTGTCCACAATCACCCAAACTGCATCAAACTTTCGCTGAGTCCTTGGGAGTCCAACAACGAAATCCATAGTGATCCGCTCCCACTTCCACTCCGGAATCTCTAACTTCTGAAGCAATCCGCCCGGTCGCCGATGCTCATACTTCACCTGCTGACAATTTAGGCACCAGGAAACATACTCCACTATGTCTTTCTTTATCCTCCTCTACCAGTAATGGTGCTTCAAGTCATTGTACATCTTCGCGGCACCCAAATGAATAGATTACCGCGAGCTGTGAGCCTCCTGGAGAATCAACTCCCACAATCTATCCACATTGGGCACACATATCTTGCCCTGCAAACTCAATGCTCCATCATCACCAATAGTGATCTCCTTAGCATTACCATGTTGAACTGTGTCCTTATGGACTAGCAGATGGGGGTCATCATACTAACGCTCCCTGATACAATCATAAAGAGAAGACTAGGTGACCACACAAGCCAAAACTCGACTCGTCTCAGAAATATCCAATCTAAAAAACTGGTTGGCTAGGGCCTGCACATCCAATCCCAATGGCCTCTCTACTGCTGGTAAATATGTTAAGCTCCCCAAACTCTTCGCCCTGCGACTCAAGGCATCAGCCACCATATTGGCCTTCCCGGGATGGTACAGAATAGTGATATCATAATCCTTAAGCAGCTCTAACCACCTCCTCTGACACAAATTAAGATCATTCTACTTGAATAGATGCTGCAAACTCCGCTGATCAGTGTAGATCTCACAAGGGATACCGTACAAATAGTGCCTCCAAATCTTCAAGGCATGAACAATAGTAACTAACTCAAGGTCGTGAACAGGATAGTTCTTCTCATGCACCTTCAGCTGTCTGGACGCGTAGGCAATCAACCTACGGTCCTGCATTAACATCGCACCGAAGCCAACTCGCGACACATCATAATAAACTATATCAGACCCCGAACCTGAAGGCAATACCAATATTGGGGCTGTAGTTAAAGGTGTGTTAAGCTTTTGTAAGCACTCCTCACACTCTTCTGTCCATCTGAACAGAGCCCTTCTGGGTCAGCCTGGTCATGGGCGCTACAATAGATGAAAATCCCTCAACAAATCGACGGTAACAACCCGCCAAACTAAGAAGGCTCCGGATCTCTGTAGCTGAGGACAGTCTAGGCCAACTCTGTACTAATTCCACCTTCTTCGGATCGACCTTGATCCCCTCACTTGATACTACATGACCCAAGAATGCGACTTAATCTAACCAGAACTCACAATTTGAGAATTTTGCATATACTTCTTCTCTCTCAAGGTCTAAAGCGCTGTCCTTAGGTGTTGCTCATGATCTTCTCGACTCTGGGAGTACACCGGAATGTCATCAATAAAGACAATGACGAATAAGTCAAGATATGGCTGGAATACACTGTACATCACATACATAATTGTTGTTGGGGCATTGGTCAGACCAAATGGCATGACAAAGAACCCGTAATGACCATACCGAGTCTTGAAAGCAGTCTTCCGGATATCTAGCCCCCGAATATTCAAATGATGATAACCAGAACGCATATCAGTCTTGGAAGACACCCGAGCACCTTGTAACTGATCAAATAGGTCATCAATATGAGGTAAAGGATACCTGTTCTTCACTGTAACTTTGTTCAACTAGTGATAATCAATGCACATACACATAGAATCATCTTTTTTTCTTGACAAACAAGACAGGAGCACCCCGGGTGACACACTGGGCCTAATGAAGCCCTTATCAAGCAAATCTTGTAAATGTTCCTTCAACTCCTCCATTTCAGGAGGGGGCATACGATAAGGAGGGATAGAGATGGCTGAGTGCCCGACAACAAATCAATACAAAAATCAATGTCTTTGTCGGGCGGCATGCACGGAAGATCAACTGGAAACACATCAGGGAAATCTCTCACTACTGGGACTGACTTAACTATAGTCGTATCAATAGTGACATCTCTCACATAAGCTAGATATGCGTCACAGCCCTCCTCAACCATTCGTTTAGCTTTAAGAAAATAAATAACTCTGCTGGGAGTGTAATGTAAGGTAACCCTCCAAACTAATCGTGGTAAGTCTAGAATAGCCAGCGTCACGGTCTTGGCGTGACAATCAAGAATAGCATAATGGGGCGACAACCAGTCCATGCCCAAGATAACATTAAAATTTACCATGCTAAGCAATAATAAATCGGCTATGGTCTCAAAACTACTAAGAGTAATCAAACACAACCAATATACGCGGTCCACAATAATAGAATCTCCCACAGGTGTAGACACATAAATGGGAGAGCTCAAATAATCACGAGATACGCCCAAATACGAGGCGAAATAAGATGACACACAAGAACAAGTAGATCCTGGATCGACATATCTATGACTGACCGAAACAATACTTGTAATGACAAAGTCAGAAGCAACTGCCTTTGTACAAGCAGGAAGGGAATAGTATCTGGCCTAGCCTCCCCCTCTAAGGCGACCTCTACCTCCCCAACCTCCACCTCGAGCTGGCTGAGCGGGTAAGGTGACAGTTGGTGCGGTAATCATAGCCTGAGAAACCTGTGGAGCACACTGTGCTTGAGAAGTCTATGGAGGTGCACCTCTCCCAAATCTAGGGCAAATCCTCACCACATGGAGAGTGTCGCCACACTCAAAACAACCTCGCTGCTAATATGGCTGTGGGAACTATGCGGTACGGATACTCTCAGACCCATGAACACCCAAAACACTATGCGAAGCTTGAAACGCAAACTGAACTAGTTGACCCACAAAACCTTTACTATACCATACCCTGCCTCTAAAATAAGGACTAGTAGATCTCTCCGGTCTACGAGGTATCCTCGCCTCCCTGTACTCTCTCTCCTAACCTCGTCTGCCCTCTCTCTCCTAAACCCACATGTCCTCTACTTGACGAGAAATCCTTACCACCTGCTGAAATGGGACCACAGGTTGTGCCGCCATGGAACCTGGAACCTGACCAACGTGAACTCGCTGTTCTGGAGTGTGGGCGACGGGAGTCTGGGTCCCTCCCCCGGTCTGTAAAGTAGCTGGTACAACCAGAATCAACCCCACCTGAACAAATGTACCAAACATGCTCAGGAACTGTGCTAAGGTCTCCTGAAGTCAGGAGGTAACAGCAGGCGCCTCCGGTACTTGCCCCCCAACTGGAGCTATTGGCGGCTTCTCAACTGCTGCTCTGATAGGTGCTCTAGCTGCGGTGCGCACTAGTCGTCGGCCTCTGCCTCTAGCGACACCGGCTCTGGGAGCAACGTCAACGATAAACTACTGTTTGTGTCCTCACTATCTATGAGAGAATGGAATGATACGACTTCAAACTCCGAGATCAATAAGCTTGCATGATAGGAATGAAATGAAGTGGAATTTTTCTAAAAGTTCCATAGCCTCCTGAAGATAAGTACAGACGTCTCCATACTGATCCGTGAGATTTTAACAAACCAGTTTGTGACTCACAACTCCTATGAAACTAGAGCTCTGATACCAACTTGTCACGACCCAAGTTCTTCCTCCGTAAACTGTCGTGACGGCACCTAGTCTCTCAACTAGGTAATCCTAACATTTGCGGAATAATAAAATGATAACATAATTTTAACAATTAATTGTAACATAACAACATAACTGAATACCATGCCACTTGGCATGTACAATATCCAATTACTCAAAAATACACAATAAGCCCAAAACTCGGAACATCATGAGCACAAACTACAAAAAGAAAATAGTATCTCTACACTCTAGAGACTAACAAAAGGAAATATGGGAAATGTTTGACATGGTGAATAGTAGAAAGGGACTCCGAGGTCTGAGGGCGTGGCAGATATACGTTGAAGTCTCTACAACTGGCTCGCCTCACTGATGGGTGGTTGATAAGCGGTACTTGGATCTGCACACGAAAAACATGTGTCGGGAAGGGCATGAGTACACCACAACGGTACTCAGTAAGTGCCAAGCCTAACCTCGGTCGAGTAGTGACGAGATCAGGTCAGCGCCCTACTAGTATATATATAATGAAATAAGACAGAATAAAATATCACAGTAAAGATGAATACTAAATTTAACAAGAATGAAATCACATAAAAACAACAGCTCAGTACACAGAGATAACAATAGGGGATCTTCCAGGATACCGTCCCGTAGTCCAAAACATAAATGTGCAGGAGGGATCTACCAGAATACCATTCCGTAGTCCCAAAGTAAATATGCAGAATAGGGGGATCTACCAGAATACCGTTCCATAGTCCCAAAGTAAATATGGAGAACATGGGGATCTATCAGAACACTGTTCCGTAGTCCCAAAGTAAATATGCAGAATAGTGGGGATCTACCAGACTATCGTTCTGTAGTCCCAAAGTAAATATGCAAAACAGAGGGATCTACCAAAATACCGTTCCGTAGTCCCAAAGTAAATATGCAGAACATGAGGATCTACCAGAATACTGTCCCGTAGTCCCAAAGTAAATATGCAGCTCAAATAATGGGAATAACAGCTACATCAGGAAAACCTTATAATTTCGACCAAGTATCAGGTAAGGAAAACAGAAATTTCATTAGACATGTTGCACAGAGTTACGATAAGAAATTAAGTCAAGTAAACAGGCTATTCTAAGCTAACAGGATACTACACATGCTGATATAACTCAAATAAGAAGAAGAACAGGTTATTACTCAGTGAAAATTGGGTTTTTACAATAATTAGCCAGTGTACGTACTCGTCACCTCATGTACACGACACTCACATATCAAAATAGTACCAAATCCTAAGGGGAGTTCCCCACACAAGGTTAGGCAAGCCACTTACCTCGAACCAAGCTCAATCACTCAATCACAATGCCTTTCCCACGAATATCCGGCTCCGAGTCCAAATCTAGCCAAATCAATTACATAACGTAAATATAACTACAAGAAACTAATCTAGCTAAAGAAATCAAATCTAAAGAAATAAATTAGAAAAATGTCCAAAAAGCCTCCCTGGGCCAACTTTTCGAAATCGGGTAAAAGTCACAAAATATGAACACCCATTCACTCACGAGTCCAACCATAACAAAATTAGCCAATTCCGATCACAACTCGACCTTCAAATCCTCAATTTGTGGTTTATGAAGTTTCTACAATTTTTCCCAAATATCCATCTCAAAGTATTAATTAAATGATGAAATTAGTGATATATTCATGTATATTAACCAAATCCGAGTTAGAATCACTTACCCCGATGAATTTCTTGAAAAACCCACAAACAATCGTCTCAAACCGAGCTCCCAAGGTCCAAAAATGAAATAATAACCTAAGCCTATAGTACATTTCCTGAACTCACCATGTGTAGCCGCACAATTCCAAGTGCGGCCGCACTTCCCAGCTCCTGCGGTCGCACAAAAATTATGTGGTTGCACTCTCTTGGTGACTGCACTGCCAGGATTTACTATTTTGGCCATAACTTTCTCTACATATGTCGAAATGATGACTTCTTTACCTTTACGGAAACTAGTCATGGAGGGATACAACATACGTTTTAGATCATCTCAAAGTTCCTTGTAGATCAAAAGATATAAGCTTCCGAAGTCAAACCAGGAAATCTGAGAGTTCCTGAGTGTGGCCGCACAAAAAATTGCGTTGTCTACACAATTCCCTTGAGGTCCGCACTTCCCTTTTTCCTCAGCACTCCCAAAATGTGCATTCCGCACTTCTAAAGACCCCTGAAACAACATTAGAGTGCTGAAAAGCCCGTACTCGCTCAAAACTCACCCGAGGCCCCTTGGACCTCAACCAAACATACCAACCATTCCTAAAACACCATACGAACCTAGTCGAGCCCTTAAATCACATCAAACAATGCTAAAATCATGAATCATCCTCCGATTCAAACTTAAAGAACTTGAAACTTCCAAATTCAACAACCGATGCCGAAACCAACCAAACCACATCCGATTGACCCAAAATTTTGCAAACAAGTCAAAATCAACATTACGAACCAAGTTCAACTTTCGAAAATAGAATCCAACCCTGATATCAAAAATTCCACTACCGGTCCAAAACTCTAAAAATTTGACTTTCGCCATTTCAAGCCTAATTGAGCTACGGACCTCAAAAACGCAATCCGGATACGCTCTTAAGCTAAAAATCACACAACGGAGCTAATAGAATTGACAGAATCTTATTTCGTAGCCGTCTTCAAACTGTTCCTACTACGGTCATAATCCTAAGACTTAAGCTTCCGTTTAGGGACTAAGTGTCCGAAAAAGCTCCGAAACCAAAAACAAAACCTCCCGGCAAGACACATAAGTCGAAAAAGATACGGGAAAAACAGGGGATCGGGGCTACTACTCTCAAAATGACCAGCCGGGTCGTTACACCAGGACCTTAATGGAAGGCATTGAGGAACAAACCTACACTATCATCCCCATGATCTTGGCTGAAATGAAGCGCGCTCTAAATCGGTGCAAGCAGGGGTTTGGGCATTTCGAGGGTTGTAATCTGCTACTACAAGTTTGGTTACTAGAACATTTTCAAAGAGGAGCGTATCGCCAAGAGCTCCTGCGTCGACCATTGAATGACCACATAGCTTACCATCACCCAAAGAGAATGACATTTATCCTAGACAAGTTTGCACAACCTGGAAATGTTGTGAGCTGGGTGCGTTTTTTTAGAAATCTCATGGACGAGCAGGTACATTGGATGTTTGAATTGTTTCCTAGCAGTGAGTTCATCATCAGGTCAAGAGAGACTACTCATCTAGTATTGATCGGGTTGAGGGGAATTTATCCTTTTGATCCCATAAAGGTAATGAGACAAGCGGAAAGAAAACAGGTTATACCTCGGGTTTCCAACATGGTCCAGTACAAAACAGATTTTAAAGGGGACGTTATACTATTTCGAGGCACAGCATATGTGGAATCAGAAGGTCATTATGGAAAAGGATACTATTGAGCCAGACAGATATTATGTCGGTCATGTGTACTTCTATCCATCATGGCTAGTGGATGATATAGCAGGAGATGTCAAGCTAGGAGTTAATCTGAAGAACGGGATCATAGATGACGTTGCTGAAGCACAAGTCAAGTACAAGAGGTTACGCAAGAGGGTCTTTAAATTTGAAGCTAGGCATCTAGAGTAACACAAGGTGGATACGAAAGCAATCAATGAATGGAGGGAAATCGCTACCAAATCAACAGAGGGATTGGAATATCTGGAGCAAGGGTTGATGGAACTTGAAGGCAAAATGAGAAAGAGGGTTGCAGGATTTCAAAACATGGAGGGCAATGAAGGAGGGCTCCTAGCAAAGGCTTATCTATTACTAGATATGCGCGACTTGGAGAATCTGATATATTGAGTCAAAAGAGCCAAGCACGGGGAGGGCCCTTCTGAGACATAGTAGATTAGGGGAATGTTGTTTTACTGCTTTCCAGTTTGGTTTAGATTTCGATTGTAATAAGTCAAATGCCATTAGTAACTTTCTTATTATTGTCGGTTTAGTAAAGATTTGATACATTTTCACATTAATGAAATGACGCAATTATTGACATCAATTTTCTCCAAGTCTCTGTGTCGCTAGGCCTACCTCAGGCATAACGAGGTCCCCCAAATTAGGACATGAATTTATTCTGCAAAGAATGTTCGATATTGCAATCATTCTTTCAATATTCCTAACCGACTTGGTTACTTTTTTTGTTTTCTTTCTTTTGATTATTCACATTCCCCAAGGTTGGTTCGTGCATACTGGCATCATTCGCAAATCATAATAGATCCAGAGGTCCTCCACCTCCTCCTCCACTAAGTGATCCTAAAGGAAAAGGCAAAGGGAAAGGAAAGATGGACGATTTAAGTGGAATCAGAAAAGACAATGTAGAAAACCTTGAAACTTCGGACGATCGGAGTACTCCAGCACAAAATGAACTGGTCTTGCTTCTGGAACAGAAAATATTGGAGCTACAAGGGGAGCTTGATCAGGTCTGGGAACTTGGCAAAACTTTCCCTCGCCCTAAACGTCCCCGACATCAACCAACAAAACACAAGCGCCCAAAACCCAGCACCTCCCTAAAATACACAAAATCAAAACCCACCCCCGAATCCTCCCCCATCACATCAATAGGTCACACCTCCTCAGAACCAAAACCCTTAACCGGTACCTACCCCTCAACAACACCATCACCATCTGATACCTACAAACAACCACTTATCATACTTCTCAAAATGCACCACAGCCTATCCCTGAAACTCAACCAACAACCACCATTATACCAAGATTCTCGGATTCCATCAAAGTAATACCATATATGTGGAAACTTTACCCCATACCCCACAATAGACCCTATACATACCTGAATCCGTCGAGAAGGATCTGCTCATCAAGAACATGGCAGAAGAACTCAAGAAACTTATTGGCAGAGTTCAAAGTGTCAATGGTGGAAAAGGCATTGAGGGTTTGAATTATGAGGATTTATGTATTCAGCCAGATATAGAATTGACTGAGGGTTACAACCCTCTTAAGTTTGAAATGTTCGACGGAACTGGTGATCCGAAAGTGCATTTAAGAACGTATTGTGACAAGGTCGTAGGGGTTGGAAAGGACGAATGGATCCGTATGAAGCTATTCATGAGAAGGCTCACTAGAGACACCTTGTGTTGGTACATTAGTCAGAACCCAAAGAAGTGGGTTAATTGGGTAAGCATGGTGTCAGACTTCATGGACCGATTCAGGTTCAACACAAAAATGCACCTGATGTTTTCTACATTCAAAATCTCAAGAAGAAACCAACAAAAACCTTCTGTGAGTATGCTACTCGATGGAGATCTGAAGCCGCAAAGTTAAGGCCAGCACTGGAAGAAGAACAGATGAATAAGTTCTTCGTCAGAGCTCAGGATCCGCAATACTACGAAAGATTGATGGTTATTCAAAACCATAAATTTTCTGACATCATCAAGTTGGGAGAAAGAATAGAAGAAAGGATCAAAAGCGGAATTGTGAAGTTTTTTTTGAAGCACTCTAAGCCACAAATAAAGCTTTGCAGTCGGGAGGTATCTCTAAGAAGAAAGAAGTTGATGCAGTAATGGTAGCCCAAGGTTCTAAGTCTGCTCTCACATACCAAACACCTCCACCCACATACCATCCTTCACCCCCAGATACCAATAACCTGCTGCCATATACCATACTTATAACACCCAACCTGCATATTACCACTCACCTTCCAGTCGCCAAAACTACCAAAAACCCAAACCAAATTTTGACAACAGACCACCCAGACAATACACCATAATTGCTGAACCCATAGATCAACTGCACGAGAGGCTAAAGGCTGCTGGTTATGTCACTCCCATTCCCACTGTTGCTATGGAAACTCTTCCCAATGGATTAATCCAAATAAGACATGTGCCTATCACTCGAGCATGAAGGGTCATACTATTGATGAGTGTCCTACTTTAAAGGATAAGATTCAAACACTAATTGACACTAAAGTCATACAGGCAAAGGAGACTGCGCCTAATGTTCGTAACAATCCTCTCCCAGATCACATAGGTGAGAGAGTAAATGTGATAGAGACCGATGAAGAATGGGATCCAGAAGGGTCAATTGGACTCATTCGGGAGGGGGTGATCCTAAAATATCTCCAGTCACCCTCACACCCATTATAGTGCAAACTCGGGCACCGATTGAAGTTCAGGTAGCCGCACCAACTCCATTTGAGGTTGAAGTAACAACACCCTTCACCGTGATGGTAGCACCTACGCCATCTTATAAGTATAATGCTATACCATGAGATTATGTTACGGAGGCAAGAAGGAAAGTAAAGGCAAAAATAGAAGACACAGGTGCAGCACAAGGGATGACCAGAACCGGTAGCGTTTATACACACGAGAATTTGGGAGGAACAAGCAAAGAAGCTGCCTCTAAGCCGCATGTCATTGAGACTGGCTCAGATGACCTTTGGAGAAAGTTACAAGCAAGATAATATTATGTGGTTAATCATCTAAACAAAACCCCTGCTCAAATATCCATTTTATCACTACTGCAAAACTTTGAGACACATAGGAATGCCTGCTAAAGGTGTTGAATGAAGCCTATGTACCCAATAACATCACCAGTGGAGAAATGGCCAACATGGTAGGACAAGTGTTGGAAAGCCACGAGATCACTTTTTATGAACACGAGCTGCCGTCGGAAGGACTGAGTTACAATAGGGCACTACATATCACTGTGCAATTTGAGGACAAATTCATCAACGGGGTCCTGATAGATGGGGGTTCAAGTCTCAACATATGTCCGCTAACTACTCTGAAGAGGCTGGGTAAGGGTCTGTATGAGATACGAGCAGGGAGTATGAATGTGAAAGCATTTGATGTGTCTCAAAGGGCCACAATTGGAGAGATCCTCAGCCTACAGATGGGCCCGACCTGGTTTGATATCGAGTTTCAAATGCTGGATATATCTACAACCTACAATATACTATTGGGACGACCCTAGATATATGCCGTTGGAGCCGTAGCTTCTGCTGTGCATTAGGCTGTGAAGTTTGAATGGAATCATCAGGAAGTGATCATCCATGGAGACGGGAGTAATCCCATTTATACCAATCAGACTGTTCCGGTCATCGAGAATAAAAGGAATTAGGGTGGACAAACCTACCATTGCATTGAGCGCGTCAACACAATTGAAAAGGACAAATTGTGGAGAAACAAGATAGAAAGAATATTTCTATGGACAGGGTACGGGGCTGGAAAGGGTCTTAGTAAGAATCTCCAAGGGATCACCATACTGGTACAGTTGAACCGTCATGGTACAACTGTTGTGCTTGAGTATGAATACACTTGGCAAGAGTATCAGGATTGGTCGCCACCATGGAGTGGTCCTTATTATCCGTTGGAACAACCAGTACCACATTTGCACCAGAGATTTCAACAAGCTAACGTGATATGGGGGTCTGAAGAGGATGAAGCTTTAGCTGGCATAAGGAATCTATTTATGGATGATGAAGACATGGACTGCAATGTGATAGTTGAGGAGGAGGAGGAGGATGAAGACCTTACTATTTGGATTGTGGAGAAAGGAGTTGTTCTTAAGAACTGGACGGTTGCACCATCCCGGGCCCGTCGAGTTCCTGGGTAGCCTGGCAATTTGTATCATTTATTTTTGAAAGCAATTTTATGAGCATCTAAGACACTTTCAGTATTTTTGTTTTGAATGTATCCTGTTTTGAAATAATTGCTCGAGTCGTCGTGACGTACTTGTTTTGATATTTTCAAGATTCAGTTAATGCATTGCTATTTTTAGTATTTATTATTATCTTTACGTTTTTCTCTACAACGTTATTATTACCTATCCTGATGAACCTACGACTGTGACATGTAATGAGAATACGTAACATAAGGATAGTGATTCAGAGGATCTGGAAGAAGATATAATACCCGAGGAAATTGTTAGAGAAGTGGAAAATTTTGAAAATAAGCCTAAGTCTAATTTGGACAAGACTGAGACAATTAACTTAGGGGACTCTGAAACAGTCAAGGAAACACGTATAAGTATTCACTTATTACCATTAGAGAAGGAAGAGTACATCCAGTTCTTGAAGGAGTATGAGGATATTTTTGCATGGTCCTATGATGATATGACTGGTTTGAGCACGTCCATAGTGGCCCATAAACTACCTACCAACCCTATGTGTCCGCCCGTAAAGCAGAAGCTAAGACAGTTTAAGCCAGATATGAGTCTGAAAATTAAAGAGGAAGTCACCAAGTAGATCAAAGCCAAGATTCTCAGAGTGGTTGAATATCTGAACTGGTTGGCTAACATTGTGCCAGTTCCAAAGAAATATGGGAAAGTCATAGTATGTGTCGATTGTCGGAACTTAAATAGAGTAAGTCTCAAAGATGATTTCTCGTTGCCCACTATACACATACTGATCGACAATTCTGCCAAGCATAAGCTCTAATCTTTTGTGGATTACTTCGCAGGGTATCATCAGATCTGGATGGATGAAGAGGATGCGAAAAAGATAGCCTTTATCACACCATGGGGGATGTATTGCTATAAAATGATGTCGTTTGGCCTAAAGACTGTTGGAGCCACTTAAATGAGAGCCATGACAACCATTTTCCACGACATGATACACAAGTAAATAGAGGTGTACGTGGATAACGCCATCATCAAATCCAAAAGAATCACATATCATATAGTAGACTTGAGAAAATTCTTTAATCGGCTTCAGAGTTACAATCTGAAACTGAATCCTGCAAAGTGTGCCTTCAGAGTCCCTACCGAAAAATTGCTAGGTTTCATCCTCAGTCGCCGAGGGATTGAATTGTACTCGTTGAACATCAAAGCTATCCAGGACTTGTCACCTCTAAAGAACAAGAAAGATGTGATGAGTTTCTTAGGGCATCTCAACTATGTCAGCCGTTTCATAGCATAATCGATTGTGATATTAGAATCGATTTTCAGAATGTTGAAGAAAGATGATGCAACAAGTTGGACTGAAGAATATCAGAAAGCCTTCGACAAAATCAAGAAGTATTTATCTAACAACTTGTTCTGGTCCCATCAGAACCAGGGAGACCTTTGCTGCTTTATTTGTTCGTACTAGACAGGGCTTTAAGTTGTGTTCTGGGACAACACGATGAGACGGGAAGAAAGGAGCAGGCCATATATTATCTGAGTAAGCAATTCACACCATATGAAACACGATACTCTTTTCTAGAGCGCACCTGTTGCACTTTGACATGGATAGCTCAAAAGCTGAGGCACTACTTATGTGCCTATACCACATATCTCATATCAAGAATGGACCCGTTGGAATACATCTTCCAGAAACTCATGCCTACCGGAAAGTTGGCAAATGTTGTTGAGTGAGTTCGACATCATCTATGTAACTCACAAGGCAGTTAAAGGGCAAGCTTTGGCAGATCATTTGGCATAAAATCCTGTAGACGGAGAATACGAACCATTGAAAATGTATTTTCCCGACGAAGAAGTATCATTTGTGGGAAAAGACATCACTAAAGCATACGATGGTTGGGAGATGTTCTTCGATGGAGCCGCGAACTTCAAAGGAGTAGGTATTGGAGCTATCTTAGTATCAAAAATTGGCCAACACTATCCGGTATCCGCAAAACTCAGGTTCTCATGTACCAACAATATGGCAGAATATGAGGCTTGCATTTTGGGACTCAAGTTGTCCATCGACATGAAAATTAGGAATTGCTGGTAAATGGAGATTCAAAACTTTTGCTACATTAGGTTCTAGGAGAATGGGCTACAAAGAATACCAAGATATTGCTATATATGTATTATCTACAAGAATTGATGAAGAGATTCACAAAAATAGAGTTCAAACACATTCCGAGAATCCAGAATGAGTTCGCGGATGCATTGGCCATTCTATCTTCCGTGATACAACACCCAGATAAGAATTTCATCGACCCTATCCCAGTGGGGATTCAAAATCAATTGATTTATTGTGCTCTCGTTGAAGAAGAAAGTGATGGAAATCCATGGTTCAATGACATCGAGGAATACTTAGCAAAAGGAGAATACTCGGAACATGCAACTCATACTAAAAAAAGTACACTCCGAAGGTTATCCAACCATTTTCGTCCAAAGTAGAGGAATTCAGTACAGAAGGACTCCAGATCTGGGGTTATTGCGGTGTGACGACGCCAAGGGAGTAGCCAAATTGCTCGAAGAGATACATGCCAGAACCTGTGGACCACACATGAATGCCTTCGTCTTAGCTAAGAAGATATTGAGAGCAGGATGTTTTTGGATGACGATAGAAATAGACTATATCAGTTATGTCCAAAAGTGACATCAGTGCCAAGTACATGCTGATATGATACGAGTGACACCCAATGAACTCAACGCAACAGGTGCACTGTGGCCTTTCTCCGCTTGGGGGATGGATGTTATCGGTCCAATCGAATCCGCCGCTTCAAATGGGCACAGGTTCATTCTAGTGGACATAGACTATTTCACAAAATGGGTTGAAGTCGTATCCTACAAGGCTATAACTAAGAAGGTCAACGCAGATTACGTTAGGGATCGTATTGTTTGTCGATTCGGGGTATCAAAATCAATCATCACCGACAATGCCGCCAACCTTAACACAGTGATTTGATGAGATCCATGTGCGGAACCTTCAAGATCAAGCATAAGAATTCCACAGCATACAGGTCGCAAATGAATGGATTTGTGGAAGCCGCCAATAAGAACATCAAGAAGATATTAAGGAAGATGGTAGATAATCACAAACAATGGCACGAGAAGTTACCATTCACCCGACTTGGATATCATACCACTTTTCATACATCAACCGGGGCAACTCATTATTTGCTGGTCTATGGTACTGAAGCTGTCATTCCCGCCGAAGTAGATATCCTTCTTTGAGAATTATACAAGAGGTCGTACTCAATGATGTCGAATAGATACAAAGTCGTCACAAACAATTGGCTCTTACGAAAAAAGAATGAATGTGGTATGGCACGGTCAACTTTACCAGAACAGAATGTCTAGAGCTTCCAACAAAAGGGTCAGGCCTAGACAATTCACACCAGGGCAGTTGGTGCTAAAACGGATCTTCCCGCAGCAAGATGAATCCAAATGGAAATTTTAACCAAATTAGCAAGGGCCCTACATGGTTCACAGAGTACTAACAGGAGGAGCACTCATACTTGCAGAAATGGGCGGAGAAATTTGGCCAAAACCAATCAAATCAGACGCAGTCAAGAGATACTATGTTAGATTGTTTACACATCTTCATTTGATGTAACTGAACTACACTTGACTTGATTCCCGTTTAAGAGAGGATACGTAGACAACCCTGTGAATTCAGTCACATCTCAATAAAATCTTCATTTTGCCATGGTCAGAAACTAGGGCAGCATTTTGAGGAGGACCCTCAAAATTCTGAAGATAGTCCAGCCAATTTCGTCATACGCAGAACAATCAAAGAATTCCTTTCAAACTAGGGCAGAATTTCGAGGAGGACCTTCAAAATTCTTAAGCAAGGAGGTCGCAGTGTCTCTAAAATATGTCACAATCATTGGTTCATCTAACTTATTTGATATCGCATACTACTATACTTCAAATAACTACATTCATCAAATGCATGCATAGTTGTGAAAACTGTACAAAAAGCCAGATGTTGTCCAAGATAACTAAAACAGGATCTCAAGACAAGAACAAAGGCAAAGCGAGAAGGTGAAGCACGAACCAACCTTCCCCGCAAATCTCACAATTTTTTTTTGGATGTAGGCACAATGAACATAACAGGAGTATTCGCAAATACACATATATCAAAATCACTATCTTCATAACGATAAAGTTTCCAAACGCAAACACATCTCCATCTAAGAAATACTTTGCTTTCTCACTATCACTCATTGTTTTCTCGCATAAGACTAAGCATTGCCTCCTTAACTGCATGAGGCTAAGCACTGCCTTTCTTCGCATAAGACTAAGCATTGTCTCCTATTTGCATGAGGCTAAGCATTGCCTCCTTAACTGCACAAGGCTAAGCACTACCTTTCTTTGCTAGGACTAAGCATTGTCTCTTATTTGCATAAGGCTAAGTATTGCCTCCTTAACTGCATAAGGCTAAGCATTGCCTCCTTAACTGCCTTTCTTTGCATGATACTAAGCATTGTCTCTTATTTGCATGATGCTAAGCATTGCCTCCGTAACTGCATGAGGCTAAGAATTGCCTCCTTAACTGCCTTTCTTTGTATGAGACTAAGCATTGTCTCCTATTTGCAGGAGGCTAAGCATTGCCTCCTTAACTGCACAAGGCTAAGCACTGCTTTTCTTTGCATGAGACTAAGCATTGTCTCTTATTTGCATGAGGCTAAGCATTTCCTCCTTAACTGCCTTTCTTTGCATGAGACTAAGCATTGTCTCCTATTTGCATGAGGCTAAGCCCTGCCTCCTTAAATGCATAAGACTAAGCACTGCCTTTCTTTGCATAAGACTAAGCATTGTCTCATATTTTCATGAGGCTAAGACATGCCTCCTTAACTGCATAAGTCTAAACATCGCCTTCTTCGCATGAGACTAAGAGTTGTCTCTTATTTAGCATGAGGCAAAGACCTGCCTCCTCTTCTTGAATAAGGCTAAGTACTGCCTTTTCCTCAAGACCAAATGCTATCTCCGCTATGCTATATAAGACCTAGCACTATCCTCTATTCACTAGAGGCTACGCACTGCCCTAATCCTACACAAGACTAAGTTTTTTCTTGTTTTATTTCGCATATGACCAAGCATCATATCCTTTCATATCATGGGCTGAAACATCGCCATTTTTGTCCAAAGGCGTCATAGTCCGAAGGCACATCCCTGTAGCCGGAAGACACCATTCCATGGCCTAAGGATCTCCCAATATTGCACATCATTATTCAAAGGCATCATCGTCCGGAGGCACCATCCTCATGGCCCGAGGACATCATTTGTATGGCCTGCAAATCCACTATCGCATGATTCATGGCCTGAGATGTCATGGTCCAAGGACATCATTCTCACTGTCCAAAGAAAACTTTCATGGTCCAAAGGGAATTTGCGTCATGTTTAATTCTCACAATAATCCGTACATATCTGCATGCATCTTGTTTTATGTTGTGCGGGTAATCCAGGAAGTAACCGTTCTTCAAACAGGAGCAATCTTCGCTCCGATTTTTGTTCATAACATTCACATCCACCAATGGTTTCAAATGTAACCGACCACCTATAATTTCCCACCTTTTACTCAATGGCCGTTCAAATATATGTCATGTGATATAGCCATAACGTCTCAAATTCACATTCACGACTTTGCATAACTTCATCAGATACTATCCCACCCAAAGGAACATTTTCTGAAACATACAACCATTCCTATAACAACTCCATCAGTTTCGTTCACCGTTGGATCCAGAACTATACACGGCCTGATTCCGTAACACTAGGGATATGTAGGCAACTCAGGAATCAGGGTTCGGCCCCCATTATTTCCAAACCACATCTTCCCTCACTCAATTCGTCCAAAATCGGTCATTATTT
This sequence comes from Nicotiana attenuata, assembly GCF_001879085.1. Classification (NCBI taxonomy): domain Eukaryota; kingdom Viridiplantae; phylum Streptophyta; class Magnoliopsida; order Solanales; family Solanaceae; genus Nicotiana; species Nicotiana attenuata. Next base: position 2,681,390 of record NC_031989.1, read on the forward strand.
TCTTTACCCGACAACTCTTTCATTATTCCATATTAATACGTTTTAGATCATTTCCCCGGCTTTTAATACCTAATTTGCCCTCATATTTTTGTTAAAATATATACATGACTTCAAAATAGCATTTTATATGTCATTATTTAGTTTAGAAATCTATACAAGCATTTCCTATAATTTTCCATATTCTTAGAACTCTTAAATTAATTTTCTTACATTTAAATTGTATAAATATTTAGTAATTATTCCTTTAAATTATTTTGTGAAGACTTAGCTACCTAAAATTATTATTTGCACCTATAACACGTGTTTCAAATATTTTTTACTTTATTTCATATAATTACATTAGCATATTAAGTTATTTATCTAATTTTGCAATAATAGCCTATATTCATATATAATTGCTTTTTATCTATATTATTGGTGTCAAAATAGCTTTCTATATTTTTTGTAGTGCTAAATTATTATTGTTATTCATTTTAGTGCATAAATAATATTTTAATTTATTTATTAAACATTTCTTATAAATTATTTTGACAAAATTTTGGGTATTTAATAACAGCCAATTTTTGACCATTTTCGGACCAGAATTAGCCCAAATTACCCCAAGCCCAATACACTAACCCAATAATCCCAGCCAAAACCAATGACCCGGTCGTGACCCAACCAACACTCCTTTAAAATCCCGACCGTTGATCTCGGCCCACATTTACACCCTCCTTTTAAATCACCCAACCCCAACCCCTAATCATATTCCCTCAAAACCTGCCGCCCTAAAAATCTCCCCCTCTCTGAAGAACCCTAATCCCCGCCTCTCTAAACCTCTCTCCTAATTCCTTTTCTAATGGGATTTTCCTCTTATTTACTTACCATATTTGTATGTTTCTGCTATTGGTTGATTCTCCATGGTGTCACCTAGTACTTGCTTAAACATGGAAAGTACTACCTCTCCGATTCTGTCCGAATAAGTCATATTTCTTGAATCTGGACCGTATTTTGTCTGCGCGCGTTCGATTCTACACCGTGTGAGTCCGATTTTGTTTGGATTCTGTTGATTTACACTTTCCCTAAAGAACTAGGGTTTACAGATTTTTCTCTTAAATTGATTGCAAATCGATTTGCATGATTCTTTTCCTTGCTTGTTGTTTAAGTTATTCTGTTTCTTTTTATGTTTGCTCGATTTTTTACTACTATATAAACCCCCTCATTTCCCTTCTGGGACGGACTTGGGAAATCGATTTTTAACTAAAATTTGGGGGTTTTGCTACTCTAATGCTTGGTATTCTGTACTGGCCGGCAGAAAGCCAAGGCCATTAGCATCTTGTTACCTGTTCTTGGTGCGAGTATTGCCCTGAGTTCGTCGAAGCTCTTGGGAACTTTGACGCATTAGGGATTTTGGGATTTCTGTGGAAACCTATTCTTTATTGTTCTTTGCTTAACTGGTGAGTCACATTATACTTCGCAATTTCATTCCTGGATATCTGTGGTTTGCATACATTTTCACTCCTGCAATTGATCAATTCAGTATGATTTTTGGATTGCTTTTGTGCGTAGTTTCATTTTCTTTCTTTAATCTCTAGGTCCCTTAAACTTTTAGTTTCAAGCATGCCTAAAACTAGTTCTATGAAATTCTGACCAGTCGATGTGTTAAAATTGCTACTATTTGGAACTCTTACACTTGTTGGCATCTTCTGGTGTTTCTTTTGCTATCAATCTATTTACTTGAATCTGCCTTACTCGCATAATTTGTACTTCTTTTAGTCAACTAGGGTAGTGAGTTCACAAGCATGAATATGCACACCCACTATACAACACAAGCCTGTTTCCCATCATATTCTGAATTTCTGTGGTAACTTGCTTATCTAACATGTTTGACCCTGCTCTCTATCAAATGCCTTTAGCATGTTTGACCCCTCCCTAATTCCCCGGTAGTTATAATCTGCTTTTCTCATGTCTAAATGTTGTCCTATTTCCAAATTAGCACGACAGTTCCATAACATCAGGATGTACACTAAGCATAACCTGGACCCTTTTTAGGTAATTAGTCTACTATGGCAATACTAGAATACCTAGATGCATTGTTCAACATGAGTTTACTTCTCACTCTGTTCTGAATCTCTGTGATGCTTATCTTGCATACATAATGTGTTTTAATGTTATAATACCTTTTCCCTCAACTGTGATCTTCCTTCCCTGGTAATATGCCCCCCAGTGTGTCTTAATCCCATGTTCCTTCAGTGATTACTTGGTCTGTCATAATGTGTGCTCCCAATCATGTTTCAATGCTATCCTGCCTCCTGATGAGAGTTAACATGTTTGTTTTATGACACTAAGATGTATACTTAGCATAAATTGGACCTCTTAGGTCTCAACCTGTTAATATTAACTTCTGTCAAACCTGGCAAACCTGTTTCGATATGTGTTTGTTATGTGCTACTTTGCAAAATGTTGAGGTTCTCCTGAACAAGTCCTAGGACCTGCTTGAACTGGCTATTCTATATGCTCAACTTGGCTATGTCTACTTTAGAATATGAATGTATCCCCTAACTTCTGTCCACTCCCCTTACTTGCAACTTATGCTATTCTGAACTCCTCATTCTTAGCCGGTTTAAAGCCAAGGCTACCTAGGTTATGTTGTTGGCTTCCCTAGTGTGATCACTGCTCGGGGTCCAATTGAGACCCTTGTGAACTATGACACCCTAGGGCTTGGTCCTTAGTCACTCCCTCAATCTCAAACTGTTCTTATTCACTCTACTTTCCCCTGTTATGTGTTGTGTACCTGATTTGGCTGATTTAAATGGTGCAACACTTGGTGCTATAGTTGAGTAAATTGGTTCTTGACTCCCTATGGATCCCTGAGTCGTGTATTAAATGTGGATCCTTGTTGAAGGCCTGGTATGCTGTGTAAAAGTTATTGAAGGCCCAGGTAATGCTGGGTATTTTTATTTAGGCCTATTGTAGGCCTATTCTCACTATTATGTAACATTTGTAATTTTACTCATTATTGGGTCTGTGATAACCTTTTGTATAAACATTTGGGGTGTTAGTAAAAAAGGAATGGGTAGAATTTGATATTTATATGCACAATTGGTAGATAACATGCCCATAGGACTTGGCAATGTGTTTGCTATATGTGTTGTTTGATTACACGAGCACTGTAGACATCGTGACATTAGGAAAAGCACACACACTACTTGTTTACCATTAATCATGAGTTCCGATGCTATGTCTACTACTATGTGTTTATAGACAGCATGCCAATAGGAAGTGAGCGCTCTGCATGACTACTTTCAAACGCATTAGAAACCTGCCTACAGGAACAAATGGCAATGAACTTTCTTTCAATTCACTTCAGTTATTCCCTAGAAATCATGCATATAGGATTTTGATCACTTCATGCGCTATTATATCGCTTTGATCACTAGAAATATTGTGTTTGTAAGGCTAAGTATAAACAAAGCGAGTTCTAATCATCAACTGTTAGAGATCCTGCCTATAGGAAACAATTGCTTGTCATTAGACTACTCAAACACTGTTTCTGAGCATCAGTGTTAGAAAATCATGATATTTTAGGACTCTTCCCGGCGGATTCTATTATACCTAATGGTGTAGAACACCTAGGCATCACATATGGGATTGGTAACTTAAAACTGTTAATAATTAGCTTGTAATCCTGCATAATTCTGCCTATGAGCAATATCTTGCATCTGAAATGTCACGATCCGAAATCTATTAAAGGTCCTGATGACATCGGACACCGCTGTCATGCAAGCCAACACCAAATAACTAGTAATTTCGCATTTTAATACTTTTGAAATGAGTTTCATTCATACATTAAACAATAAGTAATGAATTTTACTGAATAAATAATGACATCTTTAACAATTTTAATATTAAATAATTCCATTATCATCCCAGAACCCAGTGTCACAAGTGCTTGAGCAATTTCTAGGAAAACAAATGAAATACAATAACTGTCCAAAATATAAATTTGGACAGAAAGTAAATGCAGTAATCTGAAAGAGACTCTGTTGGTTGGGGGTCGTCTCGAGAGATGCAGCTCACCTAAATCTCCATATCAACCATGCCGCTACACCCACCAGGCCACTAGAGATACATGTGCATTTGCAAAAAAATATACAGCAAGTGTAGCATGAGTACAAAAATAACGTGTACTCAGTAAGTATCCCATCTAACCTCGAAGAAGTAGAGACGAGAGGTCGACTTCGACACTTACTAGTGATCCAATAATAATATACCAATAATATATCCAATCGAGGATTTATATAAAAATAGTTGTAACTAAATAGTATAAAGCAGGTAAACAATTCTTTTATTAATATGGAAACTTCAAAATTCATTTTCATCATTTATACATTTACCTCAAGCCAGGGAAGCAATATCATCATTTATAAAACTATAAGTCAATCAATACAAGCATGCGCAAATCATGCCGAGGTTGTACAGCCCGATCCAACAATATTTAAATTGTGCACTACTAGAGGGTCGAATGGCGCGAACCATAGATGCATCTATTACCCCGCTCGTGAATCATACATGCGACGCGGTCTAATATAAATAAACAATCACCCCGCTCGCGAATCATACATGCGACACTTGTACACATAGGAGCACACATTCAAACAGTCAATCAAGACATCATCAGGGAAACAATTATTCAAGGAGGTGTCAATTTCACTTTTACAAGTTGAGAAAACGAAGTTTCACTCTTTTAAAAAATCATTTACCACTTCGATATGATTAAAGAAATTTAGACTGTCAATAAGGTTAATATTTTCAAGTAAGGCATGCTTTTGGATCCTAGACTAGCCGGACTTAAGCATCATAGTAGCTACGCACGAACTTTCGCCACCTCGTGCGTACATAGCCCCCACAAATAGAAGCACATAAACCCATGGGAAATTTCCCTCGTACAAGGTTAGAAAGGGGACTCACCTTGCTCCAAACTTCCATAACCGACATTCCACGCCCTTTCGATGATTCAAATCAATGACAAGGCTCCCAAAACTAGCCAAATAATGGGCAAGCCAATGAATATATACCCTAATACTTATAATAGTTCAATTTATATAAATTTTCGACTCTATATTGAAAAGTTGACAAAATCGCCCTCGGGCCCACGTGCCTGGATTTCAAAATTTTTCAAAGATAAAGTTTGTCCACAACCTTACCAAATCAAATATATAATTTACTCTCAATTTCATGTCCAAAATCGTGGTCAAAATCCAAGTATATCAATTTTCTAGGTTTTTCCTCAAAATCCCAATTTCTACTAATTTCCATGCTAAAATATATACATAATCAATGTATTTAACTCATAATAGGTGGGGATGGCTTACCTTTCCATTGATGATGAAAACCCCCTCTTGAAATCCTCCAAGAATCGCCCAATCCAAGAGAAAAATGAAGGAAAATGGGCCAAATCCCGTTTTTAAAAGAACACACTGCCTCCAGCCTTTCCGCACTTTGCGGTCACTTGACCGCTTCTGCGGTTCCGCAGGTGCGGCCCCACTACTGCATCTGCAGTCCTTCACAAACCCCCCATCACTCTGCCTTCTCCTTCCACAGGTGCGGTCCCGCTTCTGCGGCAAGATGACCGCATATGCGGTCCCAGCCTACTCCCTTTTCAGCCGCATTTGCGCTCTTTTGGCCATTTCTGTGGCTCCGCACCTGCGGCCAAGACCTCGCAGGTGCGGTTACACCATATGACAACAGGCTTTAGCTCTTCCTCTCAACTCCAATTCGATCTGTTAACCACCCGGAATCAACCCGAGGCCCCCGGGACCCCGTCCAATCATACCAAACAATCTCATAACATAACACAGACCTGATTGAGGCCTCAAATCATATTAAACAACGCTAAAACCATGAATCACACTCCTTTTGAAACTTGATGAACTTTTAGAACTTCGAACTTCTTCATTCGATGCCCAAACCTATCAAATCACATCCGATTGATCTTAAATTTTGCACACAAATCATATTCAACATTACGGACCTACTCCAACTTCCGAAATCAGAATTCAACCCCGATATCAAAAAGTCCACTTCCGGTCAAACTTCTCGAAAATCATCAAATTTCTAACTTTCGTCAAATGACTCTAAAATGACCTACGGACCTCCAAATCCACCTCTGATCACGCTCCCCATACCAGAATCACCATATGGAGCTATTCCCAGACTCGGAATCTCAAACGGACATTGATAACACTGAATGCACTTCAACCCAGACTTACAAAATTCTTCCAAAATGTTATCTTACACAATAGGCGCCGAAACGCTAACTTAAAGCTTCCTAAATGAGATTTTCTTTCCAATTCAATCCCAAACTTCCCGAAATTCAAATCCGACCATGTGTACAAGTCATAATACCTGAAGTGATGCTGCTCATGGCCTCAAATCGCCGAAAGACGTGCTAGAGCTCAAAAAGATCGGTCAGGTCGTTACATAAAATTTACCTTCATACTTTGATCACCTAGAAAGCATGTCTATAGGTTTAAGATTTTGGATTCTGCCAATTCCTAATTGATATATGTGTTTGCGTGCAATTTTTGCTTAAGTGTGGAGGTCAATGTGAGCCTTTAATTGCAACTATGTGAAGTCTTTGGATGTTTTGAATATCGCCCATCTTTTACATTTTTGAGCAGCCTAGATAAAGTCTAGAACCATCCAATTAGAGGTCCAAAGTCTCCTGGACCATAGGTATGGGACGGATAGTGCACGTGTAGGACACAACCTAGAATTGAATTAGAGCTCTCTTAGGTAAACAACTTTAACATAGTAATCGAGTAGCAGGAGATGATAGTCTGTGCCAGCTGAATAATATGAGTAACACCCCATCTCGAGGGAGTTACAAAATATTATTTATGTTGCACGGGGTGATCCTCTAGGCTAAAAAACTTAGGAACCCCCCCCCCCCCCCCACATTTTCTTTCTTTTCTACTAGAATCAAAAAATAGTTGTACCCCTCTGTTCAAGATCTTTTTATAAAATTCTTAAATTTTTTGCTCTCTATTTGTTTATTTGATCACAGAGACTAATCCATATAATTTAAGTTCAGTCGAAACCCATAGTTGTGGACCTCGAGGAGTGCCTAACACCTTCTCCCTGAGGTAACTTGAGCCTTACCCGATCTTTGGCGATGCAGACTAGTTAAACCAGAGTCATTTGCAAATAGGTGCCCTAACGCATCTTAAAAATTGTTAGGTGGCGACTCTCTTCTTTTAATACCTTCCTTAAAAGATTTGTCACGTGTCGAAACCCGATTTCGCGAGAAAAAGGGGCGTGACAGATGCTATCAATCAAGGACCTCCCTATACCTACTAACCACAACTGTATAACTTGGGAAGATGTATTTCCTTTTGCACTATGACACCTTTGCCTAAATAGAAACAATAACTATTTTCACAACCTCTCTAAAGCTCTAAACTACCAATTGGTTACCATACTTACCATTGAATTTAAACTTCTCTATAATATAACCACAAGCCCCATGCACAAAAAAGACCATCCACATCAAATGGTACCCACCACCACCTCAAACATACAAATTAAATATAGATGGTTCCTTTTTGGGCAGGCATAATGCAGGAGGTATTGGGGGACTTATAAGAAACTCACAAGGTAACTTGGTAGTAGGCTTCACTAAAGTAATCCAAGCCTACACCCTTACGCATGCAGAGTTACTAGCACTTCAAGCTGGGACAAACTCGCAGATGATAGAAGATTAACTCCCCTGGAGATAGAAACTGATTCAACAGATATAATCCAGCTACTTGTGCATAATAACTTCCCAGCCTACATTAACATTGTCATTGAATGCATATGCTTACTAAAGAAATTGGGGAATCTAATGATCCGGCATAGCTTCCGTGAAGGAAATAAGGTGGCACACATTTTGAGTAAACTAGGTTCCAACAACAAATGCTTGCTGGTATAAATATTTTCAACTCCCCCCCCCCCCCTTTTCGGCCCTGTCAAGACGGTGATCCAAGAAGACAAGGATGCACCACCTACTACTAGGCTCATATCAAATTCCGTATGTAACAAACTGGAAATGTTTGGAAGCTTAAGTGTTATTCCTACTAATAGTAGTAGCGATGTAATGCCACCTTAGTTGTTATTATTAATAATATTATCCGTTTCTCCACACAAAAAAATTCCACTTTTAGAACGCAAAATTTGCCTGCCTTTTTTTTTTTTTTTTTTTTCTTTTTGTTAGAACCTTTTTTGGTTATTGAAGTCGACATTCTTCATCGAATAGGATTATTTGGTCGTTTTGTACTGTAAGGGGTCATCTCGTTAGGAAATTTGTTATTCCATTATTAGTTACACCACACTCCCATAGGAATAAAAAAAATACTATAATCCGGGGATAACGCGAGATTAGTTATACCACGATTTTATTCCAACCAAACATAGAATAAACACATCTCAAATTTAATTCTAATATTAATTATCGCTTATCCTTCGTACCAAAGTCAATGGTTTGGTTCAACTTCTATTCTTCCTGTGGACGTCTTTCTCGAGAGTATTGTTTTAGTCTAACGTCACGACCTAATTCCCAACCCGGTCGTGATGGCGCCTCTCGTGAAGACAAGGCCAGTCAACGGAACATTAACACCTCCTTTGACAGTTACTTAGCATAAATAAGTCAAAATCATAGATAACATAACCATACGTGCGGAATAGAACGTGACAATACAAGGAGACCATCCCGACTCAGCCCGAAATTGGGGTGTCACAAGTCACGAGCTACTACAGAGTTTACTAAATGCTACACAGTCTAGAACTAGGAACAAAGTCTGAAGATAATGAAAATACAGAAGATAAGGGAGAAAACGGGGTTGTGAACGTCGACAGCTACCTCGTTGTGAGCACGTGATTTTTGCCTCGCATGATTTACTCCTACAGAATTCTTAGATTTAGGATTTTTCTTTTGTTATTTAATTTGCAGGAATTAATTGCATAATTTCCATGTTTATTTGCATTTCTGTGTGCATTATTAATTTAACATAAACTCATAAAAATACAAAAATACGCATTGCACTTAGGATTTAATTTTACATATTTTTAGATTAATTAGTAATTAGGGTTTTACAAAAATACAAAAATCACAAAAATTGATTTGTTTTACTTGGTTTGAATTTTAGCTTTGAATTTTATTAGTTTTCTTTAAATTGGTATTTAATTAGTGGTGTTGGTTATTAATTAGAGCTTAATATATTTTGGTAGGGTAATTTAGAGTTAATTTAGATTTTTAGTTTTAATTTGAAAAGAAAAAGAGAAAAAAGAAAATAAAAGGAAAAGGAATTAAAGAGAAATCAGATTTTGGGCCAGTATTTGTTTAAAGCACCCAGGCCCAGTCTTTCCCTCCCAAACCCGTTCCAATCTAGCCCAAACCCATCCAAAATCCGGTCCAGCCCCCCCCTCCCCCCAGTGCCCAAAACAGCGTCGTTCCCTCCCGTTTGATCTCAACCGTCGAGGTTGGAAAATCTAACGGACAGGAACTGAGCATTAATAGGTATATTAATGTCCAAACAGGCCTACCCCCCCCCCCCAAGACTCGTCTCTCTCACCTCAAACCTCAGAGACATAACACCGCCGCGAACCGCCGGCCGGAAATCGCCTCCGCCGGCGGCGATCGTCCAATGACTCCCATTTTTACACCACCTGACCGCCTCACCTTCCCCTTTCCAAATCCACAGCCCTCTTCCCTCGAATCCCACCCAAGCCCCTCGAATCTTCGAAACCCTAGCGTCGCCCTCATCCCCTCCGGCGGCAGCGTAACCCAATCCCCGCCAAATTAACACCACAGACCCACCCCGATCCCCTCATACTTAGTCCATCGCTGATTTCCTTCAAATCCTTCTAAAATTCCCCGAATCTTAAATCACAGAATTGAACCAAGTCAAGAGGTTGTTGAGATTTTCGGTTTAATCTGGTTTTAGTCGCGTGCTTTTGTAAGAGCACACGATTAACATCAAATTGGGCCGGAAATCAGAGGATCCAAAGGCTCAAGCTCCATTTTTCATCACCCGAGTTATTAGTAGGTACTTTCTTCTTTACTTCGGTTTATTCACTTCTTCACTGTTCTTTTTCCATTTCTCTGCCTCGTCCCCTCTTCTCGAATTATTTCTATTTATTCAGAAGTCTATTTGTTCATGCATTGGTTAATTTGGATTCTTTTCTTAATTAGTTAATTGGCTCATCCGTTAATTTAGCTAAGTTCCCTTTATTTGTACTAATTTGCAGTAATTTAGGTGTCTATGTGTGCAAATTTTTTAGTATTTGGGTCGTTATGTTTTCTAGAAGGTTATAAAATTAGTGGGCTTGATTCATGGTTTGGGGCTTTAGATCTGTTTCTGGCCATTGTTGTAAGGTGCAGTTCCTCATTGTGACCAGTTGGTTGGGCCAATTGACCCTGCAAGTTTTAAGGAGTAATTCTCAGGGCATTTGGGACTAATTTAGGAATTGTAGAGTAGAGAATCTTGGATAACTGCTTAAAGAAGGTCCTAGAAGCTTCTAGCGGGGGCTGGTCCTAATTTTAACACCATGACTTGGCTAACAAGTCATAAAATCAGGGATCTAAGTGCAAAATTAAAATCTAAAGCTTGCCCTAACCATTTGCCTATAAAGGCATTAGATACTTGCCTTGAAAGAGAGGTTTTAGAGGGAGAAAAAATACATAAGCGGCTAGAGGGTTACTGTTCCATGGGACATTTTCCATTTTTTTTGATTAATTTCTGAAGTGTTCAAGGCTTAAACACATTTTCTGATTTAGTTTAAGAGTTCATATGAAGTAATTGATTTTTTGGAAGAGTTTTCTGGTTCAATCTGTTAAGGGTTACTGTTCTATTGAGCTTTTCAAGCTGGTTTCATGGTTTCCATTTGTTGAATCTGGGCTGTGCTGTTGCTGGTTGTTTCTGCCGTTAATACTGCTGATCCCTCTTCATTTCATTGTTTCCTTCTTATTCCCAGGTACTCTTTTAAGCTCATACTTGAAGAATACTCTTTGAACATGTAAAGGATTTGAAATTCATGCTAAATGAAGAGGATGTTGGAAGCCGAACTGATTTTGACTTTGTTTCTATTTGTTGTGTGTCTCTAAGTTAGAGTTAGAACCATACCTGTTGATTGGGGGTTTGTTCATGGAATTTGAAGTGTATAAATGAGCTTAGTACTTTGAACTTTTACTTAAGCAAACAATGGACTGTGATTAGTAATGTATATTCCCTGTGTGCTTTGGGCTGTCGAAAATTCTTTAATTTGATTTCAGCTGGGGTCAATTGGTTAGCTTCTTCATGTACAAATATGCGAATGTTAGGTGTTGTGGAATTTTTGTGCAACTTGTTCACAGGGTTTGTCTAAGCTCAAAATTAACTTTCTCGAATGAATTTTATTTTTACAAGTGTTAGTAGCCTTATTTGTTGTTTTCTTTTTCAAGTTTGCTTGTCATGGTCGCTCGTGAGGTCCTACTACTGTTCCTTTGGATTGGGCTAATGATTGCATAATTTCGGAGTCAAATGAGTGTTTGATTTGGGGTTACTGGATTAATTTGGTCAATTGTTGCTTCATGCTCTGAATAACAGTGAACCTGGAAATCAAATTGGTAGTTTATACATATGTCTTGGTTTCGAAATGGGCCTGGTATGTTACTTAGCTTAAAGCAAGCGACTGATCAACTCAAAGGCCTATATGGTATTCAACCGTGAAGCCCAACTCGCTGGGCTGACCTCAGGCGCAGTTTGTTCCTCGTGATTGGATTGCTAGGCTGGGCTTCACTTGGAGCCCAGTCATTGCCTGTTGAGCCAATTATAATGGGCAACTCAAAGGTAGTCTCGCCTTATTTCCTAGCGTAGGTGTAACAAACATAATATTCGTAGAGTAAGCCTTTAGGGCCGATTAAAGCACGATTGTTATTGCGTATACATTCGCGTAACATGATCACAATTCTAAACCAATTTGGAGTATGCGTTCACGCAACTTCGATCAAACTTTTCTTAATAATAAAAATAGGTTTTCATGGGCTATTAATTAGTTTTTTACAGCCCTCGTATTAATTTCGTAACCTAGATGTAAAAATGACTAAATATTTCGTAGAATATCCTTTAGGGCCATTTTAAAATACTAGTGTGATTGTGTATACGTCCGCGTAACACAATTACGCTTCTAAAAACAAAACCGGAGTATGCGTTCGCGCAACTTTGGCCCAAATTTTCTTAATAATAATAAAGCGCTATTAATTGTGGACACGTTCGCGTGACATGATTTTTGGCGCGCCAAACAAGCGGGTATACGTACGCGTAACTCGTATCAAGATAATTTTTCTTATTTAAAAGTGGTGAAAGAAGCAAAAGCACATAGGTTTTAAAATCAGTAATTAAATAATTTCATAAGCCAAGTAGGATCAAAGCGACCGTGCTAGAACAACGGAACTCGGGAGTGCCTAACACCTTCTCCCGGGTTAACAGAATTCCTTACTCGGATTTCTGGTTCACAGACTGTATAACAGAGTCATTCTTTTCCTCGATTCGGGATTAAAGCCGGTGACTTGGGACACCATAAATCTCCCAAGTGGCGACTCTGATTTTAATAAAATGGATCCCGTTTCGATTGTCACTTCAAGTTGGAAATAACTCCCTTATTATACCCCTTTCCGGGGGTGTAGTAAGAAAAAAAGGAGGTGTGACAGCTCTGGCGACTCCGCTGGGGACAAAAAAAACCCAGAACTTTTGTTCAGGGTTCAAGAATTCGAGCTTATTTCATGATTTTTACTTGGCTTATTTATTATTGATATTATTGTATTTTGTGAACCTTTGTGCTAACTGCTATCTGTTTACCGCTTTGATATTGTTGCATTGTATATAATTGTCTTCTTACGCCACCCCTTTAGTTTTTCTTAAAATTGGTGCATACGTTCGCGTAGCCCGCTTTTTCTAGAAAATATACCAAATAGAGCGAAGCTGGGCAAGCGACAAGGCCGGGCAGACTTCAGTGCTCCCGGTACGTCGCCCCCTCCTCGGCCCCAGTTGTCCGCTCGGGTACCCCAAGTCTAGACCAAAACCCCAGGTTTTTTAAACCTAGAAGAACACAGCCTCATGCCGGATCCCTAGTAGGAGCGCTTGTTTGCATCACGTGCATTTTGGCTTAGGGGACTCAACACAGGGGTTGGGTCCGTCTAGGACAGGTGTACCCCAAAATAACAGACCATCATGATGCATCCTATGTGCTATGTAAACGTTCATTTGTTTTGGCTTGCATGCTGACCGGCTAAATAAGAAAAGAAGAGTGAGAAAAATCATAGAAAATCAAGAAGAGGGAAAAAGAGAGGAAAAGACCAAGAGTGATGTAGGAATGTAGGAAAGAAGAAAACCCGGTTCTGAAGAAAACCCAATGCTTGAAAATACCCCGAAACTCTGCCGATTTTTTTTTTACAAATAAAAAATAGTCATTTCAAAGTCAAGTTGGCCGAACTACGCGGGTCTGATTCCCATCGGATATGGGATACGTAGGCAACCTACATAAGGTCCGGCCTTATTTTGAAAAAGAAAAGAAAAAAAAAAGAGAAGCGAGGGAGTCAAACAAATGCAGTCGGTCAAAATAAGCTGATTCAGTGTCGGTAGTGTTTTAAACCATTCTTACCGAGATAGCCTTAGAATATTCTTCCGTTGTCGAAGGGCTATCCTCGTAATCGAATGGTCAAAGTTGAGAAGTGTCACAAAATAAGCCTCCCCCGGGCTCAAAGTTCGCACAGAATTGGGAAGGGGCCATATTTGCAAAGCGAGCCTTTTGGCTAAAACTGGCATATCAAGGAAGGGATCATGGTCTTTTGTTTTAAACCTAGAAACGTGCTTTCAAAAATGATCCATTAGAGTCAACCCTAACCCTACCTTTCTACAGGAACAAATGAATACTATCCAGGATCCGCCAGAAGTGATCAGGGAGCAGGCTCGAGTACATTTGCGCATGTGGTGGAATGATTTGGATCAAGATGGTCAGAAATGGGTAAGAAAACAATTGGGCGCTCTTATAGACATTTGGGAGATCAAACCACGAGACGATCTGATCAAGGCTATGATAACTTTCTGGGACCCTGCTCGTAATGTTTTTCGCTTCTCAGACTTTGAGATTACCCCTACTTTGGAGGAGATATCCGAGTATATTGAGTTCGGACGAGATTTGAGGAAGCAACAACTTATATTTCCAAGGGCTCCGTCAGTGCACAAGTTTTTTGACCTCCTGAATATCAGTAAACAGACAAGCAAGAACCGTGTAAGCGAAGGGTGTTGTGCTTTCCACTTTTTGTACTTCAGGTTTGAGCACTATTCTGGTTTTGAGGCACATGAAAAGGGGTTGTGCAACAAACAAGATAAGGGTCTTTGGAAACTTCATCGCCGGTTTGCATTTATCGTGGCGTTTTTAGGGATAATGGTTTTTCCAAATGAGAAGGGGACAGTGGATATACGTATGGCTAGAATTGCACAAATCCTCACTACCATGAAAGATCATACACTTGCCCCGTTGATATTGGCGGATATTTATCGTGCATTGACTTTGTGCAAAGCCGGGGCCCAGTTCTTCGAAGGTTGCAATATCCTCCTACAAATGTGGATGATCGAGCATCTTCGCCACCATCCCAGATTCATGAGTTATTGCTCGAGCCCAAATAACTTCATCACCAGTTATGAAGAGAGGGTCAAGGATTACAATGTGGCGGAAGGGTTTGAAGCATGGNCTTTTGATGGGTATTCGAAGCATTCAGCCTTATGCTCCTTACCGCGTTTTGCGACAATTTGGAAGATTCCAGACGGTGCACAACGATGAAGACCTGAGTGGGCAAGTCATTGAGTTGGGCCCAAAGGCTGCATTCCCTGAAGGCCGAATCCGAAAGATATGGAATGAGTGCAGGTACCTTGAGCCCAAAACTATAGTACAGGACCGGGCCAGAGGTGAGGTAGATCCCAAATACTCGGTTTGGTTCGGTAAAAGGTTTCAAATCCCCGAGAGACCCGCCAAAAGGCCACATGTGCAACAATTAACAAGCGAGGCTCAGGTACAGTGGGATTGGTTGGCTAAAGAAAAGGAGTACAGAGCTCGAATTGGAGCATTGGAAAAACAGGTTCAGGAGCTTCGGTTCGAAAACAGCTTACAAGCCGCAGCCGACGAAGGTGATAAAAAGCAATTGGCCCAGGAGAATGAAGCTCTCAAGGCCCAAATTCAACAACTGAAATTAGATGCAAGGAATCGAGAAAGAAGTCTATCCGACGAGAGATTGGTAAGAGGCCTATATTCAAGTTATTTCAGGTGCTGGGGAATCCAGATCCGAAAAATGAAAATAGCAATTGACAACCCGGGCAGGAGTAGAAAAGACGAAACGCTCATCTACAACCTTACCCAGAAGGCATGTGATTTTGAGGATGAGTTACAAAAGACTGAAAAGGAGTTAGCAAATGTTCGAGCCAAGATAGCCAAGGATGCATGGGAACGGGCCACTTCTATCCGTCAGCTGAAGGAGAAATATGACAAGGGGATGGCAAGTATAAAGAAGAAGGTCAAGATCATTGGAAATGAAATGGCCAAGCAGGGAAGAGATTTCGAAGCCGAGAGGGAGCATTGTTATTCTTTGATAGCAAGGTTGGAAAGGGATCTACATCAATTTCAAACACAGAACCATGCAGCGGAACAAACTTTGGAAGCTAGAACCAGGCAAATTGGAGAATTATTACGAGAGAAGGGTAGGATCCGTGAAAGAGTCACGGCGATTGCAGAGTACATTGTGGTAAAATGCCAGATATGTGAAGACATGACCCAGACTACTTTCTTCGCGGCAGTCATGACATTTGTCCAGCAGGTAATGAGGGATTTGGAAAGGCTTCAGGAGGATCTTGCAGATGAGCCCGCAACAAAGCCAAACAACACCCGAGAGCTCCAGGAGCATTAAAGGCTTTAATGCATTTGTGATTTTCATTTTGTTTGAGTCTGTTAAGTCGTTTTGGAGTCTGTTAGGTCGTTTGAGTTGATCTTTTTCTAAGCCTGTTAGTCTGTAAGTCCTGAGTCTTTGTAGTCAAAATGTTTGTTTTTATGAAAAAAAAAAGAAAATCCCAAAATTTTTGTTATTTATTTCCTTTTTATATCTGCAAGAACTACGCTTGGTCTGATTCACGCGGGGTCGTGATACGTAGGTAATCTCCATAGGATTCGACCGTAATGAAAAGGAAAAACAAGAAAGGAAACAAAAACAACAGAGAAAAAAAAAGAAAAAAAACAAAAGAAAAAGGAAGACAAACAAAAGCAAATAAGAGAAATGAAAAGAAAGAAAAGAAAAAAAGAAGAAAGAGAAAGGAGAAGAGAAAGTTTGCAATTGGAAAGCCGGGATGACGCATGCAACCAAGCAAAGACATAATAGAAATGGTTAACTGCTTAGGTGCATTCACTCCTCAATGTGCAGTTATCTATCTGTTAATGCCATAACCGCTAACAAAATTGTTGTTGATGAGTTCAGGCAAGTGGTTAAATTGACTGGCATTCTGGCAACCCATCCCTACAACACCCGCTCTAAGGATAAGTCAAACATGGTCAACCAGGAATTGGAAGCAAGCATTGTCGACCCATCTAAGGAGGAGGAAGTAGTGGACATTAATGCAATGAAGGAGGAGATGTATAAACTGAAGCAACAAATGGCCGAGATGTACCAGGCCTGGTCGAAGGGAATCCACCACCAGCCTATCCTGCTAACCCCTCTTACCTCCCACCACTAGCTCAGCCTCAAGATCCTCCCACAGTGAATTCATCACCGGCTTTCCCTACTTACCAGCAGTATTACGGAACCACCTCTCAAACACCACCACCTCCACCACCCAAACAAATCCCATGCCCTCCACCACTAATCGCTCCTGTGTTCGTGGCTCCCCCACCTGCCACACTACACAGGTCTTCTAGCGAACNTTTCCCTACTTACCCAGCAGTACTACGGAACCACCTCTCAAACACCACCACCTCCACCACCCAAACAAATCCCATGCCCTCCACCGCCAATTACTCCTGTGTTCGTAGCTCCCCCACCTGCTACGCTACATAGGTCTTCTAGCGAACCTTTGTTCAAAACCCATGATAACCAATATTACCCACCCGAAGCCACTTTCAAACCACCAGAGCCATGCCCTTACACTCCCCGCCTTGATCTCTCAGTTGAGGAAGAAAAGCCTCCTAGAAACCCTGAGCAAGAGAAAATGATACGGAAGGTTAAGAGCTTAGAACAGTCATTCCGAAATATGCAGGGGCTTGGAGGACAAGTGAGTGTAGCCTACAAGGACCTGTGCCTATTTCCTGACGTCCAGTTGCCAGCAGGATTCAAGTTACCCAAGTTTGACCTATATGATGGCCATGGTGATCCGGTGGCCCACTTAAGGGGGTTCTGCAGCAAGATGAGAGGAGCTGGAGGAAAGGATGAGTTATTGATGGCTTACTTTAGTCAAAGTCTAAGTGGAGCAGCTTTGGAGTGGTACACACGACAGGATCATGCTCGATGGTACACTTGGGACGATCTGGCCCAAGCATTCGCATGTCATTTCCAGTATAATCTCGAAATTGTCCCGGACCGTCTGTCACTGACTAAAATTGAGAAGAAGCCCGGAGAAAGCTTCAGAGAGTATGGTTTTCGGTGGAGAGAGCAGGCAGCAAGAGTCGATCCTCCAATGAAAGAGAACGAGATGGTTGATTATTTCCTTCAGGCTTTGGAGCCAACCTATTATGGTCATCTGGTGTCAGCAGTGGGAAAAACTTTCAACGAGGTCGTGAAAATGGGAAGTATGGTGGAAGAGGGTCTCAAGTCTAACAAAATTAAGAGCTATTCAGCAATCAAAGCAACTACTCAGGCTATTCAGAGCGGCACTGGAGGAGTATTGGGAAAGAAGAAGAAAGAAGAGGTTGCAGTAGTGGAATCGAGAGCTTGGTCCAGAGGTCCATCACCATATTATCATCAACCTCGCCCCCACCCCCAAACATACCCACACACCCCATATGGCCCACCGCAGCATTATTACCCACCTCCTGCTCCCCATTTCTCTGTCCACCATGCCCAAACATACCCCCAACCTCCTACCCATGTACAATGGCGAGCACCCACCCCACAAAATACTTACTCAGCTCAAAATACCTACCCACCCCCAAGAACCAACAGAAATCCCGCTGGAATCGATTTTCGACCTAACCCTGCATTTAAGAATGATAGGCTGCAAAAGAAGAAGACTTTCACTCCCTTGGGTGAGTCTTACACTAGCTTGTACCACAGATTGAGACAGTTGGGCATGCTGAATCTGATTGAACCCAAATTGCCAAATCCTCCCCCAAGGAATCTAGACCACTCTGCGAGTTGTGAATATTGCTCAGGTGCGCCGGGACATGACACAGAAAAATGTTGGCATTTGAAAACGGCTATCCAAGAGCTCATTGATACCCGCCGAATTGAAGTACAAGCCCCAGAAATGCCTAACATCACCCAAAATCCATTGCCAACTCATCACGAGACCCGTATGATCGAGCTAGTCCAAAAGGGAGAACATAAGAAGCTGTCACAAACCGTAATGATGATCAGGGCTAGTGAGGATAGATCAAATGAGAAACTAGCAAAGGAGAGAGCATTGATCAAGAAAGGAGAAACAATTAGCAAACAAGTTGTAGTGATGAAGAAAAAACTTTTGAGCAGTGTTGCAGAAAAACAAGAACCAGTTAAAGTGGTAGTGCCGGGGGCAGCTGTCAAGCCCGCTGTGATCGTGAAAGGGGCTCGCACAGAGCCGGTTGTCATCAAGCCAGTGACTCAGCTACCAGTAATCAGTGAAAAGGTCGTCCCATGGAATTACGGCCGAGTGACAGTGATGTATCAAGGAAAGGAAGTTAAGGAAGAAGTTTGTGAAACCCACGGACTGACTCGCTCAGGAATATGTTTTGCTCCTGATGAGCTGAGAAAGGCTAAACTCACCAAAGATAATCCAGTATCAGTGAAGAAAGCTGTAACTAAAGAAGAGGCAGAAGAATTCTTGAAAAAGATGAAGGCACAGGATTATTCCATTGTAGAACAGTTGAGAAAGACCCCGACGCAAATCTCTTTGCTATCATTACTGATCCACTCAGATGAGCACCGCCAGACATTGATGAAAACTCTGAATGAGGCCAACATTCCTGATAAGATTTCTGTGAACCATTTAGAGAAAATAACAAACAAGATTTTTGAAGTCAACAGGGTTACATTTTTTGATGATGAGCTGCCTTTGGAAGGCACTGAACATAATAAAGCACTCTACCTCACGGTGAAATGTGAAGACTCTGTGGTCACCCGGGTGCTTGTTGATAACGGGTCCAGTGCAAACATTTGCCCTCTCTCCACCCTGGAAAAGTTAAAGGTGGACAGTGAGAGAATTCATAAGAATAGCATTTGCGTGCGAGGATTGATGGATGAGGCAAGGACACAGTTGGGGATATAGTGTTGGAACTAACAATAGGTCCGGTTGAATTCACTATGGAGTTCCAGGTGCTTGATGTGGCTGTCTCTTACAATCTCTTGTTAGGCCGACCCTGGATCCATGCAGCAAAGGCAGTGCCATCTACCTTGCACCATATGGTTAAATTCGAGTGGGACAGGCAAGAGATTGTGGTGCATGGGGAAGATAGTTCGTGTACTCTAGGTGATGCCATTGTGCCTTTTATAGAAGCTGAGGATGACAAAGGCCCATGGGTTTATCAAGTCTTTGATACGGTATCGGTTGAAAAGATCCCGGAAGGGAAGTGTATTCCTGTGCCAAAGGTAGCTGCTGCATCCGTCATGGTTGCGTCGGAAATGCTGAAGAACGGATTTGTACCTGGAAAAGGCTTGGGTGCTTCTTTATAAGGCATCGTACAGCCCGTATCCCTTCCTGCAAACCTAGATACTTTTGGTTTGGGTTTCAAGCCCACTGCTGCAGACATAAGGCGAGCTAGAAAGATGAAAAAGAAGGCATGGACCCTTCTAAAACCCATCCCCCGCCTTTCCCGTTCCTTCGTCAGGCCTGGTACTAAGAAGCGCCTAGCAACAGCAATGCCCAGTGGTGTGGTTGATCCCGACAAGGAGCTGATTGAGAGGTTTGAAAAGTTGTTTTATGAGGTGAATGTGTTGGAGGCCGGAGAGGGTCCAAGCAAGGTAGATGTTCAGTTCGTGGGGCCCCAGGCAAAGCTAAACAATTGGGAAGAAACTCCCCTTCCTACTCGGAGGGAGTCTTGGTAGTTAGTTTTGATTTCCTTTCAGTTTAATCTGGATTATTTCCAAGGTTGTAATTCGGATGCTATGTTCCGTCCGTTTGGATGAGTTAAACCTTGTTATCTTAAATATTAATGAAATGCAATTTTCCTCTTTTTCATTCCTGATAGTTGTTATTTTTGCCTTTCTTTTCTTTCTTGTACAGTCCCTTTTACGCTGGTTTCAGTGATGTGTCATGCATGAGGAGTCTTCAGCCCAGTCTTAAATGCCAATCTAACTCAGACATAATAATACAAGAAATTGAGTGTGATGATGAAATGGAACATGATGATGAGGAATCTTTTTAGGAAATCAGTAAAGAATTAAGCCATTTTGAAGAAAAACCCAAACCTAATCTGAATGACACAGAGGCAATCAATTTAGGGGATCAGGAGAATGTGCGGGAAACAAAAATAAGTGTCCATTTGGAACCTCAGCTCAGGGAAGAGATAATTAAAGCACTTTTTGAGTATAAAGATGTTTTTGCATGGTCGTATGACGACATGCCAGGTTTGAGCACTAATTTGGTGGTCCACAAATTGCCCACCGACCCAGCATGCCCCCCTGTTAAGCAAAAGCTAAGAAAATTTAAGACAGACATTAGTGTGAAAATCAAAGAAGAGGTCACCAAGCAGTTTGAGGCAAAGGTCATCCGGGTCACGCGGTATCCCACCTGGCTAGCTAATGTTGTGCCTGTGCCAAAGAAGGATGGAAAGACCAGAGTGTGCGTAGATTACCGTGATCTCAATAAGGCAAGTCCAAAAGACAATTTCCCACTGCCAAACATCCATATATTGATCGACAATTGTGCCAAACATGAGATTGGTTCCTTCGTGGATTGTTATGCGGGCTATCACAAGATTTTGATGGATGAGGAGGATGCGGAAAAGACGGCATTCATCACGCCTTGGGGAACATATTGTTATAGAGTCATGCCATTTGGGTTGAAAAACGCAGGAGCAACTTATATGAGGGCGATGACCACCATGTTCCATGAAACGATACATCGGGAAATTGAGGTCTATGTGGATGACGTGATCATTAAGTCGAGAAAACAATGTGACCATGTCAAAGACTTGAGGAAATTCTTCCAGAGACTCCGCAGGTACAACCTCAAACTTAATCCAGCAAAGTGTGCGTTTGGAGTTCCATCTGGGAAGTTATTGGGATTCGTGGTAAGTCGGCGCGGTATTGAGTTAGACCCGTCCAATTTCAAAGCCATTCAGGAGCTACCACTGCCAAGGAACAAGAAACATGTGATGAGTTTGCTTGGCAAGTTGAATTACATCAGCAGGTTCATTGCCCAGCTTACAACGACTTGCGAGCCCATCTTCAAGCTGCTAAAGAAAGATGTTGCGGTCAGATGGACGGATGAATGTCAAACAGCATTTGACAAGATTAAGGAGTATTTGGCTAGTCCACCTGTGTTGGTCCCGCCGGAGCCGGGAAGACCCTTGATCCTTTATCTGACCGTTCTGGATAATTCTTTTGGTTGTGTACTGGGGCAGCATGACATCACAGGAAGGAAAGAGCAGGCAATTTACTACCTCAGCAAGAAGTTCACATCATATGAGGTAAAGTACACTCAACAAGAGGACGTGTTGTGCCTTAACCTGGGTAGCGCATAAGTTGAAACATTACTTGTCAGCCTATACCACCTATCTCATCTCTCGGTTGGACCCGTTGAAGTACATTTTTCAGAAGCCCATGCCTACAGGGAGGTTGGCGAAATGACAAATCTTGCTTACGGAATTTGATATTGTCTACGTGACCCGGACTGCAATGAAAGCACAAGCGCTAGCTGATGATTTGGCCGAGAATCCAGTTGATGATGAATATGAGCCTTTGAAAACATACTTCCCTGACGAGGAGATAATGCATGTTGAAGACTTAGAACAAGTCGAGAAGCCAGGATGGAAATTGTTCTTTGACGGAGCTGCCAACGCCAAGGGTGTCGGGATAGGAGCAGTACTGATTTCTGAGACAGGGCAATACTACCCTGTCACTGCTCAACTTCGTTTCTATTGCACCAATAACATGGCTGAATACGAGGCATGTATCTTGGGTTTTAGACTGGCTATAGACATGGGTGTCCAGGAAATCTTGGTCAT
>NC_031989.1:2704301-2707660 GCF_001879085.1 Nicotiana attenuata
ATTGGCAAAGAAGATTCTCCGAGCAGGTTATTATTGGCTTACTATGGAACGGGATTGCATTAGTTTCGTGCGCAAGTGTCATCAATGTCAGGTACATGGAGATTTGATTCATTCTCCACCATCTGAATTGCATACAATGTCAGCACCATGGCCATTCGTTGCTTGGGGAGTGGATGTCATTGGGCCGATCGAGCCAGCGGCATCAAATGGGCACAGGTTCATTCTGGTAGCTATTGATTATTTCACTAAGTGGGTTGAAGCAAAAACCTTCAAATCTGTGACCAAGAAGGCAGTGGTTGATTTTGTGCATTCGAATATCATCTGTCGATTTGGGATCCCGAAGGTAATCATCACAGACAACGGTGCCAATCTCAACAGTCATCTGATGGCAGAGACATGTCAGCAGTTTAAGATCATGCACCGCAATTCCACCCCATATCGTCCCAAGGCAAATGGAGCAGTCGAAGCAACTAACAAGAATATCAAGAAAATACTTCGGAAAATGGTAGAGGGGTCCAGGCAATGGCATGAGAAGTTACCTTTTGCCCTTTTAGGCTATCGCACTACTGTCCGCACTTCAGTAGGGGCGACTCCTTATTCACTGGTGTATGGCACTGAGGCAGTAATACCCGCAGAGGTTGAAATCTCGTCCCTTCAAATTATTGCCGAGGCGGAAATTGATGATGTCGAATGGGTTAAGGCCCGCTTGGAACAACTAATTTTGATTGATGAAAAGAGATTGGCAGCAGTATGTCATGGTCAGTTGTATCAACAGAGAATTGCAAGAGCATATAACAAGAAAGTGCATCCGCGGAAATTCGAAGTAGGGCAATTGGTGTTGAGGCGTATCTTACCTCATTGGGCTGAGGCGAAAGGAAAGTTCGCCCCGAACTGGCAGGGGCCATTTGTTTTAACCAGAGTGTTGTCCAATGGCGCATTATATTTGACAGATGTGGAAGGAAAATGTGTAGACATGGCTATCAACTCTGACGCAGTCAAGCGATACTATGTATGGTTTCTTGGTTTAATTGTACTTTATTGTACTTGGCATATTTTTGAGATTGAAATGACGAAGGCATTTTGTTCTGCTATCCAAACACTTTATCCTTTGTTATCCCTTTTGAGCCTCATTTACTTTCTTTCGTACCCCTCTTTCGGAATCAATAACAACTCGGAAGCTCGAGCAAGGCAAAACAGTGAAGAAATAAGAAAACACAGTCCAATGGAAAGAAAAGAAAAAAAAAGAAAAAAAAAGAAAAAAAAAAAGAAAAGAGGAAAAGAAAAAAAAAGAAAAGAAAAGAAAAAAAATGAAAAGAAAAATAAAGGAAAGAAAAAATGAAAAGAAAGAAAAGAAAGTGGAAGAAAAGGAAATATTGCAACAGCAAAGTAATTCCTATGACCTGAACTACGTTTGACTTGATCCCGAAAGGGTACGTAGGCAGCCTCTCTCTGAGGTTCGGTCACATCAAAACAAAAATCCAAAAGTCCCCAAGAAAGAAACTGGGGCAGAAGTTGTGTATGTTGTGAGAAGTTGATTCCGAAAGCTGTAATTTTGAACCCATGATTGAATTGTTTTAGAGCCTTTTATACCCTTTCTTTCTAACCCTATCCAAAAGCCTGCATTACGGTCCAAAGAAAGACCTTTTGATCAATCTTCAGGAAGTGCCAATACGAGCAAGTCAAAGTGATTCACATCAGGGGCAACACTCCGGTGCAATGATAAAAATGAGAGAGTCTTATTGGTGAAAACCCTCACGGGCACCGTAAGGCGAAGTGAGTCGAGAGAAATAAAAAATGAGAGAGTCTTATTGGTGAAAACCCTCACGGGCACCGTAAGGCGAAGGTGAGTTTTTCAGACAGGCCAAGGAAACAAGTCTGTGGTCAAAGACGCTCAGGACATTGCAAGACGAGCAAGGTTTGGGTTTGGGTAAAAAACAGGTTGTGAAAGTTCGGAACAACAAATGTGGCAATCGAAAGTTGATTGGTAGACGGACTGGGCTGGTTAATCCGAAATGCATGGCATGCTCAATGGTATCAGCTGTTCCACTCAGATAAGTCTCATTCTCTTCTTTCTTCATTACAAATCATCCGTTCTCGGATTCTCTTTATCCCTAACCCTCGAGGTCATTGCATTTCATTCTTTCGAGGTCTATCTTTAAGATGTTTCAGTGTCAGTTCTGTTCGAAATAAAAGGAAGGAATGTCAAGGCTAACTACCAGTTTCTTAGTTGTACAGACAGGGCCAGAATATATCAAAGACGTCAAAAAGCAAAGTAAGTCAAAAGGACCACTGGAAGTTTCATCGGTGGATTAGTCGGAATTGTGGGGAAGAAGCGAAGTTTCAAAAGAGGGGTCAGAAACACAAAAACAACAATATGGGATAGAACACTTGGGTCATCAAAGTCAAGGGGTTGAAATTCGGTCAGGAAGTCGAGGGGATTCAAGGCAAGTCCAGGAAAGCGAGACGGAGTAAAGCCCAGCAGCAGGGATGTACCTAGCAAGAATGCCGGCAACTGAACCACATTTTTAAAACTGACAAGATTTTTCTTTGATCGAAACAGGGGCAGAAAGTTTTCATTGGTTTCTGAGAAACCCTCCTTAAGGAAAAAGCAAGCACGCAAAACAGGTATGACTCGGAAATTCTCAGGACCCTCCTGGAAAATGGGACTTAGTTTAAATTTCAAAACAATCATGAGTAGCATAATTTAGCACAAATGTATCCTAAAGAACATAGGTTGTCTAAGATAGGAATTAATTAGGAGTGGTCAGGACCCTCCTGGATAATGGGATGTAGCTTTAAAGTTCGCTTCAGATAACAAGATATAGTGGGAGTCGTACCTTCAGTAGATATAATTTAGGTTAAAACTATCTTTTAACTAGAAGTTGTCAGGACCCACCTGGATAATGGGGAGTAGTTTAAGACCTTTTAGACAACAAATGTAGTGGGGGTAATACCTCTAGAGGATATAAATTAGGTTCATAATCATTAGATGTTCTCAGGACCTCCCTAGATAATAGGACTTAGCTTTCAAATTCTTATAATAGTTGGTAGAATAATTCAGTTTAACACTTACCCATGTACCCAGCTACCAAACTGGGGCAGAAAGTTTTTTTTGTTTTTGTTTATTTTGTTGCAGTCAGGAGCCCACCTGGAGAACAAGGGAATACTGTTCAAGTTCAGCAATCAGGAGCCCACCTGGAGAACAAGGGAATACTGTTCAAGTTCAGAAGTCAGGAGCCCGCCTGGAGAACAGAGGCACACATTTCAAGTTTCAGCAGTCAGGAGCCCGCCTGGAAAACAGAGGTCAAGTCTAGTTTCAATTCTATATATTGATATATGATGACCAGTCACAACTGGGC
>NC_031989.1:2707885-2752699 GCF_001879085.1 Nicotiana attenuata
AAGGTTAGTTCGTGCATTCTGGCACCATCAGCATACTCCACAAGATCCAAGGGCCCTCCACCTCCTCCTCCTCCGAGTCCTGTCCGGAACAAAAACAAAGGCAAAATGGGAGATACAAGCGCCAGAAAGGAGATTGAGATTCCTCAGGGTACCCCGGTTGCTAAGGAAACTACTGCACAACTTGAACAAAAGCTGTTGAAATTTCGAGAAGAACTGGATCAGGTTCGGAATTCGGCAAACCTGTCATTTTCCCTCACCGCCCCTGATGTCAACACCCAAAATCCCGCACCTCCACAAAACACCCCGCAACCACAGATACAACCCACTCATACCTGTAACACATGCCACACTCCAAAAAACACCCCACTACTCATTCCTGAGCCACTGAACACCGCAAATGACCATCTCCACTGTGAGCACGTGATTTTTGCCCTAAGTGAATTATTCCCAAAAATTCAAACAAAATGATTTCTTCCGTTATTTTGCAATTTTGTGAATTTTGTGTTATTTTGTGTTAATTGTTTGCATTTTATTTGTGCATTTAATTCATATGGAAAATATAAAAAATATACACGTGACATTTGCATTTAGGATCTAATTTCAAATTTTAGGATTAATTAGGGGTTAATTCGTTTTAGAACAAAATACGAGGAAAATAACAAAAATAGTTCACTTTTGCATTTTAATTGTTTAATTGTGAATTCGTCACGAAATAGATTTTAAATAATTTTAGGATTTAATTAGTTTAACTTTGAAATATATCAGGACTTTATTTTAATTTTTGCATTTTAATAAAATTAGAAAAAATATATAAAAAGAAATACAAAATGAAGACACATAAGGAATAGAACAAATTATGAAATAAAGGAAAAGAAGAAGCAAGCCAGCTTGTGATTGGGCCTTTGTCAAAATAAATCCCCAGCCCAAAAAATTAAAAAAAAACCCGGTCGATAACCCAGGCCCAAATCATAGCCAACCCGGTCCAGTCCCGTGATAGGTCAAAACGGCGTCGTTTAGTTAAAATTCAATCTCAACCATCGATGTTTATCAATCGGACGGTTGAGAAGTCCACCCTCTTTGATATAAAAATGTCGGGTCACGCTACCCCCCCCCCCCACCAAGCCGTCTCTCTCACCCCCTCTAACCCTAGAGACCCCCTCCCATCTCCGCCGGCCGGAAATCGTGTCCGCCGGCGGCGATCGACCAAACCTAACCAAAATCACACCATCGCTTCTCCTCATGCCCATGCTACCATCCATCTCCCTCAAAAACCACCAGAATCCGTCGAATATCGGATCGTAATTTTTCGGCCAAGACACGAAGTCGTCCAAAATTAACCAAATTAACACCATAGAATCGCCTAGACCCCCTCTCTCAAACCCCCCAAACCCCGTCCCTCAAATCTAGCCGGAACATCTCGAATTTCAATTTAAAATTTCCGGCAAAACCCTAATTCTTCCAAACCCTACCAAATCAATACCATAAGGTCTCCTCATCCTCTTCACAAAGAATCTGGTGTCAACGGCGTTCAAATAGCCTCAGAATCACTCAAATTTTAAATCGAGAGGCAGCCGAATTTTGGGTTGTGCCAGTGAGTTCCAATTTTCTTTTCTTTTCCTCGTTTAATTGTCTTCTATTGCTCTTGTTCTCACTATGGTTAATTTACAGTCTAATGTGCGTTTAATTTTGTCAATACTGTTTTAATCTTGTGTTCTAAGTTACTTGATTAATTCTAGTTGTTTGTTTGATTGTAATTTGTTCCGACTCCTGATTTTAGTTTGATAATCTGTTAGTTGGTTTTATTAAGTTTGTTTGAATTAAGTTCTGATATTCCTTTAGTTTAGGATAATCACCAGTTAGTTCATCTTCAGTTTAATTAGTCGTGTAATTAGCAGAATAGTTTAATTTGATTATTAGTTCAATTGATAAATTCAATAATAGTTTAAGTAGTTCAATTCAAAGCTTTGGAAAATGTTTGGTTATAGCTGTAGTTTAGATGTAAGTTCAGGGATAGTTTGGACATTTGGAATTGAGTAGAACATGGTAGTTAATATTAGAGTCTTCTAGGACCTTCTAGACTAGGGCTTTAGTTGCAATTGCAAGAAACATAGTGCACTAACTTGAGTAACAAGTTAGGAAGTGAGGGACTAATATGTAAAACTAAAAAAAATCTAAAATTGCACCTCATGTTGCCTATAAAAGGCAGCCCCAATGCCTTCATTGACAAGTTTGGAGCCCCAAAAATTCCCAAAAAAAAAATCCATTCTGCAAATCTGAGTTTCAAAGTTTGCATTTCAAATAAAAGAAGTTCAAAATTCTGAACTCTTATAGGTCAGAATTCCTCTTTAGATCTGAGATTCCTACTAAAAATCCAAAAACAAAACAAAGAAATATGAGAAAAAATCAAAACAATACTGTTTCATTGCTTCCCCTTTAGGTCATCTTCGAATTTTAGCCTCTAAATCAACATTCCAGCTTACTTTGGATTGAAAAGAAATTTGAATTCTACTGTTTCTGTTCAATAAGGAAATTTAAAGCCAATTCGAGTCAGTTGAGCATGGGATCTGATTAGTTTGAAGTTGACTATTGGTCATTTGCTGATTGTGTTCATTGCTGGGTCATGTTCTGGTCATTTTGGTGCTGTGTGTGGATGGTTATATTAGTCTCGTTTGATTTAAAATAGTTCTGGACTATTGAATCATTCCTGGGCTGAAATTGGCTGTGTTTGTTGCTATTTGCACTCTAAATTGCTGTTGTTACGTTTGCTGTTGTTGACCTCTCTCCCCTCCCTTGTTATTTCATACTCCAGGTACACATCTCAGAACTACCTGGATGTAGCTGTTGAAATAGAGATCTTATGTTCATATTCGATGCTTCACGATGTGTGTTAACAGATAGTTAGATATATGTTAATTGATATGCATTTGTCCAATATGATTTGTACTGACATAAACAATGGACTGTGAGTTAATATATCTTGTTTAGTTTGATCGAGTAGATTAGTTTAGGCAAACTATTTCTCAGGACTTCCCTCTTCAACTCAAGTTGAATTCTATTAACTCCAATGTTGCTTATTGATTCAAGTGTTGAGTTGAATTATCGTGCTTTGGAGTTGGGTTGTTAGCATGTTCACGTGTAATTGAAACTAGCACACTGCCAGAAGTTTAATATAGTTACATTAGTTAAAATTTGAAAGTGATGATCGAACTATATAATTGAACTGTTCGATAGATACACGGGACATTTGAATTCACGATTCGCACTATTTTTCCCAGTTTTAGCCCTTTTAGTGATAAATGAAGTTTAGCTACTGGGTAAATAGACAAAGGAAGCTGAGCGTTGGAATTAAAGTCAAATCCGATTGGTGTGAATCTAAGATTGGCAAGAAGTGATT
The DNA here is from genome assembly GCF_001879085.1 of Nicotiana attenuata. Classification (NCBI taxonomy): domain Eukaryota; kingdom Viridiplantae; phylum Streptophyta; class Magnoliopsida; order Solanales; family Solanaceae; genus Nicotiana; species Nicotiana attenuata. The sequence goes on from NC_031989.1 coordinate 2,711,280, forward strand.
TAAATAAGTTCGGAATAATTCACCCAGCTGCAGATCGCTGAGGCCAAACTGCTAGGTTTGGGCCCGTATTCATCCGTGCAAGGTCCAACTTGAAATTGACTGTGCAGTCTCTCTTCTTGGGTTACGCTTGAAGCCCAAAAGAAATTGCTGAAAGTTTGCATTCACCCCTAGGTTAATGAGATTGATTTTGTAACAAATTTGGGCCTTCGAGTTAAGTAGCGGATCCAAATTAAGAGGTTTTCCCTTTTGTTTGAATCCGGACTTGAACTCAAGGCCCGACCTTTGTTTTATTAACCATTTAGGCCTTTAAAAGACAAAAAAAAAGCAGTAGAAAATCATAGTTTACTTTAGGACTGGCCTTTAAACAAAAAATGAGATGAGCCTCGCCGAACAAACATATAGATTGCGGGGCCCTCATTTAATTGCTTTATTAAAAATATATTAGAAACTCGGGACGTGCCATTTAGCGAATTTTCATGGCCTCCCGCAAAGTTAACAAGACGCTAGCTCCTTTAGGCGCGCTTTTTTAATAATTTTACCTTCTTAACTACGGGTGTGCATTTCATGCGACCCAAATCCAAATCCCAAAACGTTGAATAAGAGGTGTCAAGGATCCGGGTGCATTTCATGTGACGTGATCCAAAAACACGCTCTTAAACGACGTTCACTTTCTTAAAAATTTAATTAAAAGCGGTTAAATAATTCTAAAATTGCAATAGGATAACATGTATTAAAATCAAACTTTAGCCAAATATAACAGTTGAGCGACCGTGCTAGAATCACAGAACTCGGGAATGCCTAACTCCTTCTCCCGGGTTAACAGAATTCCTTACCCGGATTTCTGGTTCGCGACTGTTAAACAGAGTCAAACCCTTTCCTCGATTCGGGATTCAAACCGGTGACTTGGGACACCATAAATCTCCCAAGTAGCAACTCTGAATCTCTTAATAAACGAATCCCGTTTCGATTGTCCTTTAATTGGAAAAACTCCCTTTTATAATACCCTTCGCGGGGTGTAGTGGAAAAAAGAGGTGTGACAAGCACTTCATGAAATCACAAAGCTTTTCATCTAAAACTAGCCGCAGCTAAATTAATAAAGTAGTTTAAGCAGATTTTTTTGCAGTAAAATTGATATCCTTATGATTGTTCATCATTATTTGGTAAAAAACAAAAAGCATGAAACATGGAGATTTTGTTTAAGGATACCAGAAAAGGCCAATTCTAACTCTTAACAGATTTTGTACCCACAGTTATTCAATTAATATTGCATCGCTCTGACTGTTTCGTGGTGGGTTCTTTCAGGCGATGAAAAAAAATTCCTTTAAAAAAAATCAATCTACATACTTAAAAAGATAGCATTAACAATTAGTTAATAACTAGTGTCAGTACCAGCGCGATGCACCGATAATTTGACAGAATATTAATCTTATAAAATTATGAACTAATATATTTTATTATTTTAATAAATATTAGTTTTTATTTTTTTATTTAATGTTGTATGCAGAAATATAACAAATCTATACAAAATCAAAGAATACACATCATATAGTAATCAAATAAATTATTGTCCCTTATTTATTTTAATTAAATTAGCAAGTACTTAGTATTATCTGTTTACTAATGTGATTTTTATAATCTTGTCAATTGACTTAATATTTTGATACTATTCTCTTTTAATATAACATGAATATATATTTTCTTACTCTAGAAATATTTTATTTTCTTAAAACTTATGTTATACTGTTCAAAATTTTCTAATTGTCCAAATTTATCAATAATATTTTTGAGAGTTATTTATTTATCTTTTATTTTTTAATTAATTCAAAATATAACTATCATAAAATTATCCTTCTCCCCCTCTTTTCTTCATTTTTCCTACTGTAATATTTGATTAATTTTCTCAATTTGTAAGCTACTGATAATTTAAATAATGTAATATTTTCAATTTTATCAACTTTCTTCGAGCATTTTTTGCACCCTACATATGACCATCCCCTTTCAAGTTCTAAATTTACTATGGTAGCAACAATCCAGATTTGCCCTTCCTGTAAAAAAGAAATCCAATATATTATATAAGATGACAGATCTATATTTGTTAGTCATGGTTTGTCTAAAGAACATTTTACTTACCTGCATGAAATCAATTAATTCTCCAATATTTTTAACTTCCACATTTCCAATAGCCAGTTCTTCAGAAACAGAATATTTTTAACTTTTTAACTACGTTGAGAAGTTGTTTGACTAATCCTCTCAAAATTAATTTCACGTCCACTTCCTAATCTACATTTATCCAAATTTGTATTAGTTCTAAATATGCTAAAAAAAAGTTATGTAGTACATATATAAATTTAATATTGTATATAAAAAACCTGGATATAAATTCAACAACTTGTGGAAGATCAGGATTAATCCAACGATTCGAGGAATGCCAAGTAATACACACAGAATATTTGCCTACATATAAAATTAACTTTAATTTAAAAACACACACAAATAGAAGTCAAATCTAAATATTATGATATGAGTACATTGAAATTTGTGAGCTTTTATGAGCTGCAATATGACACGTTGATTGGGTGATCCATCCAAGTGGGGCAAGATTTCATCTATAAATTCTCCCCAAAATGTTGCTGAAATATTGTTTCTCCTATATGTAAAATACACAAATTAATAATGAGAAAATAATAGTAATTGAATGTATAACTAATTCAATTCATGGTTGCAAGCGTACGCATGATCCTTAAGCTCCAAATTCATAAAGGTACTTGTTTTACCACCTTGATTGTACGATTCTACGTTACCATGACCAATAACTTCTCCTAAACTGAATTATACACAAATTTAAGTAAAGATACCTATAGCTATAATATATTTGTTTGCTTAATGAAAATTGCATCCCTCTCTGTGTACGTCCAACATATTCTCAAAAAGAGAACATTTTTAGTTTAAAAAAGAATAAATTATACACAAAATTTAATTAAAAATACTTATGGCAATGTATATGATACCTATATTAATGTATATTGTTCGCAAATAAGGTCAGATACAAAGCTTGTACTAAATATACAATTATTATTTCAACTTAAAATTAATGTGTAAGATACAAAACGAATTTTAATTGATTCTTTCTCAGAAAAGGATACCTACCATAACTAAATTATACACAAATTTAAGTAAAGATATATACCTATAGCTATAATATATTTGTTTGCTTGATGAAAGTTGCATCCCTCTTTGTGTACGTCTTCTCAAAAAGAGAACATTTTTAGTTTAAATGTTAAAATAATTGGCTTTGATTAATTAAAGAATGAAATTCAATTTACAGAAAATCTTGGATTATTACTTTCATTAATTATTTTTTCATTTATAATCCAAATTTTTATGTTGTCTTAAATTGCCAAGTGGCTTCATTTTAGCTTGCCACTTGGCTTAACCACATTGCAAACTACTCTCCTTTTAATATAATATAGATATAGATTATTTCAACTTAAAATTAATGTGTAAGATACAAAACGAATTTTAATTGATTATTTCTCAAAAAAGGATACCTACCATAACTAAATTATACACAAATTTAAGTAAAGACACCTATAGCTATAATATATTTGTTTGCTTAATGAAAGTTGCATCCCTCTTTGTGTACGTCTTCTCAAAAAGAGAACACTTTTAGCTTAAATGTTAAAATAATTGGCTTTGATTAATTAAAGAATGAAATTCAATTTACAGAAAATTTTGGACTATTACTTTCATTAAATATTTTTCCATTTATAATCCAAATTTTTTATATTGTCTTAAAATTGCCAAGTGGCAATTCATTTTAACTTGCCATTTGGCTTATCCACATTGCAAACTACTCTCCTTTTAATATAATATAGATAATTTGAAATGGAGAAAATTAAACGGAGAAGTAGAGAACCAAAGTTGACAGGGGAGGAAAAATAGGTTAGAGTAACTTTTTCACCCTAATTTGTTCCACAATCCCCTTCACAAGCTTTAAACTCATTTCCAGTAAATCCATTTTTCATTGCCACCCATATTATTCCCCAAGAGCTGTCGTTTCTTCTACACAGACGAGTTTTGTGCTAAGGAAAAATGAAGTGATGTCATGGGATTCTGATGTGGAGAGTGAAGGAGAATTTTCTGGTAGAGTAAAAAAAAGGAATTAAAATAGGTTGTTCGGGATGAGAAAGACAAATTAGAAGAGAGAAAAATGGTGGTAAAAGTGGGACCCACTAGTCCAAATATCCAGCTTTGAAGAGTCTCACACAAGTATGACATGGCATGTGAGACTCAAAGTAAAATTTCTCGCATCTAACTGACATTCCATTTTTATTTCAGGAAACAATTTAAAACGTAATCCTTTCACATTACATCTTTTTAAATAACTTTAGATGAGAAGTTTCTTATTGTTCTATTCTCTATGTTCATAGAAATATTTTTCTTAAGAGGAAAAGTTTTTATTACTTTATTCAGCACCTTGTAATTTCTTTTCATTGTCTTTGAAACCGTGTTGTTGTGTATCTCCATTCCAGAAAAGTATGCTTATTTATGTTCTTAGTGTTATTTATATATAGCATAAGAAAAGAGATCAAAGGATAATATGCTATTTGTAACCTTAATTATAAAAAAATAAAAAAGAGCAAGTGGACAATATAACTTTGAACATTCTAAATACACGTACGGATCAACCCTTTAATCTTAATTCCTAGCTCATAGATAAGGATAATGTGAACATACATGCTGCATTTGAGGAAATCTCCTCATGCATTTATAGACTTAAGAAAATTTGGATTCAACTACTACTTATTAAAAACATCAGGTGATGATTAACTAATAGTGCAAAGGCAACCCAGTACACTTCTAAAGGGCGTGACGTAGATAGCATATCCTAATGCAAGCATTAATTATTGCTTCCACGGCTCGAACCCGTAACCTCATTAGTGACTGATTAACTCATAGTACAAAGGCAGCTCGGTGCGCAAATCGTCTCGCAGGTCCGGGGAAGGGCCACACCCCTAAGGGGTTGTTTGTTTGGGAAACAAGTTATCCCATAATTAATTATCCCCGAATTAGTTATCCTGGGATTACTTATCCCGCCCTCCCATAGGGATAAACAAAATACTACAATCCCGAGATTAGTTATACCGCGATTTTATCGCAACCAAACATGAGATAAACTCATCTCAAATTTAGTTCCGAAATTAATTATGCCTTGTCCCTCATATATCAAACGAGCCCTAAGGGTGCGATGTAGATAACCTACCCTGATGCAAGCATTAGTACTTATTTTCACGACTCAAACTCATAATCTATAGCATAATTAGTGGCTGATTAACTCATAGTATGAATGAATATTAAACGAATCATTCAATTACACTCAACCCGACATTAGTTGGGGGATCAATAAGAGATGAAATTAATTTGTAAAACATCTAAGAAAGCACCCAAAAATGGACCATGGACTTGATTTGCAAATGACTAAAGGAGTACGTACGTAAACTCATCTATTTTTCTATGGTTCTCTGAAAGTGGATTATGGACAGAATACATCAATGTAAAACCATAACACTTATTCATATGTAACCCATTTTTCTTTGACTTTTAAAGTACTAAGGTTCCTTTTCGTTTGAGACATAAAATATTGAGCGCAAGTATCAAACTTAGTTAAGAAAAATCTTTTCACATTGCAATTATTTGTTAGTAGAAAAGGACCCTTGTAAAATGAATGGTTAAAACTTATAAAGAGTTGGACCGTTATTGAATCAATTACTGTTAATTAGGTTAAATCACCTGGAAGATACTATACGTTATGAAACGTTGACAAAATATTGATGTAATTGGAACGCATAAATGTGGCACGAGTTTAATTTTTATACACTAATAGTGTCGTCTAATATGAAACTTTGTATCTTTGAAAAATTGACAAATAAAGTTTTGAACATATTAAATAGGAGTAATTGTTTCCCTAGCCACACAACCAAATTTTATGGAGAAGGTCAAAAGATACTCCAAAATTTGACAAGTGTATATTATGAATCTTACAAATTGACATGCATCATTTTCGATTAGCGAAACATTAATCTCAATCTTGAAAAAAACAATTAGTCTCAATTCCGTAAATAATAATTCAAGCCAATTAATTGGTACGTTATATACTTTTTGAAATTGTGAATAATGTCCAAATGCCCCGCTACGTGGAATATTTGATATGAACTGGCAGTTTACGATTTGAAAATAATAATAGAATTATAATTAGTCCAAAGCATATTTCTTGCAAGTTGTAAAAACTTATCCTTATCCGACGATTTAGAACACAAACTAAAAGTTGCATGTATTTTGTCATGGACTTTTTCACTTAACCAAGTTTAAGTACCATATATTTTTACTTTATTAAATCATTTAACGTAGTAAATTAATATAGTTTGATGTAAATATTAGGTGCGGGTATGATTTATCTTTTTTCACTAAACAATTAAATTATGAGATCTAATTAATAACTATTTTAATGTTTCTTTTTAATTATTTTAGTGATGCCATATGGCTTCAACACCCAGGGGCGGATCTAAATGTGTGAGTATAGGTTACGGGAACCCAGTAATTTTTGGCTAGATCCCGTATTTGTATTAAGAAAATCATTTAATGTATAAGAATATTTAGTTGGAAACCCAGTTTTTTGTCCGGTTATTATAATATATTAATTTAAAGTCGATGTAGGAACCATAAATTAAAAAATCCTGGATCCGCCTCTGTCAACACCCCACCCTAAAAAAGAACCTCTCCGAGATTGAATACAAGTTTTAAATTTTTATGTGTACATTTTCACCTTTGTTGAAGGACATTTTGTGTTTGTTTTCCTTATATATATATATATATATATATATATATATATATATATATATATATATAGAGAGAGAGAGTCAACCCTCTCTATTTTATGCTTTGTGTTGTTTGCCTTACTGTCCGACCACAGAGACGGCTACCTCATCAAGGTGACAGGATTGAACCCATGACCCAATGTACCCAAAATAGATTCGCTGACCAGACTGCGCTACACCTCGTCTCACCACCCTGAAGCATATAGATCCACCCGATCGATGAACACTCAAACCGAACTCACCCATCCTTTTGGGCACAGAGATGCCAGAACCAATAATAGTGGTGTTTGTTCCGATATTTTTTGGATTTTATAGTAAAGTGTTATTATAGAGGACATATGTTATAACATAACATAAAAGATCGATTTCAAGAAAACTTGACTTTTATAGTAAATGACTGTTATATGTGAATACTGTTATAGAGAGGCCCGACTATTCATTGAATTACTACATTGGAAAATTATTCAACTGATTAGCTAGATTTTCAAAACTCTTGAAAATAAGCAAGTATCAACTGTAGCAAGAAAAAACTACAAAGTGATATACGAATTATGAAATGACGATAGGAAATGACATGTTAAAACTTAAAAGTATTGGACCATTGTTAAATTAATTAGTGGCTACATTTAGTTCATGATTCAACGTACAACGTATCATTTTTCTTTCTGTGATTAGAAAACATAGATTTCCTGAATGTACTTTTCTTGAAAATAAAATTGTACTTTTCTTTTTGTCTTCCTGTCCTTTCTCATTAGAGTTCGTTCTCCAATTTTAAATGTGAAAAAAGGGATCAATTTTAGGTCCAATTCAACTCCAACAGTTAACAATTAACTCATAAAATAAAAATTGTTCAATATATATGTAAGGAAACAATACATCAGGCAAAACTAAGCCGAGGGGAAAATTTTAGAGATAGTTATATAACTATGATTTTTTCTCACCAAAGTTATATAATTGTGTTTTCTTACATAAAAATCATAAAACTTCCACTATCCCACATAAAAATTATAGCGACCAAAAATACAACTTTTCGGTAGTAAACATACACACCACCTACTGTCTATCTAACATAAATGATTTGGATATAATATTATATTTCTTTGTTTGGAGTATCTTGTGTAACGACCCGACCGGTCGTTTTGCGTCCTAGCGCTCGTTCAGCAGTCGGAGGCCATGAACAACTTCATTTCTGGTATTACGACTTGTGCGCGTGGTTGGAATTAAGTTCCGGGAAGTTCAGAGTTGATTTAGGAAGAGAATTCTCATTTCAGAAGCTTAAAGTTGAAAGAATGAACTAGGATTGGAATTTTGAGTAAACGACCTTGGAATCGGGATCTGAAGGTTCCAGCAGGTTCGTATGATGATTTCGGACTTGGGCGTATGCCCGGTTCGGGTTTTGGATAACCCGGGAGCGTTTTGGCGCCTATTGTGGAAGTTAGCATTTTAGAAGAAATTCCATAAGTTTGGCTTGAAGAGCATTTTAGTGTTATCGATGTCTGTTTGGGATTCCGAGACTGTGAGTAGCTCCGTATGGTGATTCTGGAGTTGGGAGCGCGATCGGAAGTGAATTCGGAGGTCCGTAGGTCATTTTGGAGCCGTTTGGCTAAAGATAGGAATTTGGAGGTTTTTGAGAAGTTTGACCGGAAGTGGACTTTTTGATATCGGGGTCGGAATCCGATTCCGGAAGTTGGAGTAGGTCCGTAATGTCAAATATGACTTGTTTTGAAAATTTGAGGTCAATCGGACGTGAATTGATAGGTTTAAGCATCGAGAGTAGAAGTTGGAAAGTTCAAAGTTCATAAAGCTTGAATCGGGGTGTAATTCATGGTCTTAGCATTGTTTGATATGATTTGAGGCCTCGAGCAAGTCCGTAATGTATTTTGTGATTGGTTGGTATGATTGGTTGGGGTCCCGGGGGGCCTCGGGTGGATTCCGGGTAGTTAACGGATCAAAAATGGAATTTTAAGAAGGCTGAAGGGTCTGGTTGCTGTCATAACCGCACCTGCAGAAAAGGGGCCGCAGGTGCGGCGCCGCAGAAGCGACTAGGAAGACCGCATATGCGGATTTTGGTGCGGGGTGCTGGAACCGCAGATGCGGTCAGGGAGCCGTAGATGCGGACCGCACCTGCAGAAAAGGAAGCGCAGAAGCAGAAGCTGGGGAGGCCAGGGTGGACCGCAGAAGCGGCCTGGTGACCGCACCTGCGGAACCGCAGAAGCGGCCCAGGGTCCGCAGGTGCGGAAATGCCTGGAGGCAGAAGGCATGTTTTAAATCGGGGTTTAAGCTCATTTCTCTCATATCTTCAAGGCTTGGGCGATTTTTGGGGAGCTTCAAGAGGGGATTTTCGTCATCTATGTTAAGGTAAGTTACTCCTACTCATTTCCAAGTTAAATACAAGATTATATNAAGTCAGAGCGGGTGGCTCTCAGCAGCGGTCCTAGTGAAAATTCAAAAGATGAAGTATGATGTTTAATGATTTCGAGCCTATAGGTGCAGTTGAGAATCAAGCTTTTGCAGCAGCTTACGAATGGAGACTCAGAACGTTCTATGATATTTTAACTTGAGATGTAGCATTTGAGGGATATGAAATGGTTCGTGGGATTTGAGACAGCATGGTCTCGTGATTCGAGGTCGCTCAGGATGAGTGCAGAGGGAGTATGTTATGTGTTGGAAGAAATCAGTAATATCTTTAAGGCAATCAAGGATAAATTGGAAGAAGGTAGTTGAATGGCCATAGTTGAATTTGGCATATTGGTGTTGGCAGTCAGTTTCTTCAGCGGGATCGAGTTATGTAAGTGATTGTGATGGGCGTATCAGGCTTGTCAGCCGCCGCAATTGATGATATTCAGAAGCATTCTTCTGTTATGGATGGTTGTGTGGAAGCAGATTCCGGAAGGGCTATGGTGGCTTAGACCACTGCTTAGAGATTTGCATATTCTACGGTTATGAAAAATTCGCCTGCGTGCTGCTATGGTACTCGGGAAGTGAGTTAAGTAGAAGGTTCTTATATGATGAAGTGTTAAAATGTTAATGTTAAAATCATGTTCTATCGTATGTTGGCACATTGGGTGCAGTGAGTAGCATGGAAATTCGAAGTGAGGATCAAGGGTGTGGCTTGGTGCTGGTAAGGATATCACGAGCTCGGATGAGCAGGGAAGGAGCTTCGGTGTTTGAAGTAAGTCAGCATTGTCTTCAGCGTCACCTGAGATTGGTGTTCTGTAAAGAGGGCTTGTATCATGGTTAATGATTCTTGACCGCTTTTCAGCGTTAGTGCGGTCGGTGGATTGGAGGTAAGACCAAGTAAATTGTTATGGTAGCTTGTGGGGGAGTGTTCCACGGGAAGGTTTCATAAATGTGGCACGTAGTCACTTGATTGATTTAAGATCTAGACTAAGTATGGAAATTCGGGATGATATCGATAAGTTGAGAATATGTGCCTGGAGGGCACTCGGATTCTGAGTTGTGGACTACGGATGAGTACTCCGGTTATGATGGTTTTCCTTGTGTGTTATGAGGAGAGGAAAATTCGTATGGACCCTTGAAAGGTTATTGGCTTAGTTGGTTTGATCAGGATCGACTTGAGGTCGGTGGATGGATGTAAATGAGAATTTGGGCCCTGTGTCAGGCCAGTTGTGTTCATTTCAGCAATGCGCTCCTTATGTGGGAGCAGTTAGGGTGTTATTTCATTGGCAGATATATTTCATGAAGTGATGCATTGCGCCGTGCGAGTTGTGAGATGGCTTGAGAAATTGCTTATGCGTTGAGAATCCGTGTAAAAATGATGTATTATGAGCAAGATGGCTCTTGAGATTCAGTTTGTATATTGCACCCCAGTTGTGCTTGAGTTTGGTAGCTTATGACGCTATATGTTCCCTCAGGGGTGGTATTATGCACTTAGCATGTTTATGACCGATATTCGGTATTATGGTTGTAATGAGCAAATTTCGCTCGGTGGGCAATCTCCTTTTGGGAGATCTATGATATTTGAGTCGGGTGGTACACCGCAACTGTGTGATGTTGAGAACAGTTCCCCATATTTGTTTATTTTGTGTCTGTTTCCTATTTTTTGAAGGAAGCTCATATTAGCTGTGCGCCCGCGTCGCATGCTTGATTCGCGAGCGGGGTAGTTGAAAATCCTTTTCAGAGTTCATTTTCCTTTTTGTATCGCATTCTAATAGGTAGCCTATTGTCACATTGTGGCATCACATGAGACTTTTGATTATGTCCGGGGTGGCTTATTGCCTGAGCAGTTCGTACTGGGTGAGATGAGACCATTGGATTCAGGATCAGTGCAATCTGACTATGTAGAGTATATTGAGGAGCGAAGATCGCTATTTGGTTCAGAATATGGTAATGTTTCTTGTCAGAAGTATAGACTCAATGATTGGTTGACTCGGCAGTTGATTATGAATTTCTTCACATCTCTTCCGTTGTGACGGTGTTGTAAGAGTTGGAGTAAGACCTGTGTATGTTATGGGGTGCAATGGGAGCACCAGATTCGTAGAAGTTCAACTAAGTTGAACAGAAGATGTCATCGTGGTCCGGTGAGTAAAGTGATGCAAGGTATAAATTCAGCAAAGTTATACAATCATGTTTGGGTACAACGTGTGGTGATTGATATGGTGACCGTATGTTGGAAACAGGTCAGGCATAAAATTCCGGATGTTGGAATTGGGCCCCAAGGCTTAATTTGCTTTAATAAAAAGGGAATATCTTCAAAATTGATCGAGCTGACATGCTCAACTGAGTTATGGTGGCACGGAAAGGTACATGAGGTGTCAAACAGTGATTTCAGACTACTCCAGCACGTTCGAGGACGAACGTTTGTTTATGTGGGAGAGAATGTAACGACCCGACCGGTCGTTTTGAGTCCTAGCGCTCCGTTCAGCAGTCGGAGGCCATGAACAGCTTCATTTCTGGTATTACGACTTGTGCGCGTGGTCGGAATTAAGTTCCGGGAAGTTCAGAGTTGATTTAGGAAGAGAATTCTCATTTCAGAAGCTTAAAGTTGAAAGAATGAACTAGGATTGGAATTTTGAGTAAACGACCTCAGAATCGGGATCTGAAGGTTCCAGCAGGTTCGTATGATGATTTCGGACTTGGTCGTATGCCCGGTTCGGGTTTTGGATAACCCGGGAGCATTTTGGTGCCTATTGTGGAAGTTAGCATTTTAGAAGAAATTCCATAAGTTTGGCTTGAAGAGCATTTCAGTGTTATCGATGTCCGTTTGGGATTCCGAGACTGTGAGTAGCTCCGTATGGTGATTCTGGAGTTGGGAGCGCGATCGGAAGTGAATTCGTAGGTCCGTAGGTCATTTTGGAGCCATTTGGCTAAAGATAGGAATTTGGAGGTTTTTGAGAAGTTTGACCAGAAGTGGACTTTTTGATATCGGGGTCGGAATCCGATTCTGGAAGTTGGAGTAGGTCCATAATGTCAAATAAGACTTGTGTGCAAAATTTGAGGTCAATCGGACGTGATTTGATAGGTTTAAGCATCGAGAGTAGAAGTTGGAAAGTTCAAAGTTCATAAAGCTTGAATCGGGGTGTAATTCATGGTCTTAGCGTTATTTGATATGATTTGAGGCCTCGAGCAAGTCCGTAATGTGTTTTGGATTGGTTGGTATGATTGGTTGGGGTCCAAGGGGGCCTCGGGTGGATTCCGGGTGGTTAACGGATCAAAAATAGAATTTTAAGAAGGCTGAAGGGTCTGGTTGCTGTCATATCCGCACCTGCAGAAAAGGGGCCGCAGGTGCGGCGCCGCAGAAGCGGCTAGGAAGACCGCAGATGCGGATTTTGTTGAGGGGTGCCGGAACCGCAGATGCGGTCAGGGAGCCACAGATGCGGGACCGCACCTGCGAAAAAGGAAGCGCAGAAGCGAAAGCTGGGGAGGCCAGGGTAGACCGCAGAACCGTCCTGGTGACCGCACCTGCGGAACCGCAGAAGCGGCCCTGGGTCCGCAGGTGCGGAAATGCCTGGAGGCAGAAGGCATGTTTTAAATCGGGGTATAAGCTCATTTCTCTCACATCTTCAAGGCTTGGGCGATTTTTAGGGAGCTTCAAGAGGGGATTTTCGTCATCTATGTTAAGGTAAGTTACTCCTACTCATTTCCAAGTTAAATACAAGATTATATAATGGAATTAGGCATGAAAATTGTGGAGAAATTGGTGTTTTGTAAGAAGACCTAGAAATTTTTATAATTGAACTTCACCACGAATTTGAGCATGGAATTAGGAGTAAATTATATATTTGAGCTAGTGAAGTGATGGGTTCCGTATATCTTCGAAAATTTTTGGATTCCGGGCACGTGGGCCCGAGGGCGTTTTGGTCAACTTTTTAATCGGAGTTAGGAATTGCTATAAATTAGTTTGTTATGAATATTTGAGCATATATTAATGGGTTTGTACAATCATTGGCTAGTTTTGGAGCATTGTGCGTTGGTGCAAGTCTTTGGAGGAATGTAGAATGCCAGTTATGAGTCTTCGGAGCGAGGTGAGTCTCCTTTCTAACCTTGTGAGGGGGAAATGTCCCCATAGGTGAATTATTTGGCTATGTGCTCCTATTTGTGGGGGCTACGTACGCACGAGGTGACGAGAGTCCGTGCGTAGCCACTATTATGCTATTGTTCGGGTAGTGTAGGACCCAAAAGCATGAATACTTGGATTACTTGTAAACTCTTTGATAACTTAAATTGCTTATATCACATGGAATTTGTAAATGAATTTCTGAAGGGATTCATCCTTACTTCTTAAAAATTGTTAAAAGAGAGTTGGATATATATTACGATAAACACTCCCTGATAAGTTCTTACTTGATTGATTGAGCATGTATCTCTATGTGTACCTGCGTCGCATGTATGATTCGCGAGCAGGGTATGTGTTTATTTTATGTTGACCGCGTCGCATGATTAATTCGCGAGCGGGAAAATAGATGCATCTATAGGCGCGCCGTCGACCCTCGGCAAGTGCACATTTATTTTCTGTTGGATCGGGCCGTCGCCTCGGTATGATTTGCGCATGATATCTTTTATATATTGATGCATGAGAAATCTTAAATGATGATATTGCCTTTCATGGCTTGGGATGAATTGATTAAAATGAAGAGAAGTAAATCTTGAAAATCTTTGTTAATTGTTAAAAAGGTGTTTACCTGTTCTACAGCTTTATGAAATAGAACATGCTATATGAATCCATAATTTCCTCACACATTTAGTGTATTATTATTGGACCGCTAGTGAGTGTCCAGGTTGACCATCTCGTCTCTACCCCTTCGAGGTTAGGCGGGATACTCACTGAGTACACGTTGACTACGTACTCATACTATACTTCTGTGTATTTTTTGTTGCACATGTATATGTTCCTTTAGATAGCAGCACGGATGATTCGGGGACTAGGTGAGTTGCAGTATGCGAGGCGGCCCACAACTTGTGAAGTCCCTTCAAGTAAATTGTACTTTCTTTTTGTCCATTGTATTCCGGACGGATGTTGTATTGTATTTGATATCCTTATCAGTAGAATGCTCATGCACTTGTGACACCGGGTTCTGGGATGGTATTGAAATGTTTTGTATTGATTGCTATTATTTAATTTGAAATGAAGCAGCTACTTTTGTACTTATAAAATTTAAAGGAAAAATCTTGGTCTTTTCAAAAATTATTAAAATTGGAGTTTAATTAAATATTTAGTTGGCTTGCCTAACAACGGTGTCCGGCGCCATCACGACCCATAGTGGATTTTGGGTCGTGACATCTTGCATGAACTTCTGGAAAAAAAAAGGAAACAAAAGTTATGGAAACAGAAAAATAAAAAAACAAGTACCATGTAGTTTCGGAGAATGATTCATTTTTAGTATTTTTTTAATTTATGTATATGGATATTAGTTTGATCGGGTCGGGTTGGGTGTGATTGTGTCATTCATATTTTAATTGGATTATTATTTATTAAATTGTAAATAAAACTAAAAGGACATGAAATAAGAAAAAACTACCTGAAAATTGTGTGTTTCGGTCATTTTGATTTTTGTGTGAATTAATAAAAGTTTTCTAATTTTTGCGTTAGAAAAAATATAATTACATGATTTTGGTGAAAAAAAGTCATAATTATATGGTCATTTATAAAATTTACTCCTAAGCTCAAATCTACTGATACTCACACACATTGAGTGCCTACGTATCTCCATGACAACTCCCATATCGTAACTCGTGTGTGAAGAAATAAGGGAATAAACCAATATAGAGTATTAACTGTTTTATGTAAACACACCAAAAGATATTGTGCAATTTATATATATTTTAATATGATCTTCATGTTTATACATAATTACATGACATTACAAGAAGAAAACTTAACTATTTATCTTCACCGCAATCTTGATGGTATTGTACGTGATGGGGAAGACTCAACCGATGAGGAACTTCCGACTCAATTGGTCCAAAAAATAAATCAGACAAGTAATGCCCTACATCCTCGGGGAAAAATCAGATCACATGACTCGAATGTTTCTCTCTTGCCATCATATGTTTGTGTGTATTGTAAAATTCCCGATACACTGGAAGTATTTTCCTCGCGATTGATACTTTCAAATTATCGCGGAGCTTACTATTTGGTACGACGCACATAGATTGCTTTCGGTGAGCTTGCTCGAACGACAAATTAAATTTCTTGAAAATCTCCTTCACTTGTTGGGGAGTAATTGTGGCATTTGGCTCTTGGGGCAGAGTGTTGAATATGACAATATCCCACATCGGTTGGGAAGCAAATTTGGTGGGAATTTTTCCCTATAAAAGGAGGCCTAATGTTTAGGATTTAGACACACCTCTCATTTGCCTTCTTATCTTCTTAAGGCATTTGTATCTTCTCTCTTTAGTATTATTTCACTTGTATTTTTAGAGTGGAATAAAATACTGGTTGTGTTCGAGGAGTAGGCAAAATTAGCCGAACCTCGTAAATTCTGGTGTTCCTTTTATTGTTATTTTATTATCTTATTTATTATTTGGTGGCTGCCATAATTTTTGGTATAGTAGTTGTGACTCATTCACACTATATACATTCGACTTCAGCAACAATTGGTATTAGAGCCAAGGTACTGTCTAAATATGCTCTGTGGTTGCAGCATAGTCTGATCTTCCACATCAGAAAAGATTTATTTTGGTAACTGAGTCAAGGTTCTGTCTGAGTATGCTCTGTGGTTGCAGCTTAGTTTGATCTTCCACACCAGAAAGGAAATAATCTTGATTTGTGTCGTCAGCTATTAAATAATATTTGTGTCAAAGATGGGAGACAATAAACAAGAAGAATCTACATCAAGTGTCAACAATACGTCATCATTGGCATCTTCGCTTATGACAAGAATTGTGTCAAATGCGAAATTTGCGGTAGAAATTTTTGACGGGTCAAGACATTTTGGGATGTGGCAAGGCGAGGTTCTAGATGTCCTTTTTCAACAAGGGCTAGATCTTGCTATTGAAGAAAAGAGACCAGATGTTATTGGAGAAGAAGATTGGAGAATTATCAACCGTGTTGCTTGCGGTACCATTCGATCCTACCTTGCTAGAGAACAGAAATATCCATACACAAAGGAAACTTCTGCAAGTAAATTATGGAAAGCACTGGAGGATAAATTTTTGAAGAAAAACAGTCAAAATAAATTGTACATGAAGAAGAGACCATTTCACTTCACCTATGTTCCTGGTACCACGATGAATGAACATATCACCAGTTTCAATAAGTTGGTGACATATTTGCAAAATATGGATACAACTTATGATGATGCTGACTTGGCCTTGATGTTGTTGGCGTCACTTCCTGATGAGTACGAGCACCTTGAAACTACTCTACTCCATGGAAATGACGAAGTTTCTCTCAGAGAAGTTTGTTCGGCTTTGTACAGCTATGAACAAAGAAAGCGAAAAAAACAGAAGGGCGGAGAAGGAGAAGCACTATTTGTGAGGGGTCGTCCTCAAAATCAAACGAGGACAAAGAAAGGAAGATCTAAGTCAAGATCTAAACCCAGCAAAGATGAATGTGCCTTTTGTCGAGAAAAGGGGCACTAGAAGAAAGACTGTCCAAAGTTGAAGAATAAGGCCAAACATAACAATGGAAAAGCCATTATGGATTCAAATGTAGCTGATTGTGATGATTCAGACTTCTCATTAGTTACAACAGAGTCATCAACATCATCAGACATATGGTTGATGACTCGGCTTGTAGCTATCATATGTGTCCCAACATGGACTGGTTCGTAGAATTTCAAGAAGGAGAATATGGAGTCATCCACACTACGGATAACAGCCCTCTTACCTCATATGGCATTGTTTCAATACGATTAAGGAACCATGATGGAATGATCAGAACATTAACAGATGTTCGATATGTACCGGATTTGAAAAAGAATCTCATCTCTGTGGGAGCCCTAGAATCAAAAGGTTTCAAAATCGTTGCAAAAAATGGAGTGATGAGAGTATGCTCTGGTGCACTAGTGGTAATGAAGGCTAATCGGAAAAACAATAACATGTACCGCTATCGTGGTAGTACAGTTATTGGAACAACGACAGTAACATCCAGTGACCTTCCTCCTGCGTGATTCCCGCAATGTCCCTCGTGTATTTCTTTCATTACATACTCTGTTTGCGAAGGTCCGAGGCATCTTGCTAAGGAACCACCGAACATTTTACGATATAAATTGCCTTGCTTCAAGCAGTACCGAGCAGCCTTCTTTCGAAGCGCATGAGCTTTTTTCTTATCATCAGGGACGGTACCATACTGCAAAAAAGCAACAATCTCGTTCCTCCAATCCCAAGTTAAATTATTAAAATTTATCTCATTCTTATCAGGATCGAGAACTGAATGAAATAAATTTATAACTGAGGCGTTTGCATCGCTTGCCACATCAATTGCAGATGCGAGATTAGCTAGGGCGTCCGCTTCAACATTTTCATCCCTTGGCATTTGTATAACTTTCCAGGTTTGAAATTGCTTTATCAATTCCCGCACCTTTTCTAAATATTGTTGCATCCTTGCTTCCCTAGCTGTATAAGTCCCCAGCATTTGATTAACCACGAGTTGCGAATCACTCTTGATTATAATCTGATTTATGCCAAGCTCTCGTGCCAATTCTAGACCTGCAATCACAGCCTCATACTCCACTTCATTGTTAGTTATGGAGTGACATTGATTTAATAGTTTGTCGAATGGTTTCACCCGTAGGTGGTACCAAGACAATCCCTAAACCGACACCTTTTACATTAGATGAGCCATCAGTGAATAAAGTCCAAGTTCCCGGGTTAGCTCCATTGAATACCTGTAATTCATTTTCTACTTCTAATTGCATCCCCTGGGTAAAATCAGCCATGAAATTAGCTAACACTTGTGATTTTATAGCAGTTCTAGGTTGGTATGTGATTTCGTATTCACTTAACTCTATTGCCCACTTAGCTAACCTACCTGATAACTCATGCTTATGTAATATATTACGTAAAGGGTAGGCAGTTACTACATCGATAGGATGACACTGAAAGTAAGGTCTTAACTTTCTAGATGCCATGATTAATGCAAGTGCAAGTTTTTCTAGCTGAGGATACCGCGTCTCCGCGTCTAACAAAGATTTACTAACATAATAGATTGGGGATTGTTTACATTGTTCTTCTCGGACCAAAACAACACTTACCGCAACTTCCGAAACAGCAAGGTAAATGAGTAGTCTTTCCCCAGTCTTTAGTTTTGCCAGCAAAGGTGGATTTGATAAGTACGTTTTCAAATTCCTGAGTGCCTGTTGACATTCCTCATTCCATTCAAAATGATCCTACTTCTTAAGGGATAAGAAGAATTTAAAACACTTCTCTGATGATTTAGAAATGAATCTTCCCAAGGCTGCAATTCTCCCTATTAATCTTTGAACTTCTTTCTTGTTTGAAAGTATATCAGGGATTTCTTCAATGGCCTTAATCTGTGCAGGGTTCACTTCAATACCACGGTTAGAAACAAGAAAACCCAAAAACTTACCTGATGCAACGCCAAATGCACATTTTTCGGGATTTAACTTCATATTAAATTTGCGCAAAATTGAAAATGTGTCAGATAAGTGTGATATGTGATCTTTTGAATACTGAGTTTTAACAAGCATATCATCTATATATACCTCCATAGTCTTTCCTAAATGCTCTTGAAACATTCTGGTAACTAACCTCTGATACGTTGCACCTACATTCTTTAGACCAAAAGGCATTACTTTATAACAATAAGTCCCCCTGTCTGTTATGAATGAAGTTTTTTCCTCATCTCCCGGATCCATTTTAATCTGATTATAACCTGAATATGGATCTAAAAAACTTAATATTTCGTGACCTGCAGTTGCATCAATCAATTGATCTATGTGTGGTAGTGGAAAAGAATCTTTAGGGCAGGCTTTATTAAGATCTGTGTAATCTACACAAACCCGCCACTTGCCATTCTTTTTTGGAATTACAACAGTGTTAGCTAACCAGTTAGGATACTTTACCTCACGAATGGAACCAATTTTTAGCAATTTTTGGACTTCTTCTTGAATCACCCGATTCTTGAAAGTTACTTGCTTTCTTTTCTTTTGCTTGACATGAGGGTATGATGGATCTTCATTTAGTTTATGAGTCATCACCTCCGGTGGTATTCCTGTCATGTCAGAGTGGGACCAAGCAAAGCAGTCCACGTTAGTTTTCAAAAATTCAATTAACTTACCTCTCATACCTTGGCTAAGATTGGCTCCAACATAGACTTTTTTTATCAGGCCATTGAGCAAATAACACGACTGGCTCTAATTCCTCTATTGTTGTTTTCTGGTTCTTGAATGGTATCAGGCCTTGAATCTACATCTGTTTGCCCTTGTTCAGTTGAGGTTTGTGTTCTGGTGTCCTCAACTGCCTTTTGTGATTGCTATTTACCTTCATTTCTCGTGCTTGTATCTGCAACAGAGTTGATAGCCCTGGCTGTATGTCGATCTCCACGAATTTGACAGATTCCCCATGGTGATGGAAATTTAATAACTTGATGCAAGGTTGAAGGAACAACATCCATTTCGTGGATCCATGGTCTCCCAAGAATCATGTTGTAAGCCATCTCCATATCTACCACCTGGAACTTTGTATCTTTGACGACTCCTTCAGCGAATGTGGTGAGTGTTACCTCTATTTTCGTGAGGACACTAGAATTATCAAATCCAGATAGAGTATGCACCTTTGGTATCACTTTATCTTCAGCTTGCATCTCACGTAATACTCTTAGCAAAATAATATTCACGGAACTACCTGGATCAATTAAAACTCGTTTCACATTAGTATCATGTACAATTAAAGATATTACCAGTGCGTTGTTATGAGGGGTTAATACGCCATCTGCATCTGTGTCATTGAATGTAATGTTGTCTTCCTCTAAAACATGCCGCACCCGTTTCCCTTGGGTAATTGTTACTTTGGAAATTTTGTTAGCTACAATATATGATATATCATTGACGTCTTCACCCCCATTTATAACGTTGACAGTTCTTTTGGGAGAAGGTGGTTTTGGAGGCTCCTGGCTGTTCTTCATGTAAGCTTGCTTGCCTTTCTCACTAAACACTCAGTAAGATATCCTTGTTTTAATAAATGATCAACTTCACTTTGTAAAAATCTGCAATCTGCTGTTTTATGTCCGTGGTCATTATGAAACTCGCACCAATGGTCAGGGTTGCGCCTGTTTGGATTCGATCTCATTTCCTTTAGCCATCAAACCTTATCTCCCATGCTTCTCAAAACAGCTACGAGCTCGGAGGTGCTGACGTTGAAGTTGTAAACACCGAATCTCGCTTTTAAATTTCTATCATCATCTCGTGACTCATAGTTGTTTCGCTTGTTCCTGAATCTTGATGAAGAACCTGATTCTCTGTTTCTTGATCTGTAATCGTACCTTTGATTATCCTGCCTTGACCGTGAGTCCTTTCCCGCAGGTCCCATGTAAGGATCGTACCTGTTTTTACTGGATCTTTTTTCAGTCTCCGCACGTCTCGAACTTACCTTTTCTTCTTTTTGAAATCGTGGAACAGTATCTTCCTCAATCCTCAGCTTCGTGCTATTCCTGTTATAAACATCATTCCACGTTGTAGCTGGGAATTCTCGAAGGCTTTCCTTGAGTCTCCTCGTAGCTTCCGAGCTTTTTTTATTCAAATTACTTGTGAAAGCTATAGCTGCCCAGTTGTCAGGTACACGTGTCAATGTCATTCTTTCACGTTGAAATCTGTCCACGAATTGTCTAAGCAGTTCTGAGTCCCCTTGCTTGATTTTGAAAATATCCTCCATTCTTTTCTCTACTTTTTGAGCTCCCGAGTGTGCTTTGATGAAAGAATCTGCAAGCTCAGCAAAAGAATTTATAGAATTTTCGGGTAAAAGAGAATACCATATTAGCGCTCCTTTGGTGAGCGTTTCACCAAATTTTTTGACTAATACTGATTCAATCTCCTGCTTAGTCAAATCGTTGCCTTTTACGCCCGTTGTGAATGCAGTCACATGATCTCGTGGGTCTGTTGTTCCATCATATTTTGGAATATCAGGCATTTTGAACTTTTTGGAATTAGGAGTGGAGCAACACTTGGATTCTAGGGTTGTTGTGAATATCTATCCATATCTACCCCTTTGATTATGGGCGGCACCCTGAGTATCTGCTCTATGCACTCACTTTGCTCCTTGAGCTGTTTCTGCAAGGTTAGTACTGTTGATACCCAATTTTTCCCTAGGTATTTTTATACTCAAAATACTTTCAAAATAACATATATATGCATATATGGCATACCCAAGTGTTTTGGTATTTTTTCCAAATTTGTAAAGATTTTTAAAACCAATTTATTGTCTATTTTAACACTACAAAAATTAAATAATTGTTCCAAAATTATCATTTTGGCGAATAATTCATTTTGTTCTCATATTTACACCAAAATAAAATGTAAGTGATTTTTGCATATTTTTACACATTTGTTTGGTATTTTTAAAGCTAAATTGCATATAATTGCAATTATAGCCCATTTTACAATTAATAGCATTTTATAATTATAAAATCATTTCCAGTATTTTTAGATTAATATTTATGCATTATTAATTATTTCAGTGCTTTTAATTTGTTTTTAAAATCATTTTCACTATTTTCATAAAATAAAAAGGGACAAAACTGGCTATTTAAAAACTGGCCTCATTTCGTTTCAATTGCAGCCCATTTTGTATTTCGATTATAGCCATATTAGACCCCCAAATTAACCCAATTTCAGACCCAACCCAATAACCCGTTCGAACCAACCCACCCGGATTACTTTTAATCCAGGTCGTTGATCGTTTTGATCAACGGCCCAGATTACCCCTTTCCTTTTTTAATTCCCAATCACCCCTAACCCTAATCACTTCCCATCTGTAGCCGCCCTTGAATCCCCCCCTCTCCTAACTCTCTCTCAACTTCTCTCAAAAACCCTAGCCGCCACCTTCAATCACCACCCAAAACCGACCAAATCCATGGCTTCCAAAGCCATTGATGGCCTGTATCTACCTCGTGTGACTCCTACACGTTTGATTACCATGGTTTCGAGGTCAAACCTTGAAGAAGCCTGGCCCAGACCTTGTCCGATTCGAAGATTCCGACCATCTCCGGCTTTGCTCCGGTGGCTCTTGGTCTTCTGAGGCTGTTTCTGACCTCATCCGACTTAGATCGGACTTTTCCAAGCCTTTCTCATTTTAGGGTTCTTTTGAAACCCTAACCATTCGAGGTTTTTCCCGATTTTTCTTAGATCTGTTGTGTATTCATGCTCTATCTGAGTTTGTTGAACGATTTTCCTAACTTTTCTTTCAAAAAATTACTTTTCGAAGTCTTTCTTTTATGATCTAGGGTTTTCAGAAAATGTTTAAGTGTCTCTCTGACTTTCTTTTCCTTTTTGTGTGTATTTGCCTCTACTGTGTTCTTATGTTTTTCCTTCTACCACGTATGTTCTTCTACAGTGTTTTCTACCTTCCGTTTTTGTATGTTCTTCTACTGTGTTTTCGATACCATGCTCTTGTATGCTTGTCGACGCCCCCTTTTTCCTCGCGGAATCGGGTTCACGACATTTGGGAAGAGAACTCTTTTCCCACTTTGGGAATTGGGTTTTTTGAGAGTTTGGAGAGTCGCCACCTAATGATTATAGTGCATTAGGACACTTTTAGAAGAATTAAAGATGCAGACCAGAGTTTTGGGTAAGGGCTTGAAATTATCTCGAGGGGAAGGTGTTAGGCACCCCTCAAGATCCACTAGTATGGTTCCCGGCCATGCTACAATTGTGACTTTAAATGTAAATGTAAATAAACAAGTACAAGAAGCACAAAAGGTTAAAAGAAGTGCTGAATTTTAAAGGAGCAATTTTTGTAAAAAAACGTGCAAGTAGAGGAAAAGGTCAAGTACTTAGTGCAAATAATCCGAAAGATCATGCGAGAAGCAGAAATTGAAAATGCAATAGCTTTAACGATTCAGAAAATTTTGTTAAACTAATAAAGAAGGAGAAAGGGGTCAAAGGTTTATACATTACATGGATCATTCGCACAACACTGGTACTCAGTTGTACGCGGAGTGTTATCGTGTAATCATCATCTCCATGTCTACCCTTCCCACCCCCGTTAAGGTATTAAAGCGCGGAACGGTATCGTTTACTTATCGCATGCTACTACCCGTCCCAATCGTATTAGTCGCGGGGTATTAGGACTTCTAATCCTAAAGGGGAAGAAAGGGATGAGGGCCTTTGTGGAGTTTAAAGGATAAAATTCTAGCTCGACATTCAAAACAAGTATCAAGTAAAAGGGGAGGACAAGCAAGCATACAAGGCTCAAATTAACCCCAGAAGTCAAACAATCATTTAGTTTAGCATGCCTTGACAAATACTGATTTGGTCTTAGATTAAATTAAGCAGCGAGCGGACTGGTTCAACACATGTATTTAAACAGAGAGTCTGCATTAGGCAACTCGGATAAAGTTGTCAGGGGCTGACCCGATTCATTAATTAGCCAACCTTTATTTATGAGTTGAAATAAAAACCTAGGCGTAGGATCTATTAATTTCAGGAAAAAGATGCAAAGAGTTACCAGTAGTTTCAGAAAAGACGCAAGTTGATTTTAGAAAAAGAATTATCAGTTTAAACAAAGAGAAAAGATGCAAACCGATTTTAGAAAAGAGTTACCAGTTGTTTCAGAAAAGATGTAGACTGATTAAAAGGTTTACGAATTTCGGGGGAGTGCAGATTGGTTATAGGAAAAAGGTTTACCAATTTTAATGGGTTTCAGAAGTAGAAAATTACCAGTTTTAGTAAAGACACTAGTTCCATCAATCGATACTGCTTAAGAACGAATGATGCTATTAAAGACGAGGCTTCCTATAGGCATGCTTTCTATACGTTTACCGATTTTAACACCCTTTCATGACATTAATAGGAGTCTTATACACATGATGTCTATATGCAACTTTGTTATTGAGCCTATAAACGGTTTGCCTAATGACATTTGTATATGCAGAAATGCAAGAGCCTATAGACATGATCTCTATATGTGTCATTACAGAACATTGAATGTTAAATCCTATAGACATGCTTTCTAGGTGATTTTGTGGTAAAGTTAAGCGTTAAATCCTATAGGCATGGTCTCTATGTGATTGAATCAGTATTAAAGACCCTATAGGCAGGATTTCTAGTTTGAATAAAAATCCTAACTCATGATTTCTAACCCTTGGATGCAAGAAAAGTAAAGACCCCTCCCACACCCTTTTACTATACTCCCCGAGTTTCATACAAAATTATTACAATCCAATGAATCAAACTGAAAATTAAAAGATACATCAAAAGCTAACAGCTAGATCCGAGTAGCCTAATTCAACCTTAATATCTAATAATATGCGACTGAGCCACTTCCGGGATCCAGATTTCCAAAGCCTTCTCTTTATCCAAGGTGTTTCAAAGTTCCAAGGAATCTCAGGGATTCCAGCATTGTTACACCAGGATACTATCAGAATTAGAATAGTGCATTGTGGAAGAGCCAGCTCTCATGCATCCAAGTTCAGAGGGAGCTCAGGGGGTCCCAAAGCATGGCTTGCAAGAGAGGGGCAGAACTTATAGGCTAAGAGTAAGTGCAAAGTGAATGGGGAATTGGGAGCCGATGACAGGTGGTGGTCATACCTAGCTACAAAGTAGGCTGGCACACCCCTGACCACTTGTTTGGTTGAACAAGTTAGGAGCAGACCTTTTGAAGGTCAGACCAAAGTCTAGATAGTGATTAGGACACTATCAGACCCCAGTCCAGGGCTCAGACACATAAAAGGGGAAAAGGGAATGGGCATTGATTGAGTTTGGGATTCAAAGAATCCAGTTCAAGATAATAGACAACAAATTGGAGTGCTGTTATGCCCTGAACCATAACCCACATACAAAGGGTAAAGGGTAAGGGGATTCACATAGGAACAATAATGACAAAGTTGCAGAAAAACAGTAAAGGAAAGCATAACAGAACTAGGATGTGAAACACATAGTGGAGGAGCAGTATTTAAACTAAGATGGACATACCAGTTGCAAAGTAAGAGAATAGCAGAGTAACCACAGCAAGCAAGCAGCAGAAACAACTCAGGTTTTCAGCAGAACACTTGAAGATTCAAGGAGAGCATAAAGGGTATTTCAGAAAGCAAAGAGGAGAAGTACACAGAACTGGTCTGCGTATTTGAGAGAAGAAGGGAGTAGAAAGCAGATTGCCTATTATTGCTTGATTGTTACTTACTCGTTGTTACTGCCCCTTTGAAAAGGGGAGGGCTGAGCCCTTTATTTAGTTTTGAAAACAGGTGATGCAGGCACAAAGGTATAAACATAGAAACTAATCAAATTAGTATTAATTAGGGTAGACAGACTCCTTTAATTAAAGGTCTAGTTCAGGCGACTAAGAAGGAAGAGAGAATCAGTTTAATAAGGCTAAATTAAGGTAAAGAGACCATATGGTGCACAAATAAGGTCACATACACAATTGGATATTTAAGGAAAGAGGGCACAGTAGTAAGAATAAGGTATAAGTTTAAAAATCAGTCAAAGGATCTCGGCTCTAGTTGTAAATCACAAAGAGACTGAGAAAATTAAGGAAGTAAATAATTCAAACGTTGGTACAAAATCACAGAAGATACAGGATCAATTATTTAAGGAAAACATCAGTAAGGTAAAAGAGGTTCAATCAAGAGAAATTAGTGACGAATTTCTTAGCCTGATTAAAGGAATTGCGAAAATAAAACTTTAAAAGGGAAGCTTATATATAAGCATGCAGTTCAAAACAAAGAAGAACAATGAGAGTTTTTTCCATAATCATAGGCAAATAAGTTCACAAGTTCGATTACAGACTCGTCATGAGTCTGTAAACCTAGGGTTTCAGAGTGATACCCTAGTGTCTTTTACTTCAAAGAAAAGAAACCCCCCAAATCTTAGGGTTTCACATGGAGTCGGAGGTGAGGGAATCGTTCAAAATCACAGAGATAGGCAGATATGCACAAACAGAAGTAAGAGGAAATTACGAGTTTTAAGACGAAGGTAGGCAAAAGCATGATCAACAGAACTCAGAAACAAAATCAAAGCATGAGCTTAAACACATAAGCAAAAGCGAGTCAATAACCTAGGCTAACAAGTGAACAAAAGAGGTAAAAGAATCTCCGTAAAAGATCCAGTAAGAAACACAAGAGCAGGCTTGAACATAAGAAGGAATAAAACAACGAGCATGAACACACATAAAAAGAGTAAAAGAATCAGAAAAATTTAGAAAACCCTAAAAATAGGATTCGAACAGTTTTGAAAAGGGAAAATTGGGGAAAAACTCTAAAATGGCACACACAGCATAGATCTAGCATAGATCTAGACGAATAAGCGAAAAAGGAACCTCGATTAGGCTAGGGTTTCTGAGAACCCAAAAGGACGAGAAGGCTTGGAAGTCTCGTGAATGGTTCTGAGCTAGCAAGGTCGAATCCAGGCTCGAGAGGTTGAGATACGCCGGAGCAAAGCCGAAAACGACCAAAGAAACTCGAACTGGCCAGGGTCTGGATGAAGACCTTCGAGGTCTAGCCTCGAATCTTCAATGAGCAAGCGTGTGAGAGCAGGAGATGGTGGGTAGAGGTTGTCCATGGCTAGATTAGCCATGGATTCTGGAGGTAGGTGGATATTAGGGTTTCAGAGGTTGAGAGGGTTCGAGAGAGATGAGAGGAACCAGAGGCGGCGGATTTGGAGAATGGGGATAGGGTTAGGGTCGTTTGGGAATTAAAATGCTAAGGAGGAAATGTGGCCGTTGATCATTTTGATCAACGGCCTGGATCAAAAGGGAACCGGGCGGGTAAAAATAAACGGGTCGTGGGTCGGGTTAATTAAGAAATTGGGTAGGGAATTTTGGGTCTGATTTGGGCTTAAGATTGAGGTTAATTTCGGGCTAAAATTGAAATGCAAAAGGCTAACTCTTAAATAGCCACTTTTCCCTTGTTTTAATTTATAAAAAAATAGCAAATAATTTCTAGAAATAAATCAAATGTGATAAAATGATTAATGATACATAATTATCAAATTAAAAATACTGGAGTCAATTTTATAAATATAATTACAATTGAATCTTTAAAGAGGCTAGTATTGCAATTATATGCAATTTAGTTTTAAAAATACCAAATGAATTTGTAAAAATATGCAAAAATCATGTTAGCTATGTTTTGATGTAAATATGAGAATAAAATAAATCGTTCACCAAAATGATAAATTTTGGGAATAATTATTGGATTTTATGGCATAAAAATAGGCAATAAATTGGTTTAAAAATCATCAAAAAAATAT
Source organism: Nicotiana attenuata (assembly GCF_001879085.1). Taxonomy (NCBI): domain Eukaryota; kingdom Viridiplantae; phylum Streptophyta; class Magnoliopsida; order Solanales; family Solanaceae; genus Nicotiana; species Nicotiana attenuata. Next base: position 2,738,980 of record NC_031989.1, read on the forward strand.
CAAAACTCATGGGTGTACTTATATATGCACAAATATGCTATTTTGGAAGTATTTTGGGTACGAATAATACATAGAGAAAAATTGGGTATCAACAATGCTTTTCTACTATGTTCTGGTATGTTTCACCTACTGTATTCTTTCACCGTGTTCTTAAGTGTCCTTACTATTTTTCTTCTACTAAACCTTGTTTAAGTCTCTTTTAAAAGATCTTCTTAAGCATGTTTTTCTACTGTTCTTATCAGTCTTTCTCATCATGCTTTGAATTAGTTTCTTTTCTCTGGTTGCTTTGAACCTTTCTACTATATTTACATGCTATTCATGAGTTCTGTTGCTGAGAGAAGCATGTTAGAAGTTTTAGTTCTTTTCTGAAACCTCTAAACATGTTTCAATTCAACTGCTTGCCCTCTCATCTTTGCTTTATGGTTTGCCCGAACTGGGGTTCTTATTTCAAAACCCCCCAACTCTTTTAAGTTTCATATGATTCTGACCTTTTGATAAACTTTTCTAAACTCTGTTACTGGGTTTTCTACTGATTTTACAATGGCATAATAATTTTCTTTCATACTTAACGTGTCTGTATGCTCTTTATATGTGATGAATCTTTCTCCAAAAGGGCTTTCCAACTTGTGATTGATTCATAATTCTTTTAATTAGGTCTAATTGATTGATTGCTGATTTCCCTTAAAACTTTTTCCATCTTTCTGCTCGGTTCATTCATAACCTCTGATTTCTTGGTCTGTTAAATTTGATTTTTCTTTCCTTAATCTGTACAAATCGTGTATTTCAGAAACCCTGTCCTTAAATAACCTTTATGTATTTGCCCTCAATTGCATGCTTTACACAAAGTGTTTATTCAATTCCTTTCCTTAAATAGTTTAACCCGTTTGAATCTGAATCCCCTAATTAGGGGGAGTCTTGTGTAATTGATTATCAATCAGCTTTCAAATTATTTCTTACCTTGTTTTCACATGCTTTTTACACTATAAATAAACGACTCCTCTTTTCACAAACACAACAAGAACAACAACAACAACAACACACTGAATACACTTTAGAGCTTCACTTAATTCTCACAACCTCTTCTAAAAATTCTCTGCACTTTGGCTTTTGCAAGACTTCTGCTTTCATCTGCTTTCTTTTCTGAAACTGGTATGTCCTAGTTTTGATTCTAGCATCAACTCCAATGTGTTTACTTACTAGTTCTTATGTCCATGATTACTTTACTGCTTTGTAGAATTTAATCTTTATGGTAATGTGCTTATGTCTTGCTATATGAATCCCATTCCTCATATCCCTTTATGTGTCTGAGCTGTGGTTTAAGACATGGCAATATACAAAGTTATTGTCCATGGATAAAACTGGATTCATTGGGTCCTAGGATCTTTCAATTTCCCATACCCCATTCCCTTATGTGTTTGAGTTAAGGTATAGCCTGGCAACGTCCAAATTGCTGTCCAGGGCTGAACCTGACCTGCAATAGGTCCTAACTCTCTAATTTTTTTAGCTGCCAGGCTGGTCAGGGGTGTGCCAGCATTCCAGTTGCTGGGCATGACCACCAGCCTGCCTTGGCATTCCCTAATCCCCTCTATTGCACTTACACTTACTCTTAGACTCTAAGTTCTGCCCCCCTCCTATGAGCCTTGCCTTGGGACCTTGAGTTCCCTCTGAACTTGGACATTTGAGGGCTGACCCTTCCATACTGCACTTTAATCCAATTCTGCAATGATATGTGGGGTGTAAGCATTGCCTGGAGTTCTTGAAACTCCTTGGAACTTTAACACACCCCCCCAGATAAGAGAAAGGCTTTGGAACCTGATCCCGGAAGTTGGTTCATATCATATTGTTAGACCTTGAGTCTGAATTGGGCTCCTTGGTTGTAGCTTAAATTTCTGATGTAATTTTACTTTTCTTGATTCATTCTGGTCTGTAATAATTTGTAATAACTTACGGGGTTTTAGTAAAAAAGGGGGAGGGTCACTTATGTGTGCATACGAGTAGACATTATGATCTTATGTATTTATTCCTGTAATCACAGCCTGTTTTTCACTTTCTGCGTTTCATATAAAGATCCTGACTATAGGACTCTGCACTTCTACATTTCATATAGAGATCCTGACTATAGGATTCTGCACTTCTGCATTTCATATAGAGATCCTAACTATAGGATTCTGCACTTACGCATATATAGAAACCATGTCTTTAAGGTTCTGCATATATAGAGATCATGCTTACAGGTTTCCTGCACTTATGCATATATAGAAACCATTTCTTTAAGGTTCTGCATTTTACATCTATCATTAGGCAAACAGTTATAGGTTAAATAATAATCAATTGCATTCTAGATACCATGTCTATAGGACTCCTGCACTTTTAGAATCGTTTTAAAAACCAACAACGCTTAGAAATCGTGCCATAGGAGTAACCAGTTGAATCTGATTCATTTATCTACAAGTATAAAACCAGTAGTAATGTCGTTTAATATCTGCAGAACTCATGTTTGTTTTCCTACAATCAGTAAGCCTTCTTAAAAATCCGAGTAAGCATTGTTAGATATCATGCCTATAGGTTTCGCTTGGGCAAACCATTAAGTAGTTAATTAACTGCATCGGTCCTTGATAACTACAACCAAAGGAGGCCTAATTCGGACTTCTCATCTGAGAAATCAGCCCGCCTAACGTTTAAGTTTAACTCAGACCTAATCAGTACCTGTAAGACATGCTAAACTACGCGTTTCTGTGATTAATAGAGGTCTATTTGAGCCTTAATTGTTATATGCCTCCGTAACTGCCTTATATGATTTTGTCTGACGCCTTAGAATTTTAACCTTTTAAACTCTTGAAAAACCCAAAACTCCTTCCCTTGATAGGACTAGAAGTCCCAAATGCCTCCGGGACTGATAGGATTGGGACGGGTAGTAGCATGCAATAAGTAACGATATTGTTCCGCGCTTTAATACCTTAACGGGGTGGGAAGGGTAGAATATGGATATGATGACCGGTGCGCTAATATCACGTGCGACCCGTCTTCTGAGGAGTGATTGCTGGGTATTGCATTGATGTGATCCATATTAATCATAAACCTAGGACCCCTCTTCCTTTATTCGCTTTCATCTCTACTTGTAAAACTCTTTAAATCTTTCTTTTCATAAAATTCTGCCTTCTCTACCTATCTTCACAAGTTTTCAATTTAATTGCAATGTTGTATGCAAGTCCTTATTTGAGCCTTGATTGTTTACTTGAAAAGTCACAATTGTAACATGGTCGGGACCACACTAGTGGATCTTGAGGGGTGCCTAACACCTTCCCCTCGAGATAATTTCTAGCCCTTATCCAAACTCTGGTTTCTTCAACTCAAATCCTTCTTAAGTGTCCTAATGCACTATAATCATTAGGTGACGACTCTCCAATTCCAAAACCCAATTCTCGAAAGGGAATAGAGTTGTCCTCCCAAATGTCGTAAACCCGATGTCTTTATCTCTTCTTCTTCTATGAAACTGACTTGGCTCTTTGTTTCTTTTCTTTAATGCTTTCTTTTACCGCTTTCCTTTAATACTGTTGTAATTACGAGCAATTATTGTAATCATTATCTTATGAACGTGAAAATACGTGACAACTTGTTTCATTCTTGTAATTGCATCTTCAACATCATATTCCACTCGTGCCAAACAAAATGCCATAGCAACACTTATAATGAGTGGTTGCGCTCTTCCAATACTATAACCCCCTTAAATTTGGCAAAGGCATATTTGCGGTAAAACCAGTCGATCAGCGGTGCAGTCGACGGTTCCGTGCCTTTCCCTCTTGAGTTGTCCGTTAAAGGGTACCGGTCTAATACCCCATAGAAACCTTACTCTATTTAACTGTGCATGCATCATGGTCAAACCTAGCCGAGTCAGTTATGTTTTCCACATAATGACTCATTAAGATAGCCTTGTCCAAAGTCCACTGGGTTTCCTTGGAACCCAAACAGACACTACCACGTCTGTGCATTTATTTGGAGAACTAAATACCACTTATGCTAATTATTGGTTTAAATAGTCGAGTCCGGTAGGGTAAGGGTCTAACACTTTGTTTTGCAGAAAATGAGGCTCGACGTCCCCAGATTCGGCATGGTAACCAACATTTACCCAAGGTTGCTAGGCTGGTGGAAAGACCTCCACTCCAGTGATCAGACTCTCGTCCGCAAGTATTTGGGAAGTTTGCCTTCTCTTCTGGAGATCCAACCCGACAACAAAATCATAGAGGTTGCAACTCTATTCTGGGATAGTGACAGATCCGTGTTCCGCTTCGGGGATCTTGAAATGACATTGAAAATTGCCAGAACGCTCAGGAAAACGAAGGAGGACACTTGGCTAGAGCCTATTTGCCGTTGGGACTGCACGAGCTGGTGAAGCTGTTTGATGGAGCTAAAGATGCCGAGTCTGGGGAAGGTCCTTCTGGGACCAAGTAGTTAGGAGTCTTTTTCTTTTGCTTTTAAAATGTAATAAGGCCAATGGCCATTAGTGACATTCTAATTTCCTGCAGTTTTTTTTAGTGTCGTTTTGGGATTCGTCTTATTTTTTATCAATAAAATGAGGCATTTAGCATTATAAGGTCTCCAAATCTATTTGTCGCTAGGCTTACCTCGGGCACTACGAGGCTCCCAAATTAGGGCACGACTTATATTTTGCACTATGTGTTTAAATATTGCAACGTTATCTTCTCATAACCCTTACTAACTTGTTACCTTGTTTTGTTTTACTTTTGTTTTTTCCCCCTCCCCAAAGGTTAGTTCGTGCACTATGGCATCATCATCTTACTTTGGAAGGCCCTTCTATACAAGCTGTGAGCCAAGGAGAGCGTCTCAATAATTGGTCCATCAGAACCACCAGGGCCCGGAGAGTTTCGGGGTAGCCACGCTGAACAAAGCACATGCATTATCTTTCACTTTTTGCTAGTTGATTTTCTTTCCGTATTTTCTTTAAATTTGAAAAGAGCTCCAATGTTCAAAACAATTATGAAATTTATCAAAGCATTTCAGTTTCTTACAAATCTCGCTCTTATTATTTTCTCTATCGTTTACTTTATTTACACAACATTACTATTACTTATCTTGATGAACCGACGATTGTGACTTACAACGAGACAACGCAACAAACGGACCTAGACTCAGAAGAGGATGATATACCAGAAGAGGTCGTTAAAGAAGTTAAGGATTTTGAAAATAGGCCTAAGTCTAACTTGGACGAAACTGAGGTCGTTAACTTGGGAGATACAGAGAATGTCAAAGAAACGCGCATCAGTGTTCGCCTGTCATCATCAGAAAAGAAAGAGTACACGGAGTTTCTAACGGAATATGAGGATATATTCGCCTGGTCGTATGATGATATGACTGGTCTCAGTACATCCATTATAGCTCACAAACTGCCAACAGATCCAACATGTCCGCCAGTAAAGCAGAAACTCAGAAAGTTCAAGCCCGACATGAGTTTGAAAATCAAGGAAGAAGTCACCAAGCAAGTCAAAACCAAGGTCCTCAGGGTGGTAGAGTATCCGACATGGTTAGCCAATATTGTACCAGTGCCGAAGAAAGATGGGAAGGTTAGGGTCTGTGTCGACTACCGGGATCTTAACCGGGCGAGTCCCAAAGACGACTTCCCCTTGCCAAACATACACATTCTTATTGACAACTGCGCTAAGCATGAGCTACAGTCGTTTCTTGATTGTTTTGCCGGGTATCATCAAATATGGATGGACGAGGAAGACGCGGAGAAAACGGCTTTCATTACGCCATAGGGGATGTATTGCTACAAGATGATGCCATTTGGGTTAAAAAATGCTGGTGCCACCTACATGAGGGCCATGACTACTATTTTCCATGACATGATACATAAAGAGATTGATTTATATGTAGACGATGTCATCATCAAATCCAAGAAATCCACTAACCACATGGAAGATCTAAGGAAGTTCTTCAACAAACTGAGAAGGTACAATCTGAAACTGAATCCCGCCAAGTGTGCATTCGGGGTTCCGGCTGGAAAATTACTGGGGTTCATCCTGAGTCGTCGAGGAATAGAATTGGATCCATCAAAGGTTAAGGCCATTCAAGAATTGCCACCGCCAAAGAACAAGAAGGACGTGATGAGTTTCCTGGGGAGACTCAACTATATCAGCCGGTTCATAGCTCAGTCCACTGTCATTTGTGAACCCATCTTTAAAATGTTGAAGAAGGACGTTGCTACCAAATGGACTAATGACTGTCGGAAAGCCTTTGACAGAATCAAGGAATACCTGTCACCGCCGCTAGTTTTGGTTCCGCCCGAACTGGGTAGACCTTTGTTGCTCTACCTTGCAGTATTGGATGGAGCATTCGGTTGTGTTCTGGGACAACATGACGAAACGGGGAGAAAGGAGCAGGCCATCTACTATCTCAGCAAGAAGTTCACCCCGTACGAGGCCCGGTATTCTCTATTAGAGCGCACCTGTTGTGCTCTGACTTGGGTAGCTCAGAAGTTGAGGCATTATTTTTGTGCCTATACCACTTATCTCATATCAAGAATGGATCCGCTGAAGTATATCTTCCAGAAACCCATGCCCACTGGCAAGCTCGCCAAGTGGAAAATCCTGCTAAGTGAATTCGACATTGTTTACGTGACTCAGAAGGCAATCAAAGGACAAGCCTTGGCAGATCATCTCGCCGAGAATCCCGTGGACGGAGAATACGAGCCTCTAAAGACGTATTTTCCCGATGAGGAGGTGTCTTTCATAGGAGAGGATATTGCAGAATCCTATGACGGCTGGAGAATGTTTTTCGACGGAGCAGCAAATTTCAAAGGAGTTGGCATAGGAGCAGTCCTAGTATCGGAAACCGGCCAGCATTACCCGGTATCCGCCAAACTCAGGTTCCCATGCACTAACAATATGGCCGAATACGAAGCCTGCATCCTAGGGCTCAAGATGGCCATTGACATGAACATTCAGGAGTTGCTAGTGATCGGGGATTCAGACTTGCTCATACATCAGGTCCGAGAAGAGTGGGCAACCAAGAACTCTAAGATACTTCCCTATCTGCATCACATACAGGAGTTGAGGAAGAGATTGACAAAGACAGAATTTCGGCACGTCTCCAGGGTCCAGAATGAATTCGCAGATACATTGTCTACTCTATCGTCTATGATTCAACATCCAGATAAGAATTTCATTGATCCCATCCCGGTAAAGATTTATGATCAGCCAGCTTACTGTGCTCATGTCGAGGAAGAAGCAGACGGAAAACCATGGTTCCATGACATCAAGGAGTACCTGACAACAGGAGAATACCAGAACTTGCCAACGCTACTCAGAAGCGCACCCTTCGGCGGTTGTCTAACAACTTATTTCACAGTGAATGGATCCTATACAGGAGGACTCCCGATTTGGGATTACTAAGGTGTGTCGAAGCAAAGGAAGCATCCAAGTTATTAGAAGAAGTTCATGCAGGAACCTGTGGTCCACATATGAATGGTTTTGTCTTAGCAAAGAAGATACTCCGGGCAGGATATTTTTGGATGACTATGGAAACGGACTGCATCCAGTATGTCCGCAAATGCCATCGATGTCAGATACACGCAGATATGATAAAGGCGCCTCCAAATGAGCTTACCGCAACAAGCTCGCCTTGGCCATTCGTCGCTTGGGGAATGGATGTTATCGGGGGAGACTCAACTATATCAGGCGGTTCATAGCTCAGTCCACTGTCATTTGTGAACCCATCTTTAAAATGTTGAAGAAGGACGCTGCTACCAAACGGATTGATGATTGTCAGAAAGCTTTTGACAGAATCAAGGAATACCTGTCAACGCTGCTAGTTTTGGTTCCGCCCGAACTGGGTAGACCTCTATTGCTCTACCTTGCAGTATTGGATGGAGCATTCGGTTGTGTTCTGGGATAACATGACGAAACGGGGAGAAAGGAGCAGGCCATCTACTATCTCAGCAAGAAGTTCACCCTGTACGAGGCCCAGTATTCTCTATTAGAGCGCACCTGTTGTGCTCTGACTTGGGTAGCTCAGAAGTTGAGGCATTATTTCTGTGCCTATACCACTTATCTCATATCAAGAATGGATCCGCTGAAGTATATCTTCCAGAAACCCATGCCCACTGGCAAGCTCGCCAAGTGGCAAATCCTGCTAAGTGAATTCGACATTGTTTACGTGACTCAGAAGGCAATCAAAGGACAAGCCTTGGCGTATCATCTCGCCGAGAATCCCGTGGGCGGAGAATACGAGCCTCTAAAGACGTATTTTCCCGATGAGGAGGTGTCTTTCATAGGAGAGGATATTGTAGAATCCTATGACGGCTGGAGAATGTTTTTCGACGGAGCAGCAAATTTCAAAGGAGTTGGCATAGGAGCAGTCCTAGTATCGGAAACCGACCAGCATTACCCGGTATCCGCCAAACTCAGGTTCCCATGCACCAACAATATGGCCGAATACGAAGCCTGCATCCTGGGGCTCAAGATGGTCATTGACATGAACATTCAGGAGTTGCTAGTGATCGGGGATTCAGACTTGCTCATACATCAGGTCCGAGAAGAGTGGGCAACCAAGAACTCTAAGATACTTCCCTATCTGTATCACATACATGAGTTGAGGAAGAGATTCACAAAGATAGAATTTCGGCACGTCCCCAGGTTCCAGAATGAATTCGCAGATGCATTGGCTACTCTATCGTCTATGATTTAACATCCAGATAAGAATTTCATTGATCCCATCCCGGTAAAGATTTATGATCAGCCAGCTTACTGTGCTCATGTCGAGGAAGAAGCAGACGGAAAACCATGGTTCCATGACATCAAGGAGGACTTGACAACAGGAGAATACCAGAACTTGCCAACGCTACTCAGCAGCGCACCCTTCGGCGGTTGTCTAACAACTTCTTTCACAATGAAGGGATCCTATACAGGAGGACTCCCGATTTGGGATTACTAAGGTGTGTCGAAGTAAAGGAAGCATCTAAGTTATTAGAAGAAGTTCATGCAGGAACCCGTGGTCCACATATGAATGGTTTTGTCTTAGCAAAGAAGATACTCCGGGCAGGATATTTTTGGATGACTATGGAAACGGACTGCATCCAGTATGTTCGCAAATGCCATCGCTGTCAGATACACACAGATATGATAAAGGCGCCTCCAAATGAGCTTACCGCAACAAGCTCGCTTTGGCCATTCGCCGCTTGGGGAATGGATGTTATCGGACCTATCGAGCCTGCCGCATCAAACGGGCGCAGGTTCATTCTAGTAGCAATTGATTATTTCACCAAATGGGTCGAAGCAGCAACATATAAAGCAGTAACCAAGAAAGTTGTGGCAGATTTCGTTCGCAACCGTATTGTTTGTCGGTTCAAAATTCTGGAGTCAATCATTACTGATAATGGTTCCAATCTCAACAGTGACTTGATGAAAGCGATGTGTGAAGCATTCAAGATCAAACACAAGAACTCTAAAGCCTACATGCCTCAGATGAATGGAGCTGTAGAAACAACCAACAAGAATATCAAGAAGATACTAAGGAAGATGATAGAGAAGCATAAGTAGTGGCATGAGAAGTTATCCTCTGCTCTATTGGGATACCGCACCACAGTCCGCACATCAACCGGGGCAACTCCATATATGTTGGTTTACGATACGGAGGCGGTCGTTCCCGCCGAGGTAGAAATTCCCCCCTTGAGAATCATACAAGAAGCGGAGTTAGATGATGCATAATGGGTAAAGAGTCGCTATGAGCAGTTGGATCTTATAGATGGGAAGAGAATGAATGCAGTTTGCCATGGTCAATTGTATCAGAACAGAATGTCCAGAGCTTTCAACAAAAGAGTCAAGCCAAGGAAGTTTACACCGGGACAGCTAGTGTTGAAGAAGATTTTTCCGCATCAAGAGAAGCCAAAGGGAAATTCTCTCCCAACTGGCAAGGTCCGTACATGGTTCATCGGGTTCTGACAGGAGGAGCCCTCATACTCGCAGAAATGGACGGAGAAGTCTGGCCAAAGCCAATCAATTCAGACGCAGTAAAACGATACTATGTGTAACCATCTATGATTTCCTTTATGATGTAATTTGAACTACGCCTGACCTGATTCCCGTTTAAGAGGGGATACGTAAGCAGCCCTATGTGTTCGGTCACAATTCAATAAAATTTCCATCTCCCCCCGCTATTGGAAACTGGGGCAGAATTTTGAGGAGGACCCTCAAAATTCCGAAGTTGATTTTCACCCATTCACCGCACGCAACCGTCAGAAGCACCAGCCCAGTAAACTGGGGCAGAATTTTGAGGAGGACCCTCAAAATTCCGGAGCAAGAGAGGTTGCAATGTCTTGAACCGCGTTGCGGTTGTCGGTTCATCTAAAAGAAAACTATTTTCGATTATATATTTACGTTACATTTTTTTTACTAAAACATGCATGTCCGTTATCAAAATTTGTTTTGTTCGGCAACGCTACCCCAATGATACACAACGTCGAGCAGGAAGAGCAAGGGCTACGGGAAGACGAACTAACCTTCCCCCTTTTACAAAACTCACGATTTTTCTTTGGATGCAGGCACTCAAGGCGTAAATCATCAGATACAATTACACACTCATACTTTTTCAGGAATACAACACTCAAAATCATCACCTATTTACAATTGTTATCCGCACACGACATCCCCAACAACCACAATGATGCAATCCGCTATCAGCTATCATCTACCAGCTAAGAGATTTCATTACTATTCGCCTTTTAATTCCTGCATTGCATAAGGCTACTTTTCTGCCTTTCAAGACTAAGCACTGTCTCCATCTGCATTTTCTGCATAAGGCTACTTTTCTGCCTTTCGAGACTAAGCATTGTCTCCATCTGCATTCTCTGCACTTTCTGCATAAGGCTACCTTTCTGCCTTTCGAGACTAAGCACTGTCTCCATCTGCATTTTCTGCATAAGGCTACTTTTCTGCCTTTCGAGACTAAGCACTGTCTCCATCTGCATTATCTGCATTTTCTGCATAAGGCTACTTTTCTGCCTTTCGAGACTAAGCTCTGTCTCCATCCTGCATTGCATAAGGCTACCTTTCTGCCTTTCGAGACTAAGCATTGCCTCCATCTGCATTATCTGCATTTTCTGCATAAGGCTACTTTTCTGCCTTTCGAGACTAAGCTCTGTCTCCATCCTGCATTGCATAAGGCTACCTTTCTGCCTTTCGAGACTAAGCATTGTCTCCATCTGCATTATCTGCATTTTGCATAAGGCTACTTTTCTGCCTTTCAAGACTAAGCTCTGTCTCCATCCTGCATTGCATAAGGCTGCTTTTCTGCCTTCCGAGACTAAGCATTGTCTCCATCTGCACATTCCCACATTGCATAAGGCTACTCTCCTGCCTTTCCAGGACTAAGCTCTGTCCCCATCTTGCATGGCTGAAATATCGCCACTTTACGTCTTGCATTGGCTGAAATATCACCACTTTACGTCTTGCATCGGCTGAAAAGATCGCCACCTTTTGCATTTCATGGGCTGAAAGATCGCCAAACTGTCCAAAGGCGTCATTGTTCGGAGGCACCATTTTCATAGCCCGAGAACGCCATGCCATGGCCTGAGGACCCCGTTTCATCTTTTACATATCATTATTCAAAGGCATCATGGTTCAGAGGCATCATCCTCATAGCCCGAGAACATCATTTCATAGCCTGCGAATCCTTTTCATGGCTCCGGACGTCATGGTCTGAGGACGTCATCCTACCCGTCCGAAGACAACATTCATAGTCCAATGGGAACTTGCATCACGTTTAAATTTATGCACAATATATGTTGTATTGCTCACTTGCAGGTACACCGGCTAGCAATGACCATCTCAGCAGGGGCGATCCCGCTCCGGTTCCCGCAACATATCAATTTTCAACCACTTTTCTCAACATAAACATTGCGTCCGCCTTTCAAAATCTCCATCGGCATACTCCGTCAATGGATCCTGAACTACATATGGCCTGATTCCTGTAAGATCAGGGATATGTAGGCAGCTCAGGGACCAGAGCTCGGTCAAAATTCTTTGCAAATCGGCTCTTTCGGTCAAAATTGGTCATCATGTCTTTACCCGACAACTCTTTCATCCTTCCCGGGTAAAGAGGGGCAGCTGTTGATACCCAATTTTTCCCTAGGTATTTTATACTCAAAATACTTTCAAAATAACATATATATGCATATATGGGCATACCCAAGTGTTTTGGTTTTTCCAAATTTTTAAAGATTTTTAAAACCAATTTATTGTCTATTTTAACACTACAAAAATTCAATAATTGTTCCCAAAATTATCATTTTGGCGAATAATTCATTTTATTCTCATATTTACACCAAAATATAACTTAAGTGATTTTTGCATATTTTTACACATTTGTTTGGTATTTTTAAAGCTAAATTGCACATAATTGCAATTATAGCCCATTTTACAATTAATAGCATTTTATAATTATAAAATCATTTCCTGTATTTTTAGATTAATATTTATGCATTATTAATTATTTCAGTGCTTTTAATTTGTTTTTAAAATTATTTTCACTATTTTTATAAAATAAAAAGGGACAAAACTGGCTATTTAAAAACTGGCCTCATTTCGTTTCAATTGCAGCCCATTTTGTATTTCGATTATAGCCACATTAGACCCCCAAATTAACCCTATTTTAGACCCAACCCAATAACCCGTTCGAACCAACCCGCCCGGATTACTTTTAATCCAGGCCGTTGATCGTTTTGATCAACGGCCCAGATTACCCCTTTCCTTTTTTAATTCCCAATCACCCCCTAACCCTAATCACTTCCCATCTGTAGCCGCCCTTGAATCCCCCCCTCTCCTAACTCTCTCTCAACTTCTCTTAGAAACCCTAGCCGCCACCTTCAATCACCACCCAAAACCGACCAAATCCATGGCTTCAAAAGCCATTGATGGCCTGTATCTACCTCATGTGACTCCTACACGTTTGATTACCATGGTTTTGAGGTCAAACCTTGAAGAAGCCTGGCCCAGACCTTGTCTGATTCGAAGATTCCGACCATCTCCGGCTTTGCTCCGGTGGCTCTTGGTCTTCTGAGGCTGTTTCTGACCTCATCCGACTTAGATCGGACTTTTCCAAGCCTTTCTCATTTTAGGGTTCTTCTGAAACCCTAACCATTCGAGGTTTTTTCCGATTTTTCTTAGATCTGTTGTGTATTCATGCTCTATCTGAGTTTGTTGAACGATTTTCCTAACTTTTCTTTCAAAAAATTACTTTTCGAAGTCTTTCTTTTACGATCTAGGGTTTTCAGAAAATGTTTAAGTGTCTCTCTGACTTTCTTTTCCTTTTTGTGTGTATTTGCCTCTACTGTGTTCTTATGTTTTTCCTTCTACCACGTATGTTCTTCTACTGTGTTTTCTACCTTCCGTTCTTGTATGTTCTTCTACTGTGTTTTCGATACCATGCTCTTGTATGCTTGTCGACGCCCCCTTTTTCCTCGCGGAATCGGGTTCACGACATTTGGGAAGAGAACTCTTTTCCCACTTTGGGAATTGGGTTTTTTGAGAGTTTGGAGAGTCGCCACCTAATGATTATAGTGCATTAGGACACTTTTAGAAGAATTAAAGATGCAGACCAGAGTTTTGGGTAAGGGCTTGAAATTATCTCGAGGGGAAGGTGTTAGGCACCCCTCAAGATCCACTAGTGTGGTTCCCGGCCATGCTACAATTGTGACTTTAGATGTAAA
>NC_031989.1:2753660-2819996 GCF_001879085.1 Nicotiana attenuata
GGCTGGTCAGGGGCGTGCCAGCATTCCAAGTTGCTGGCATGACCACCAGCCTGCCTTGGCCATTCCCTAATCCCCTCTATTGCACTTACACTTACTCTTAGACTCTAAGTTCTGCCCCCCTCCTATGAGCCTTGCCTTGGGACCTTGAGTTCCCTCTGAACTTGGACATTTGAGGGCTGACCCTTCCATACTGCACTTTAATCCAATTCTGCAATGATATGTGGGGTGTAAGCATTGCCTGGAGTTCTTGAAACTCCTTGGAACTTTAACACACCCCCCCAGATAAGAGAAAGGCTTTGGAACCTGATCCCGGAAGTTGGTTCATATCATATTGTTAGACCTTGAGTCTGAATTGGGCTCCTTGGTTGTAGCTTAAATTTCTGATGTAATTTTACTTTTCTTGATTCATTCTGGTCTGTAATAATTTGTAATAACTTACGGGGTTTTAGTAAAAAAAAGGGGGGGAGGGTCACTTATGTATGCATACGGGTAGACATCATGATCTTAGGTATTTATTCCTGTTATCACAGCCTATTTTTCACTTTCTGCGTTTCATATAGAGATCCTGACTATAGGACTCTGCACTTCTGTATTTCATATAGAGATCCTGACAGGATTCTGCACTTCTGCATTTCATATAGAGATCCTGACTATAGGATTCTGCACTTACGCATATATAGAAACCATGTCTTTAAGGTTCTGCATATATAGAGATCATGTTTACAGGTTTCCTGCACTTATGCATATATAGAAACCATGTCTTTAAGGTTCTGCATTTTACATCTATCATTAGGAAAACAGTTATAGGTTAAATAATAATCAATTGCATTCTAGATACCATGTCTATAGGACTCCTGCACTTTCAGAATCGTTTTAAAAACCAACAACGCCTTAGAAATCATGCCATAGGAGTAACCAGTTGAATCTGATTCGTTTATCTACAAGTCTAAAACCAATAGTAATGTCATTTAATATCTGCAGAACTCATGTTTATTTTCCTACAATCAGTAAGCCTTCTTAAAAATTCGAGTTAGATATCATGCCTATAGGTTTCACTTGGGAAAACCATTAGGTAGTTAATTAACTGCATCAGTCCTCGATAATTACAACCAAGGGAGGCCTAATTCGGACTTCTCATCTGAGAAATCAGCCCGCCTAACGTTTAAGTTTAATTCAGACCTAATCAGTACCTGTAAGACATGCTAAACTATGTGTTTCTGTGATTAAGAGAGGTCTATTTGAGCCTTAATTGTTATATGCCTCCGTAACTGCCTTATATGCTTTTGTCTGACGCCTTAGAATTTTAACCTTTTAAACTCTTGAAAAGCCCAAAACTCCTTCCCTTGATAGGACTAGAAGTCCCAAATGCCTCCGGGACTGATAGGATTAGGACGGGTAGTAGCATGCAATAAGTAACGATATTGTTCCGCGCTTTAATACCTTAATGGGGTGGGAAGGGTAGAATATGGATATGATGACCGATGCGCTAATATCACGTGCGACCCCTCTTCTAAGGAGTGATTGCTGGATATTGCATTGATGTGATCCATATTAATCATAAACCTAGGACCCCTCTTCCTTTATTCGCTTTCATCTCAACTTGTAAAACTCTTTAAATCTTTCTTTTCATAAAATTCTGCCTTCTCTACCTATCTTCACAAGTTTTCAATTTAATTGCATAGTTGTATGCAAGTCCTTATATGAGCCTTGATTGTTTACTTGAAAAGTCACAATTGTAACATGGCCGGGACCACACTAGTGGATCTTGAGGGGTGCCTAACACCTTCCCCTCGAGATAATTTCTAGCCTTTACCCAAACTCTGGTTTCTTCAACTCAAATCCTTCTTAAGTGTCCTAATGCAATATAATCATTAGGTGGCGACTCTCCAATTTCAAAACCCAATTCTCGAAAGGGAATAGAGTTGTCCTCCCAAATATCGTAAACCTGATTTCGCCTTAGAAAAAGGGGGCGTCGACAAGTACTAAATTTTGTAAATCAGAATTAATTACATTACCTGGTTCTTTCTCCTGTGATTCACTGAGAGTTCCACCGCTGCCTGAGTTAACAAGCCCGGAACGAGGGTTTTCCAAAGTTTTATTATTTGGAATAGGTGTGGGTGTTGCAACAGGTAACTGGTTAACAAGTGCCTCAACAACTTTATTGACCTGAGCAGCAATTAATTTCTGCAAAGCTTCATCAACAGCTTACGCATTTTTAGATTGAGCATGCTCGTTTATTTGAGACCCATCAAGAGTACCCTCACAAGATTGCCGTGGAGAGTTTCGTGGAGTAGGAACTTGAGTGTTAATATTCTGTGGATCTCCCTGATTTTGTTGGTTCTCTTGGTTTCCTTGAGTGTTGTCATTGTTGTTCGACATAATTAATGCAACAAGGAAAGTTAAGTGAAAAGAAAATAGATTATCAGATTCCCGGTAACGGAACTAATTTGTTTAGCCAAAAAATAGAATTTTAGTCAAAGCTAGAATTTAGAAGAACACGGGTTACTGATAATCAAAAGAATGTATAAAAGGAAGTAATTTAGGTAGCAAGAGAGTAATCAAGAGAAAAACATGTAAACCAAATTTTATTCCGATAGTGTTTCGCGTCCTTACAATTGATCAGATATCTCCCTTTTATAGATATCTTGGAGATATACGTTTTGCCCAAATCATAATGAGGCTATTATGAGTAACTAAAGACATTGAATGCTACGTTACATAATCATTACATTCAATACAAATGCTCTAACGCATTCCACATTTAATGCCTACTAAATGCCGTATCTGCACTCTTTTCTATTGTCAGATTCATTCCTTTTGATTCTCTGATATAAATGACTTAGATAGGTACGGGCGCTGAGTTATTTGAATAACTGCTCGTGCCTCTTCCTCTGCCATTTGCTCGTATCTGTTGCAACTCGTGCCTCTTGACTAGCTGTAATTCATTGACCATTTGACCAGTCTACGTGTCTCGACACGTCACCTTTATATTTAAATACAATTTTTCCCAATACAGACATCATTTCAACGGCGAAATGTCGGAGCAAAAATCTAATACAACGCAAAAGCAACATAGAAATCAAAAGCAGATACATTTAATAACAGAAACAGAGCTACAACTAGAGGGAGCAACGAACATGATTCAGTGAAGAACCTACGAACAGTCAAAACGGTCAACAACAATAGAGCTTCGCCGGAGCAAGGCTCTTTGTCGGAGTTTCGTTCTACGGCCATATCTGACAATATTAAATAATTATTATATAAAACCCATCAAAAACTCAGTTCACTGGAGAATACAATAAATCGTGATAAAAACAGAGATCGGGAGGGACATCTAGCGTCTAACATATCGAAGTCCATGTCTAGCGAGATATGCTGATACCATGAGTGGAAGGACTATATATTTTTTGGTTTAATCATTAGTTTTCCCATTAACAAAGTTACTAAATTTACAATTCATACTTAACAAAAATCCATAATGCAAAGAAAAGCTGGTGACGTACGTCCAGATTGTCAATCTTTTGGAGTTGGAGCTCAAACGAGGGTTTTGTCTTTTGGCCGGATATGGTAACGAAGGTCTCCAAATAGGAAGATAAGGAAGAAGGAGAAAAAGGTGAAATTTTTTTTTTAAGTAAGAAATACATATTTTAGGCGCGTGTATTTCACCACTTTGCACATATCTGGTTGTAGCTTTTTACGGGGTAAATAATCTTACTTTAAAATAGTTCGAGAGGGTAATAGAACCCCTGAAAAGAAAAGGTGTGTAGTTGTAATATGGTCATAGGCCGGGGAGGATTTTATGCATTATCCCATTAACTAATAGTGCAAAGGCAACCCGGTACACAAAGCATTTCGCATTCACACAGGTCTGGAGAAAGGCCACCCTTAAAGGGTGTGACGTAGATAGCCTACCCTAATGGAAGAATTAATGGCTGCTTCCACGGCTCGAACCCGTAACCTCACTAGTGACTAATTAACTCATAGTATAAAGGCAGCTCGGTGCACAAAGCATCTCACATTCACGCAGGAAGGGACACACCTCTAATGGGTCGTTTGGTTGGGAAACAAGTTATCTCATGATTAATTAGCCCGAGATTAGTTGTCCCACCCTCCTATATGGATTTAAAAAAATACTACAATCTAGGGAGAACTAATCCCTACCATGATTTTATCCCAACCAAACATGGGATAAACTCATCTCAAATTTCATCTCGAAATTAATTATCCATTATCCCTCATATCAAACGAGCCCTAAGGGTACGATATAGACAGCTTACCCTAATGCAAGTATTAGTACTTATTTTTACAACTCAAACCCGTAACCTATAGCATTAGTGGCTGACTAACTCATAGTATGAATATTGAATATTAAACGAATCATTCAATTAAACTAGGTAAGCACCCAAAAATGGACCATGGACTTGATTTGCAAATGACTAAAGGAGTACGTACGTAAACTCATCTATTTTTCTATGGTTCTCTAAAAGTGGATTATGGACATAATACATCAATGTAAAACCATAACACTTATTCATATGTAACCCATTTTTCTTTGACTTTTAAAGTACTAAGGTTCCTTTTCGTTTGAGACATAAAATATTGAGCGCAAGTATCAAACTTAGTTAAGAAAAATCTTTTCATAATTATATATTATTTAGGGGGTGAGAAAATCGAATATGTAATGGACTAACAATAGGTCATATATATGGAGTTATGGATTAACAATACATTCTCCAAGATTTTACAAAAGCGTAAGATTAAGACTTTAACCTTTGACGTTTGGATTATTTTCCTACAATGAAATATTACAAGTCATAAATCCGTACATAATAATACAAGCTGGTTTGTACCTTATGTTTTCTAATTAATTCCTAGATTCTGTCCAATTGCTCCCCCTACGTGGGAATACTTCAAATGAATGGCGGCTTTTGTGATAATAATACTAACAAAAAACTGTTGCATTTAGGTGATCAGGGGCGAAGCTAGAGTGCGGCGAGCGGGTTCGGTCTAATTCAGTAGCTTTGATTCAAACTCTGTATTTATCTTAAAATTTTATTGAATATGTATAAATTATTAATTTAGAGCTCGAGATTAAAATCCTGAACTCATAAGCTTGAAATTCTGCCTCCGCGACGATCATGAGAGGAATATCATTAAATGATTGAGTTCACTATGTATAATAAATATGACATTTTTCAATGGTGACTTTTGCAGCTATTAAAGTCCACATAAAATGTCTAATTTAATTTCTAGTAATAGTTGCAGTATGGTATTTACAAATTCACATTGCAATTATTAGTTAGTAGAAAAGGACCCTTGTAAAATGAATGGTTAAAACTTAAAAGAGTTTGACCGTTATTGAATCAATTACTGATAATTACGTTAAATTCCAACATCTACGTATCTATAACTTTTCCTTTCTTTGTTTTTGTCAGCTGCTAATCAATTATCTTGACATATGCAGCTAACAAAATCAGCTGGAAGATACTCTACGTTATGAAACGTTGACAAAATATTGATGCAATTGGAAAGCATAAATGTGGCACGAGTTTATACACTAATAGTGTCGTCTAATCTGAAACTGTTTATCTTTGAAAAATTGACAAATAAAGTTTTGAACATTTTAAATAGGAGTAATTGTTTCCCGAGCCACATAACAAAATTTTATCTGATGTAGGGAGAAGGTCAAACGATACTCCAAAATTTGACCAAGTGTAGATTATGAATCTTATAAATTGACATGCATCGTTTTCGTTTAGTAAAACATTAATCTCAATCTTTAAAAAAAGGAAAAATAAAATTGTATAGCCGCTGTAAAAATAATAGTAAACAAAATATATAAAATTTGTATATTTTTTGTATATATATACATTATGTATGTTATGAACAAAAATTATACAAATTTTATACACTTTATCGGCTACCAGATATAAATAATTTCTGGCGGGGGCTAAAAGTAATAATACCCCCAAAAAAATTAGTCTCAATTCCATAAATAATTATTCAAGCCAATTAATTAGTACCTTGTACTTTTTGAAATTGTGAATAATGTCCAAATGCCCCGCTACGTGGAATATTTGATATGAACTGTGAAAACGAAGCAATTCTAGCTTGTGGTTCACAAATTCTGTGAGCCCTAACACATGCAGAATTAGAGGAGACGAACTTAGAGAGGAGAAGAAGCAGAGAGCTCTGAAATCTGATTTAGAAAATGAGCAACTAACTATCTCAGATACAGTGCATCATTATTTATATACGTGCCACTATTAAATAACCAACAGACTTTCTTAACCACTTTCTAATTATGGTTATAACTAACTAGTCAGCTATACTACTACTTCTAACTATGGTTACATTACTTTAGTCAAGTAAGCAATCCCACTCTCAAAACTCCCCCTCAAGTCCCAGCTTGGACATGCTCCACGCTTGGACATCAAATATTCATGTTGTGGTCTCCCTAGAGCTTTCGTAAGAATATTTGCTATCTGGTTCTTTATGTTGATATGAACTATCTTTACCATCCCTTGTTGGATTTTTTCCCGAATGAAATGGCAATCTATCTCAATATGCTCTGTCCTTTCATGGTATACCTGATTTGCTGCTACTTGTCAAAGCTGCCTTGCTGTCACAATGCAACTCGACTGGTACTTCAATCTGGGCTCCAATTTCTTTGAACAACCTAGTTACCCAAACTAATTCTGATACAGTAGTGGCCATGATTTTATTCTCAGACTCTGCTGAGCTTCTTGTCATAGTGTTATGTTTCTTTGATGCCCAATCTGCATCACAATATGCATTCACCTTATTGCATTTTCTACTGCTCATCAGAATGCCTAATCCTGGATCCTTCTTAATGTACCTTAGAATTCTTAGTACTGCTTCCCAGTGCGATTATTTTTGGTTGTTGCATGAACTGGCTGAGTGTTTGCACATCAAAGCCTATATCAAGTCTAGTAAGTGTTAGATACAAGAGTTTGCCAATTAATCTTTGGTACTTCTTTTTGTCTTCAAATGGCTCATCACTTTCTCTCATGCTATGACATCTGGTTCCTTGCTGGTGAACTTCTGATTGCTATCAAGAGGCGTGTTGACTGTTTTAGATGCACTCAACCCCTCATCCGAGATGAGTTCTAAAGATTACTTTCTTCGGTTCATCAAAATACCTTCTTGTGATCTGCAGAGTTCAATCCCCAAGAAGTACCTTAATTTATAAGATCCTTTAATTTGAAGGCTTCTCGTAAGTTCACCTTGGTGGCCTGAATTAGCTCCAGATTGTTTCTTGTCAACACCATGTCATCCACGTAGAATAGAATGATCACTATGTTATTTCCTCGTTTCTTAGTGAATAGATAATAGTTCAGAGTACTCTGAACAACGCCCTGCTTTACCAATACTTTAGTGAGCTTCACATTCCATTGTCTGCTTTAAGGATTTGACAAGCCTGCATACTGCTCCTTTATTCTCCCCTTGGCTTGAAAAATTTTCAGGAAGTTACATATATACTTCCTCATAAAGATCACCCTGCAAGAATGCATTGTAAACATCCATTTAGTGAAGATGCCATCCTTCAGCAACTGCGATTGAAATGACTGCTCTTACACTCACTATTTTTACCACAGGTGAAAAAGTTTACTGATAATCGAGTCTCTCCTGCTGATTGTCTCCTTTTGCCACTAGTTTGGCCTTGAACCCCTCTACATCACCATTGGCATTGTATTTGACTTTGAAGAACCACTTGCACCTTATAGGAGATTTCCCTGGTGGTAGCTGAACAACTTTTCATGTCTTATTTTCTTCAAAAGGCTGAATCTGTGTTCTCAATGATTCAGCCCAGCGTGGGTCTTGTGAAGCCTCAGAGAAGGTTCTTGGCTCTGATATTGAAGTGAATGCTGCTAAATAAAGCAGATAATGTGGCTTCAGCTGGCATAAGTGAGGTAATTCTTCATGGCATATGGAATGTGTGAGTCAACTATTGTTGTTGCTGTGATATAATCACTCATCCACGAAGGATTTTTCTTGTCTCTCTCTGATCTTCTTAAAGGTTCCATAGGTAGTGCTGCAGAAGGTAAGGTAACCTCTTGGGATATGTGTGACTCATTATCCTATGTTGGTATAGCCTCTTGCACATCTAGTTCAGCTGTTATTGATGGTTGATCAACAATTGACATATCTTCAGAAAGTAGAGGAGATGCATCTGCTACCTTTTCAACAGGAACTTCTGCATCACAAGGTATGTCACCAGGATTTTCTAGTTCCAGGAACAGGTGGTACTGGGATTGCCTCCTATTTTTGAAAGGAAATATCTTTTCCCTTAAAATAGCATCCATATTTAAAAAATTCATGATTAGTTAGATCAAACAACACATAGCCTTTTGTTACTTCTGAATAACCCATCAAGAAAACTGATATTGCCCTTGTATCAAACTTATTATGAATGTTCATCCTTTTTGCATAATAAAAGCGCCCAATTGCCCTCAAATGCTATAAGTTTGCCTTATGTTTATGAAACACTTCATATGGATTTTTACCATTAGAACTGCCGATGGTAATCTGTTGATGATATAGACTGCAGTCAAAACACATTGGCCCCAATAATTCAAAGGAATTCCCCCTACTTAACACCAGAACCCATGATCCCTTTAGAGTTCATCATTCCCTCAGCTGTATTGGCATAGCTACTACCCTGTGCATCCTGTTTCCTGTTATCATTCACAACAACATTGTTAGCTGCATTTCTTCCATATTTCTTCTTAGGTTTGAAATCAGTAGGATATCCAATTATTTTGTAGCATTCTGCACAAGTATGTCCCTTCATTCAGCAAAAGTCACATTGAACATTAAAGTTCTTTTTAGTTTGCTGCACATTCCTCCCTTAATCGTCATTAAGGCATTCATCTCAACATTATCCATTGTTCCCAAGGTGTTTGTTATGCTTCTCTGGCTTTCTCTTTCTATCAACATTGAGTAAGTTTTATTTACCGTTGGTATAGAAATCATCATTAGGATTTGACTACGAGCTTGTTCATACGACTCATTTAATCCCATAAACATCTGCAGCAATTTTTGTCTTTTCATGAATTCCACATAATCACGAGATCTAGGACAATCACACGGAGATGGAACTAGGGCATCAAACTCATCCCACAGCAAACGCAACTTTGAGAAATAGGCAGCAATGCTATTTGTTCCCTGAGTCACAGTAGCAATTTGTTTATGAAGCTGAAAAATGCGAGATCCGTCAATTTTATCAAATCTCTCCTTCAAATCACTCCAAACTGCACTGGCACTCGATGAATACACTATTTCGCTGAGCAATTGACTTGATACACATTTCATTATCCATGATAATACAATCACATTGCACTTCCCCCAAAGATCAGTCAAATTCGGACCAAACTTCTCCTTTTTGCATGTTCCATCGATGAGCCCTAGCTTATTGCGACCTAGGATTGCAATTCTCATCGCACGGCTCCATACCGAGTAGTTCTCTGATCTTGTCAAGTGCAGAGATATCAACACGGTTCTTGAATTATTTGTGAAATTTAGGAATAAAGGATGATTGTGGCTAAATTTCTCTAGTACTTCATTGTCTACCTCTATCGCCATATTTCTTATAGATTACGACGGTAATCAAGATTCGATTGAAGGTTTCACCCATATTAATGGCCACTAGGGCTCTGATACCATGTGAAAATGAAGCAATTCTAACTTGTGGCTCACAATCTCTGTGAGCCCTAACACATGCAGAATGAGAGGAGACGAACTTAGAGAGGAGAAGAAGCAGAGAGCTCCGAAATTTGATTTAGAAAATGAGCAACTAACTATCTCAGATATAGTGTATCATTATTTATACACGTGCCACTATTAAATAATCAACCGACTTTCTTAACCACTTCCTAATTATGGTTATAACTAACTAGCCAGCTATACTAGTACTTCTAACTATGATTACAGTACTTTTGTCAACTAACAATCCCACTCTCAATATGAACTTGCAGTTTTGTGATTTGAAAATAATAACAGAATTAAATGTATGCCTTATAATTATTCTAAAGCAAAGTACATTTCTTGCAAATCGTAAAAACTTATCCTTATCCGACTATTTAGAACACAAACTAATAGTTGCGTATGTTGTCATAGACTTCTTTCACTTAACCATGTGTTAACTAACATATATTTTACCTCATTAAATTATTTATAACAATAACAACAACAAATCCAGTATAATCTTATAAGTAGGGTCTGAAGAAATAATGTATATACAGACCTTACCCCTACCTTGAGGGTAGATAGGTTGTTTTCGATAGACCCCCAGCTCAAAGAATACTCCATTAAATCATTTAACATGGTAAATTTTTACACCTTGATATAAACACGAGGTGCGGATACGATTTACCTTTTGTTTTACTTAGCAATTAAATGGTGAGATCTATAACCATTGTTTATTTTCCTTTTTAGTTATTCCGAGATCGCAACAAGTTTTTTTTGTACATTTTCATCTTTGTTGAAGCACATTTTGTGTTTGTTTTTCCTTTTTCAAATATATAGGGAACTCATGAATAGGAAAGAAATTAACTATCTATTGAATTAATTACTACATTGGAAAACTATTCAACTAATTTGCTAGATTTTCAAAACTCTTAAAAATAAGCAAAGTATCGATGGACCTCTGTCTGATTAATGTAAGGGGTAATCGTTGTTATTTCTTAATGAAATATTTCTTTAATTTGTAGGTGTTGACATGTAGCAAGAAAAAACAAAGTGATACACGACATATATAAACCACGACGATAGAAAATGACTGGTTAAAACTTGAAATCATTGGACCATTGTTGAATTAATTACTAGTTACATCTTGTTCAAGCATCAGCGTACAATATATCATTTTCTTTCTATGGTTAGAAACATAGTCTTCCAGAATGCGCTACATCTGCGATTTTCTTTAAGTTGAAATTATACTTTTCTTTTTGTCTTTCTGTCCTTTCTCATTGGAGTTTGTTCTCCAATTTAATGGTTACATCCTGTGCATTCTAAGGTGACATATAATGAATATGAGACTTGTTAATAATAATAATTTAAATGAGTCTAAAGTCATATTATGACTATATATGATGTTTGTATATGAAATATAAAGTTTGGAAAAAATCTAATTGAAGTTGCGAAAAAATCGCCTAAGAATTTGCCTTGTAACGAAGCATTTTGAGCAACACATTTCGTGTGTTATATGAGGTTTTTTTTGGACATATTACATACCAAATTGAAGGTATTGTAATGCAGTTTCCAACATTCTTAACCGTTCATTCATACGATATCTGGATAAAAGGATATAAGCGTCTGAAGAAGTGCCAATGCTAAAGTGCCAAGCTAGCACCTCTTTGACTTTCAAAAGTGTGTGTATATATGTATGTATGTATGTATATATATATATATATATATATATATATATATATATATATATATATATATATATATATATATATATATGTATATATTCCTTATGTTGTCTTTTTCTTCATTTTTACCGGGACCACGAACAAAGAAAACCTATAAAGTATGTTAAGGTATGTTAAGGCTATCCCTTCTTTCCCTTTGGCATGATCCATATGATACAACGAAACGAGCAAACACGCAACTTCACAAATGACTCTATTCTTAAAAATACTAGGGTTGCCTATGTTCTTGATTCCCCATATGTCCTATTATTATATCGTCTGTTCATGGGTCTCAGAAAATACGTAAGTTGATAAAGTTTATTTCGTAACCGAAGGCATATTGATCTTATGACGTCCCGAGAGATCTTATTGACTTACTTCTTATTCATTTTATTAATGTATACATGTATATTGATCCATGACCATATGGCATTATATACACGTATATTATATGTATATGGGGTATGGGGAAAGGTTACAACGTTATATATGCACTACCACCTGATCAGTTGGTATACATTGATGATTTCGCCCAGTAACGCCGAGATGACATGATGGGATGCCCTCAGAGGCTCAATGATGTTATGTACGCATATACCTATGCATGATATAACATTTATATGCATTTTCATGACATTATAAATGTTTCATGATTCACAGCGCTATTCAGACTTACAGGTTGAGTCCTTCACTCCATGTTTCTTTCATGTCTTTTATATACTGTTTTATATCCCTTACATACTCGGTACATTATTCATACTGATACCCCTATTGGATGGGGGACTGCGTTTCATGCCCGTAGGTGCAGGCAGACAGGCTGAGGGTCTCCCTTCTTAGGACCCTTGCTCAGCGAGAGTTAGTGTGCTCCAATTGATCCAGAGCTGATATTGGGGCTTGGTACGATACTTTTGTATACATATGTTGGAATGACGAGGTCCAGTCTCGTCATTTATACAGTTGTACACTCTATTAGAGGTCTGTAGACAGTCATGTATATTTGGATAGTGTGTGGCCTTGTCTGCTTCTATTTTGATATATAGTTGTCCATAGCAGCCTTGTCGGCTCGCCCTACCGTATTCTGTATATATATATATATATATATATATATATATATATATATATATATATATATATATATATATATACATATATATATATATATATATATATGTGTGTGTGTGTGTGTCTTTTGGGCATATTTCCTCAGGTATGTTATTCACATGATTCAGCAGTTTATTGATAGATGTTATACACGACCTACCCCTATTTCACGTTAATATCTTAGACGTATGCTTAGGGGTGATTGACAGGTAGGACTCGGGCCCTTGTCATGGCCCATCGGTTTGGGTCGTGACAAAGGTAGTATCAGAGCAGTTCTGTCCTAGAGTTGTCTATAGACCATATCTAGTAGAATCTTGTATATGAGTGTGTTGTGCACCACACTTATAAACAGAAGGCTGCAGGACATACAAGATGCTATCTTCCTTTCTTATCTTAGATCGTGCAATATATGGATTTATTTCCCAAACGATATGTTATGTTTTCAGTGATGCCTAAGAAGGCCACAAGCGCTAAGAAGGGCAATTCCGTGGCTGATGAGACTACGAGTTGAGCGCCACGATGTAAGGCCCCAACAATTTTTACTAGAACCCGGGGTTTCATGGTGCCTAGGGAGGCTAATGTGTTTGAGGATCGTAGAAGCTGCACGTTGTGGAGTTGAAGAAATATTATTATAGAGCATGGAATTTCTCTGGTCCATTATGCGATCACAAAACTACTCCGCGAACCGCAGATCTGCCGTGGAGTGAAGCAGAAAAATGGCTAATTTTTGGAGGTTGTTTTGCGGTCAAATATGCGACTGCATAATCATTTCGTGGGCCGCATCATCACAGAGTTAGCACGAAGAATTTTGTTGGGTGATTCTGCGGTCCATTTTGCGGTCGCATAACTGATCTGCGGACCTCAGATCTGTTACAGACTTGACCAGGCCAACCAAGTTTTGGAGAACCATTTCGTAGTCCATTTTGCGGGCCGCAAACCTGATCTGGGGTGCACTTTGTGACCATAGAGTTGAGTTCGGGAGGTTCATTTTCTGATTTTATAACCCAACCCTATTTCGATAAATAGACTTAAGGGACCATTTTAGAAAAGAAAATATGATCTTTTAGAGAGAGGAGAGTGCTCTAGAGAGAGAGGAGAAATTCCCAAGCACCTTGTCCATCAATCCTTGCTCAAGCCTTGAAATTCAACAAGGAAAACTCACAAGGTCTTCATCAAAGAGGTAAGGTTCGAGCCATAGCCTTCAATTTTAAAATTTGGTTGGGAATAGGTAATGGGGAAGAAGGTTTTGAGAATAAGAGTTGTTATTTATTCATGAATGTGCTAATAATAGTGGTATGGGGATTATTGAACTAATTTGGGTGAAATATGGAACTGGGAATTAGTTGTGATGTGAAGGATTCCCATCCTAGGGCCCTGTAGCCTAATTTGCACACCTAGTGTTCGATAAAATGCTTAAATAAGCTATACCTATGAATGTCTTCCTAATTATGGTTCAATTTTATTATGTTTCTAAATAAATTGAAGTTGCTAGGATTTCCGGAACATTATACTAGTTTAAGGAAATCTCAAGCGAGGTATGTTGGCTAAATTTCTCTTATAGAATCGAATTCCATGATGTCCTCTTAAGTTGCGATTATGATTGGCTCGAGTTCTTATTCTCATGTCCAGAGTCCTTTCTAATGAGTTTGATTATTCTAAATAAGTGTTGTGTTAAAGGATGTGTGTACTCAAAATGTGTTCTAAATGTTCCTATCATATCATGATTCCCTCCGGAAATGAAATCAAGTATGACCTATGTATCAAAGGTGTTGTAATTTCAAGTCATGTTTCCATTGCAAGCTAGTATCCCTAATTGTATAAGAAATCTCAATATGCCTAAGAATTTTATTGGCTCACATGTGTATATAAAGTCGTGATTATAGATGCCCTCATTGTTGATAATCCATAATAATATTTGAAAGTGAAAGAAGAGAGTATGAAATATGAAATATCCCAACATGCCAAGAATGATATTGTGTTGTCGCCACTAGTACCAATAAATGAAAAGATGTGTAAAAGATTATGGATTGAGCTGCAAATCCTTTGTATAATAAATGTTTTGGGAGTAACGTTTAGTCACTGAGGAAGGGTAGGTTGAAATAGCCTAACCCTGAACACGTGCCGGCGTAGGAGTGATTGAGGGATAAATCCCCGTATTGAAGTGATGAGATTATTCCCCTTAATTGGGATAAGACTGATTTGATGAGATTATTCCCCTTAATTGGTATGGGATGATTGCAAGCAGATTGTGATATCGACCCATATGGCATTGTGGTGAGACGACTTAGGCAATCGGGCTAAGATCGGATGCCATGCCGCGAACATAGTGGTGTTGTGAGTGGACATCTCGGGGTGAGACGGCTTAGCTAATCAAACTCCGTGCTAAAGGTACGGTGGTGTATCGGTACTAAGGATATCCTAACCTAAAATTTGGAAATTTACTCGAAATCTTATCTTGCTCCTAATTTGATGTATTGGTATTGTTTGAGGCTGTCATTGATTCTATGATTGTTCTTCCTTGTATTATTAATCGGTCTATTGAGAGGGTGTTTAGTCATTCATACTAGTATTATTCTATATGTACTAACGTCCCTTTTTGCTGGGGGCGCTGCATCTTTAATGGATGCAGGTGGATCCATAATAGACGTCTTTGATCAGTAATAGCAGTACACTTTTTTTTTCAGCTGACATGGTGAGCCCCACTTCATTTCGAGGTCATGTATCTTTTATTCTTGTGTATTATGTTTTGAGATATAGTCGGGGACTTGTTGCTGGCATTATCATAGTACTCTTTGTATCTATTAGAGGCTCCGTAAACATGGTATGTGTTGTATATTGGTGCTGGGAAAGTCAAACTAGTAATGTTATATTTGAATCACTTGTTCCATTTCAAGCTATGAAAGCGTATGTATTTTGAGATCTAAAAGTGGAGTAACTATTAGTGATGAATTGGTGTTGTTCACATGAACTATTCATTGTCTAATTAACAAAATACATCTTCTCTTTAATTATGGGTGAGTTGGGTAGAAGGCAATCTAGCAGGCTTGCTCGGCCAGGTTATCACGATTGAGTGCCGGCCACGCCCCCAATATTGGGGCGTGACACACGAGTTACCAGAGCTGGGGGAGAGTCTCAGAGTGAGACTCCATCTCAGACTTCACATATCCTGCCCGTTCCATAGGAGATCCGTGGGAAACCAGCTCCAGTGCTTGCCCCGGTACCCTTAGCTCCTCAACTAGATGCACCGGGTTAGGAGATGAGAGATGTTATTCGGCTATTGACTCGATTAGTGGCCGCACAGGCTTGGCACCAGGTGGTAGGTATTGGTCATGCAGATAAGTCCATCAGTGCGAGGGTTCGCGATTTTATTAATTTGGACCCTCTGGTATTCAGTAGAGCAAATCCGAACGAGGACCCTCTGGTATTTATCGATAGAATGTAGAGGACTTTGAGGGTAATGAAGGCCACTGCGACTAAGACAGTTGAGCTAGCCTCCTATAAACTTTGGGATGTCGCAGTTAATTGGAACGAGTCTTGGGAGTTTTCCATAGGTGAGGATGCCCTTCCAGCAGTATGGCAGGAGTTTACATAGGCTTTTCTTCGTCATTATTTGCCACCAGAGCTTAGATGTGCCAGAGTTGATAGGTTCTTGACCCTTCGGCAGGGTAATATGAGTGTTCGAGAGTACAACCTTAAGTTTGATTCTTTGGCTAGGTATGCTCCCACTATTGTAGCTAAGATGGAGGATCAGGTTCACTGGTTCGTGATAGGGCTGGATCCATACCTTCTTAATGACGGTATGTCGGTGTCACTTCAGCCAGACATGGATATTTCTCATACTCAGGCATATGCTCAGGATGTAGAGAAGCGTAAGCAGTAGCAGAGGGCTGATCGTGAGCATGATAGGGGCCAGAGTAAGAAAGTGAGATCTTCTTGTTCTTCTGGTGAGTTTTGAGGTGGTCAGAGATAGAAGTACCCGAGGTATCCAGCCCAGCCATCGGCTAGTGCACCCCCTCGGTTTGCCGGTAGGAGATTTGATCGTTCCATATATTTAGTGCTAGTCAGAGTTCCAGGGCCTCTCCTTCTCTGTATAGGGGTGAGTCAAGTCAGATGAAGCCGCCCTTGCCATGATATGCTTAGTGTGGTAAGCACTATGTCGGGCAGTGCCTTGTGGGGTCGGGTGTTTGTTATACTTGTGGTTATTAAGGCCACGTTATAAGAGATTATTCGATGAGAAGTGGTGCATGTATAGTTTAGCCAGCGGGATCTATAGTTGCTTCGTCATCATCAGTACGCCCACCTAGGCAAGGTTCACATGCACTAGTCGGTCGTGGTAGAGGCGTAAGTAGAGAATCTAGTTCGAGTGATCCTTACAATTGCATTTATGCATTAGCGGGTCGATAGGATCAAGAGTTATCACTTGATATTATCACAGGTATATTATGAGTCTCCTCATATGATGGTATATGCATTGATTGATCCAGATTATCATACATCACTCCATTGATTTCTAGTAAGTTTGGGATAGAACCTGAGTTGATTAAACCTTTTGAGTTGTCTACACCTGTTAAGGATCCAACGATAGATATGTATATGGAAATTGTATAGTAGTAGCTCATAGTCGTTCTACAGTGGCAAACCTGACTAAGTTAGATATGGTAGAATTTGATGTTATTATGAGTATGGATCAGTTAGCTTCTTGTTATGCTAATGTTGGTTGTAGATCAAAGATGGTTCGGTTCCAGTTTCTAGAGGAGCCGGTTTTGGAGTGGAAAGGTAATACTGCACTGCCGAGAGGTAGGTTTATTTTCTAGGGAAAAAGGCCATTATTATCCGTGTACTATGGTAAATAGTGCACGTTTGTCCTCTATTTCACTTTACGTCCAAAACCCACCCTACAGTTAACAAACTTGATGGAATTTCCCCTAACCCTAACGGATGGCCAATGTGGCGCTGACCCATTCCATTTTTTCCATGTCAGCTATCAAGTCAGCCTAGTCTCCACTCAACTATTTCCCATATCTTTCTTTCTCCTCGAGTTACGACAAAAGCAGTGACCAAAATGGTAGAATATTAGTGGAAACTCCATCTCATTGAAGGTCAATCCGAAAACCTTGGATCTGGTCGGATCTGAACGGATGTGACTAGTATGTCATTTGGTGGCGTTTCTTTTCTCTTAATCTGGCCAGAATACACGAACTCCAGTGACTGCTATGTTTTTGACGACCCTATTGTTTTGGACGTCGCTCGTTAGCCTACTGCTGTGGTTTTTCAGTTGTGAAATTGGTATGCAATTTAATTTTTTGGATTGAAAATTTTAAAGTAAACATGAAGAACTTATGGAAGAAGAAGAAGTAGGGAGCCAGGAGGGGGTGGGGTTGGTGGGATATGTTTTAATTTTTTTTAATGGAGACTAGGCTGAATTGGCAGTTGACATGGAAAAAATAAACTGGGTCAGCTATCACATTGGCCATCCGTTAGGGTTAGGGGCAATTCCATCAAGTTTTTTAACAGTAGGGTGGGTTTTGGACGTAAAGTGAAACGGAGGACAAACGTGTACTATTTAAAATAGGACAGGGGTAATAATGACCTTTTTCCCTATTTCTATCTCAAGGCAAGGAGGATGGTCAGAAATGCTATATTTATCACTTAGTTCGGGTACAGGATATGAAATCAGAGTCACCGACCCTTCAGTTTATCCCGGTGGTTAGTGAGCTTCCCGATGTTTTTCTCGATGAGCTACTAGGCCTTCCACCAGAGTAGGAGATTGAGTTTGCTATTGACATATTACCAGATATTCAACCGATATCTATTCGTCCTTATAGAATGGCACCTGCAGAGCTGAGAGAGTTGAAAGAACAACTGAGGGATATGGTTGAAAAAGGCTTTATCAGACCCAATACATCACCATGGGGAGCAACTGTGTTATTTGTGAGAAAGAAAGATGGTTCCTTGCAGATGTGTATTGATTACAGGCAGTTGAATAAGGCGACGATCAAGAATAAGTACCCGCTCCCGAGGATTGATGATTTATTTAGTCAGTGGCAAGGTGCCAGGTGTTTCTCAAAGATAGACTCGAGGTTTAGGTACCATCAGTTAAGGGTTAAAGAGAAATATATTCCGAATGCCGCACCCCTTTTCGAAATCGAGTTTCGACACGTGACAACTCTTTAAAGGAAGGTGTTTTAAAAGTGTGACGACCCAGCCAGTCGTCTTAAGAATTAACGCCCCGATCCCCTATTAACTGCTTTTCCCAAGTTTATTTCTGCTAACGTGATTTGCCGGGATGTTTGGTTTTGAGTTTCGGAGAGTTTTGGGACACTTAGTCCCTAAATGAGAGCATAAGTGTTGGAAAGTTGACCGTAGTTGGAACAGTGTGGAGACGGACTCGGAACGGAAATTCGATGGTTTCGTTAGCTTCGTTGGGTAATTTCAGGGTTAGGAGTGTGCTCGGATTGTGTTTTGGAGGTCCGTAGCTAATTTAGGCTTGAAATACCGAAAGTTGAATATTTGAAGCTTCCGGTTCGATAGCGAGATTTTGATCCGAAGGTCGGAATGGAATTCAGAGAGTTACAATAGTTCTGTTGTGTCATTAAAGATGTGTGTGCAAAATTTCAGGTCATTCGGACGTGGTTTGGTTGGGTTTTTGATCAAAAGCGGAATTCGGAAGATTTTAGAAACTTAGGCTTGAATCCGATGTGTTTTGGTTGATTTGATGTTGTTTGAAGTGTTTTGAAGATTGGTACAAGTTTGAATAAGGTTTTAGGATATATTGATGCCTTTGGTTGAGGTCCCGGAGGCCTCGAGGTGATTTCGGATGGTTAACGAGAAATTGAGAAGAT
Organism: Nicotiana attenuata; assembly: GCF_001879085.1. Taxonomy (NCBI): domain Eukaryota; kingdom Viridiplantae; phylum Streptophyta; class Magnoliopsida; order Solanales; family Solanaceae; genus Nicotiana; species Nicotiana attenuata. The sequence goes on from NC_031989.1 coordinate 2,773,036, forward strand.
GTTGTAGCTCTTGTATTTTTTTTGCTGCTTCTGGTATTTTCCCATCTGCGGTTTGGGGACCACAGATACGGCGCCGCAGAAGAGGCTAAGGGGGTCGCAGAAGCGGCTAAGGGGGTCGCAGAAGCGGCTTTGGGTCGATTCCTCAGGAACCGCAGATGCGGTGAAGGACTCACAGAAGCGGAACCGCTCCTGCGGTAAATGCTCCGCAAATGCGAAAATTGGGTTTTAAGTAAATGTCGCAGGTGCGACCTTTTTTCCATAAAAGCGGGACCACAAATGCGGTCCCAGGGCCGCAAAAGCGGAAATCGCTAGGCAGAACATATAAATAGTTGCCTTCGCAAATTTGAGGGATTCTTTCACCATTTTCATCCGGGTTTGAAGCTTTTGAGAGAGATTTTTGAGGAAAACAAAGGGGAATCACTTGGAGGTAACATCCTTGACTTCATAACACGTTTTTATGTGATTAAATACCTAATTAGTAATGAGAAATTTGAAAAAAAAAGGGTAATTAGGGCTTGAGTTTAAGAGGCCTTTAAATGAGGATTTGAGGGGTCATTTGGACCCCGATTTCAGTGTTCTTGTTATGTAAAGACTCGTGAGAGTACGAGGTTTTTGAAAATGTAAATTTCACCCGATTCTGAGATGTGTGCCCGAGGGGAATTTCGGTCATTTTACATAATTTCGTGTATTAGCTTAGAATTTAATTGTAGAATCAGTTGCTTGAAGTGTTATTTACATTATGAAATTGAATTGAATAGATTTGGGCCATTTAGAGTCGAGTACTCATGGCAAAGACGTGGTGTTGGGTTGATTTTGAGCTGGTTCAAGGTAACTGGCTTGTCTAACCTGGTGTGGGGGACCTTCCCCTTAGGATATGATATTTGATAATTGAAATGCCTTGTACGTGAGGTGACGAGTGCGTACTTGAGCTAATTTTTGAAAATCAGATTTTACTTTTAGTATTTAAACTGAGTTCTTTCCTTTCTTGTTTTATTCTACTTGCAAACTTAGCCTGATGTTAGTTTAGAAAAGCATGTTTAGTTGACTTAATTGCCTATTTGCTTAAACTGTCTTAATTGCATTACGTAAAGCATGTTAGGCTAGATATAACTATTTACTTAGTACGAAATTAGCATTTAATTTAATATTCTTGTGTTGCTGCTGTGTGTTTTAAATTAGGACTACGGGACGGCATCCCAGGAGATCCCTTGCACGTATTTATGATCTGGATTGAGGTGCGGGATACCAAGAGATCCCTGGCACGTATATTAAGGATACCGAGAGATCCTCGGGATACCAAGAGATCCCTGGCATATATTGAGGATACCAAGAGATCCCTAACATACATTGAGGATACTAAGAGATCCTCGAAATACTAAGAGATACCCGGTTATTATCCTTGTTGTGAGTGGTATTTCCTTGTGGTTGCCTTTATCTCTGTTTCCGTTATTTTACTCTTATTATACTGTGTAGATTCTTAATAAAGACTCTCAATTTTACTGCTTATCTTATCCTGTCATTTTATTATTTATTAACCTCAGTAGGGCCCTGATCTTCATCATCACTAACCGACCGAGTTTAGGCTTGCACTTACTGAGTACCGCTGTGGTGTACTCATGCCCTTTCTGCGCATGTTTTTCATGTGCAGATCCAGGTACCTCTACTCAGGCTTACCATTCTTGAGGCGAGCCGATTCTCCGGGACTTCGAGGTATATCTGCCGCGTCCGCAGACCGAGGATTCTCTTTCTATTCCTGCATTTTAGAATTTAGCCCTTCTGTACTTTTGATCTTGTTAGACATTTCGGAGATTAGAGTTGCGTAGTGTTTTCTCAGCTTGTGGATCCGTGAGTTTACGGGTTTTGGGATAGTGTTTCAGATTTTAAGAAGTTATGTGTATAAGCCAAGCAGTATTTAAATATTGTTTCCTTAAGTTATTTTCAATTTTTGATTATTTTTTTCGCAAGTTAGTTCATTTTCTGCATTTGTTAGGCTTACCTAGTCGTAGAGACTAGGTGCCGTCATGATAGTTCGCAGAGGGAAACTGGGGTCGTGACAAGTTGGTATCAGAGCTCTAGGTTCATAGAAGTCACAGATCACAAGCCGGTTTATTAGAGTCTCGCTGATCGGTACGGAGGCATCTCTACTTATCTACCACAGGCTATGTAACTGTTACGAAAAATTTCCACTTCTTTTGATTTCCTTGTCGTGCGATATTTTGACATCACAATTCTAAAATTCTGTCTTCTATTCTCTCACAGATGGTGAGGACACGTGCTACTCGAGATGATTAGGCACCCGGGCCCCCTACTGCAGCCGTTAGAGGCCGGGGCCAGGGTAGAGGCCGAGGACGCGCAAGTGGTGCAGCTAGAGCACCTGCGCGAGCTGCCGCCGAGGTGCCACCAGCAGATCCAGCCGGAGTTCAGGCACCTAACACGCCTACTGCTACTACTACTCCAGCTCTTCAGAAGACTCTGTCACAGTTCATGAGCATGTACACCACTTTGGCTCAGGCAGGGTTGCTTCCCCTTGCTGCAGCCACATCCCAGGCTGGGGGAGGAGTATAGACTCCCACCGCCTGCACTCCTGAGCAGCGAGTGAATGTTGAGCAGGTCCCTGAGATTATTCCTGTACCGCCTACAGTGCCAGTTCAGCCCAAGGACAGGGCAACAGCTTCCGAGGATAAGCAGCTGGGGCTTGAGAGGTTCAAGAAGTACAAGCCTCCTGTATTTAGTGGTTTAGCATCGGAGGATGCTCTGGGATTTCTTGATGAATGTTACTGCATTCTCCATACCATGGGTATCTCAGGATCGAGCGGGGTTTCTTTCACTACCTTCCAGCTTCGAGGAGCTGCCTATGAGTGGTGGCGCACTTATGAGTTGGACAGTCAAGATGAGGCTGCTTCACTGACTTGGGCTCAGTTTTCAGATCTGTTCCTGAGGGAGTATGTTCCTCAGAGCCTCAGGGACGTATGGCGCGTAGAGTTTGAGCACTTGCGCCAGGGTGCTATGACTATTTCAAAGTATGTTGTCCGTTACACTAGTTTGGCTAGGCATGCACTAGCCTTTGTTGCTACTGTCCGCGAGAGGGTTCGCCGGTTCATTGAGGGCCTTATTCCCAGTATCATATCTAGCATGGATCGTGAGTTGGAGATGGATATTTTTCTTATCAGCAGGTGGTGATCATTGCTAGAGGGATTGAGCGTATGCATGCTAGTACCCCAGCTGCAGCTTGTCATGGTAGGGGTTATTTGAGTCGCCCTGTTCATTCAGCTCTTCCAGCAGCTAGTAGTGCTCCAGCTCCTCCTAGGCCTCAGGAGCCTTATTATGCACCTCCGGTTTCTAGCGCGCCAACTGCGCGGGGTGCTTTCAGAGGTCAGTCCAGCAGACCTGACCCTAACCAGTCACAACCATCAAGTCCTCCTAGAGCTTGTTTTGAGTGTGATGAGACCCGCCACGTGGTGAGGGATTGCCCTAGACTTGGGAGGAGTGCACCTCCACAAACTTCTTAGCCACAGCGTGCCTCGCAGAGTTCTCTGGCTATGATTACAGCTCCAGTTGCTACCCCGCCTGCTCAGCCAGCTAGAGGTGGAGGTCAGGGAGGTAGAGGTCACCCTCGAGGGGGAGGCCATTCCAGATACTATGCCCTTATTGCTCAAACCAAGGCTATTGCCTCCGATTCTGTCATCACAGGTGTTGTCATGGTTTGTCATAGAGATGCATCGGTTCTATTCGATCCAAGCTCCACTTACTCTTATGTGTCTTCTTATTTTGCTCCACATTTGGGTGTACCTCAGGATTCTTTGAGTTCCCCTGTTTATGTTTCTACTCCTATGGGAGATCCTCTTGTTGTGGACCATGTTTATCGGTCGTGTTTGGTTGCTCTTAGTGGCTTTAAGACCAGAACCGATTTGTTGTTACTCAGCATGGTTGATTTTGATATTATCTTGGGCATGGACTGGTTGTCGACCCATTACGCTATTCTTGATTGTCACGCCAAGACCGTGACACTAGCTATGCCAGGTGTACCGCGTGTTGAGTGGAGGGGTACCTTAGATCACACTCCCAGTAGAGTTATTTCTTTCCTTAAGACTCATCGTATGGTTGAGAAGGGGTGTGACGCGTATTTAGCTTATGTGAGAGATGTCATCATTGATACCCCTTCAGTTTATTTAGTCCCAGTAGTACGGGATTTTCCCGATGTGTTTCCAGCTGATCTTCCAAGCATGCCGCCTGATAGAGATATTGATTTCGGCATTGATCTGTTGCCGGGCACTCAGCCTATTTCTTTCCCTCCGTATCGTATGGCTCCTCCTGAGTTGAAGGTGTTGAAGGATCAGTTATAGGAATTGCTTGATAAAGGTTTCATTCGGCCCAGTGTTTCACCTTGGGGGTGCTCCTGTCTTATTTGTGAAGAAAAAGGATGGTTCTATGCGCATGTGTATTGATTACCGCCAGTTGAACAAGGTTACAGTGAAGAACCGTTATCCTTTGCCTCGTATTGATGATCTGTTTGACCAGCTTCAGGGCACACGGGTGTTTTCTAACATTGATTTGCGCTCAGGTTACCATCAGTTGAAGATTTTGGAGCCAGATATCCCAAATACTGCTTTCCGGACTCGGTATGGTCATTACGAGTTCCTTGTCATGTCATTTGGGCTGACCAATGCCCCAACAGCCTTTATACATTTGATGCACAGTGTGTTCCGGCCGTATCTTGACTCGTTCGTCATTGTTCTTTATTGATGATATTATGGTGTATTCCCAGAGTCGGGAAGATCATGAACAACACCTGAGGACTGTGCTTCAGACTCTGAGCGAGAAGAAGGTGTATGCAAAGTTCTCAAAATGTGAGTTTTGGTTAGATTCGGTGGCATTCTTAGGCCACATGGCATCGAGTGAGGGTATTCAGGTGGATCCGAAGAAGATAGAGGCCGTGCACAGTTGGCCCAGACCATTCTCAACTACAGAGATCCGCAATTTCCTTGGTTTGGCGGGTTACTACCGTCATTTTATAGAGGGATTTTCATCGATTGCAGCCCCTATGACCAGGTTGACCCAGAAGGGTGCTCCATTTCAGTGGACGGAGGAGTGTGAGGCGAGCATTCAGAAGCTCAAGACAGCTTTGACTACAGCCCCAATTTTGATACTGCCTACAGGTTCAGGGTCTTATACGATTTATTGTGATGCCTCGAGGATTGGCCTTTGAGCGGTGTTGATGCAGGACGGTAGGGTGATTGCCTACGCGTCTAGACAGTTAAAGATACATGAGAAGAATTACCCTGTTCACGACTTTGAGTTAGTTGCCATTGTTCATGCCCTGAAGATTTGGAGCCATTATTTATACGGGGTTCCCTGTGAGATTTATACTGACCATCGGAGCTTGCAACATTTGTCAAGCAAAAGGATCTAAATTTGCACCAGAGGAGGTGCTTGGAGTTGCTGAAGGATTATGACATCACTATTTTGTATCACCCGAGCAAAGCCAATGTAGTGGATGATGCCTTGAGTCCTCGGGCAGAGAGTTTGGCATATTTACCAGCTTCAGAGAGGCCTATGGTGATGGATTTTTAGGCCTTAGCCAGCCAGTTTGGGAGATTTGATCTTTCGGAGCCCAGTCGGGTTCTAGCTTGCGTGGTTTCTCGGTCTTCCTTATTTGATCATATCAGGGAGCGGCAGTATGATGACCCTCATTTGCTTGTCCTCAAGGACAATGTTCAGCACGATGATGCCAGAGATGTGACTATTGGTGATGATGGGGTATTGAGGATGCAGGGTCGGATTTGTGTACCCAATGTTGACGGGCTTCGAGAGTTGATTCTGGAGGAGGCCCATAGTTCGCGGTATTCCATCCATCCGGGTGTCGCGAAGATGTATCAGGATTTGAGGCAGCACTATTGGTGGAGGCGGATGAAGAAAGATATAGTCGGATTCGTAGCTCGCTCTCTCAACTGTCAGCAGGTGAATTATGAGCACCAGATACCGGGCGGGTTGCTTCAGCAGATAGAGATTCCGGAGTGGAAGTGGGAGCGGATCACCATGGACTTTGTAGTTGGACTCCCACGGACTTTGAAGAAGTTTGATGATATTTGGGTGATTGTAGATCAGCTGACCAAGTCCGCTCATTTCATTCCTATGTCTACTACTTATTCTTCAGAGCGGTTGGCGGAGATTTATATCGGAGAGATTGTTCGCCTGCATGGTATTCAAGTTTCCTTTATTTCGGATAGAGGTACTCAGTTCACATCACAGTTTTGGAGGGTCGTTCTGCGTGAGCTAGGTACTCGGGTAGAGTTGAGTACAACATTTCACCCTCAGACGGACGGACAGTCCGAGCGCACCATTCAAATTCTTGAGGATATGCTCCGTGCGTGTGTGATTGAGTTTGGAGGGTCTTGGGATAATTTCTTGCCATTGGCAGAGTTTGATTACAACAACAGCTATCAGTCCAGCATTCAGATGGCACCGTATGAGGCTTTATATGGTAGGCGGTGTAGATCTCCAGTGGGTTGGCTTGAGCCGTGTGAAGCTAGACTATTGGGCACAAATTTGGTTCAGGATGCTTTGGAGAAGGTTAAGGTGATTCAGGATAGACTCCGTACAGCACAGTCCAGACAGAAGAGATACGCGAACCGGAAGGTTCGTGATGTTTTCTATGTGGTTGGAGAACGGGTTCTGCTTCGGGTTTCGCCTATGAAGGGCGTTATGAGATTTGGGAAGAAAGGAAAGTTGAGTCCGAGGTTTATTGGCCCCTTTGAGATATTGAGGCGTGTTGGGGAGGTTGCTTATGAGCTTGCCTTACCTCCCAGCTTGGCAGGAGTTCATCTGGTATTTCATGTTTTGATGCTCCGGAGGTATCACGGTGATCCGTCGCAACGTGTTGGATTTTAGTTCAGTCCAGTTGGACAAGGATCTATCCTATGTTGAGGAGCTAGTGGCGATATTGGACAGGCAGGTCAGAAAGTTAAGGTCAAATAACATTGCATCAGTGAAGGTTCAGTGGTGGGGTCAGCCGGTCGAGGAGGCGACCTCGAAGACCGAGCAGGATATGCGCAGCCGTTACCCTCATCTTTTCACTACTTCAGGTATGTCTCTATGCTCGTTTGAGGACGAATGAATGTTTAAGTGTAGGAGGATGTGACGACCCGGCCGGTCGTCTTAAGAATTATTGTCCCGATCCCCTATTAACTACATTCCCAAAATTTATTTCTGCTAATGTGATTTGCCGGGATGTTCGGTTTTGAACTTCGGAGAGTTTTGGGACACTTAGTCCCTGAATGAGAGCTTAAGTTTTGGAAAGTTGATCGTAGTCGGAACAGTGTGGAGATGGACTCGGAATGGAAATCCGATGGTTCCATTAGCTTTGTTGGGTGATTTCTGGATTAGGCGCATGCTCGGATTGTGTTTTGGAGGTCCGTAGCTAATTTAGGCTTGAAATGCCAAAAGTTGAATTTTTTAAGCTTCCGATTCGATAGCGAGATTTTGATCCGAAGGTTGAAATGGAATTTCTAGAGTTACAATAGTTCTGTTGTGTCATTCGGGATGTGTGCGAAAACTTTCAGGTCATTCGGAGGTGGTTTGGTTGGGTTTTATATCAAAAGCGGAATTCGGAAGATTTTAGAAACTTAGGCTTGAATACAATGTGTTTTGGTTGATTTGATGCTGTTTGAAGTGTTTTGAAGATTGGTACAAGTTTGAATAAGGTTTAAGGATATATTGATGCCTTTGTTTGAGGTCCCGGAGGCCTCGGGGTTATTTCGGATGGTTAACGAGAAATTGAGAAGATGTTGCAGCTCCTGTATTTTTTTGATGCTTCTGGTATTTTCCAATCTGCGGTTTGGGGACCACAGATACAGCGCCGCAGAAGCGGCTAAGGTGGTCGCAGAAGCGGCTTTGGGTCAATTCCTCAGGAATCGCAGATGCGGTGAAGGACCCACAGAAGCGGAACCGCTCCTGTGGTAAATGCTCCGCAGATGCGAAAATTAGGTTTTAAGTAAATGTCGCAGGACTCACAGAAGCGGAACCGCTCCTACGGTAAATGCTCCGCAGATGCGAAAATTGGGTTTTAAGTAAATGTCGCAGGTGCGACCTTTTTTCCGTAAAAGGGGGACCGCAGATGCGGTCCGAGGGCCGCAAATGCGGAAATCGCTGGGCAGAACATATAAATAGTTGCCTTCGCGAATTTGAGGGATTCTTTCACCATTTTCATCCGGGTTTGAAGCTTTTGAGAGAGATTTTTGAGGAAAACAAAGGGGAATCACTTGGAGGTACCATCCTTGACTTCATAACACGTTTTTATGTGATTAAAGACCTAATAAGTAATGAGAAATTTGGAAAAAAAAATGGGTAATTAGGGTTTGAGTTTAAGAGGCCTTTAAATGAGGATTTGAGGGGTCATTTGGACCCGATTTCAGTGTTCTTGTTATGTAAAGACTCGTGAGAGTACGAGGTTTTTGAAAATGTAAATTTTACCCGATTCTGAGATGTGGGACCGAGGGGAATTTTGGTCATTTTACATTATTTCGCGTATTAGCTTAGAATTTAATTGTAGAATCAGTTGCTTGAAGTGTTATTTACATTATGAAATTGAATTGAATAGATTTGGGCCATTTAGAGTCGAGTACTCATGGCAAAGACGTGGTGTTGGGTTGATTTTGAGCTGGTTCAAGGTAAGTGGCTTGTCTAACCTGGTGTGGGGGACCTTCCCCTTAGGATAAGATATTTGATAATTGAAATGCCTTGTACGTGAGGTGATGAGTGCGTACTTGAGCTAATTTCTGAAAATCCGATTTTACTTTAAGTATTTAAACTGAGTTCTTTCCTTTCTTGTTTTATTCTACTTGCAAACTTAGCCTGATGTTAGTTTAGAAAAGTATATTTAGTTGACTTAATTGCCTATTTGCTTAAACTGCCTTAATTGCATTACGTGAAGCATGTTAGGCTAGAATTAACTGTTTACTTAGTACGAAATTAGCATTTAATTTAATATTCTTGTGTTGCTGCTGTGTGTTTTAAATTAGGACTACGGGACGGCATCCCGGGAGATCCCTTGCACGTATTTATGATCTGGATTGAGGTGCGGGATACCAAGTGATCCCTGGCACGTATATTGAGGATACCGAGAGATCCTCGGGATACCAAGAGATCCCTGGCATATATTGAGGATACCAAGAGATCCTCGGGATACCAAGAGATCCCTAGCATACATTGAGGATACTAAGAGATCCTCGGAATACTAAGAGATACCCGGTTATTATCCTTATTGTGAGTGGTATTTCCTTGTGGTTGCCTTTATCTCTGTTTCCGTTATTTTACTCTTATTATACTGTGTAGATTCTTAATAAAGACTCTCAATTTTACTGCTTATCTTATCCTGTCATTTTATTATTTATTAACCTCAGTAGGGCCCTGATCTTCCTCGTCACTACCCGACCTAGTTTAGGCTTGGCACTTACTGAGTACCGCTGTGGTGTACTCATGCCCTTTCTGCGTATGTTTTTCATGTGCAGATCTAGGTACCTCTACTCAGGTTTACCATTCTTAAGGCAAGCCGATTCTACGGGACTTCGAGGTATATCTGCCGCATCCGCAGACTGAGGATTCTCTTTCTATTCCTGCATTTTAGAATTTAGCCCTTCTGTACTTTTGATCTTGTTAGTCATTTCGGAGATTAGAGCTACGTAGTGTTTTCTCAGCTTGTGGATCCGTGAGTTTACGGGTTTTGGGATAGTGTATCAGATTTCGAGAAGTTATGTGTATAAGTCAAGCGGTATTTAAATATTGTTTCCTTCAGTTATTTTCAGTTTTTGATTTTTTTTCGCAAGTTAGTTCATTTTCCGCATTTGTTAGGCTTACCTAGTCGTAGAGACTAGGTGCCATCATGATAGTTCACGGAGGGAAACTTGGGTCGTGACAAGTTGGTATCAGAGCTCTAGGTTCATAGAAGTCACGGATCACAAGCCGGTTTATAAGAGTCTCGCTGATCGGTCCGGAGGCGTCTCTACTTATCTACCACAGGCTATGTAATTGTTAGGAAAAATTTCCACTTCTTTTGATTTCCTTGTCGTGCGATATTTTGACATCACAATTCTAAACTTCTGTCTTCTATTCTCTCACAGATGATGAGGACACGTGCTACTCGAGATGATTAGGCACCCGCGCCCCCTACTGCAGCCGTTAGAGGCCGGGGCCAGGGTAGAGGCCGAGGACGTGCAAGTGGTGCAGCTAGAGCACCTGCGTGAGCTGCCGACGAGGTGCCACCAGCAGATCCAGATGGAGTTCAGGCACCTAACACGCCTACTACTACTACTACTCCAGCTCTTCAGGAGACTCTATCACAGTTCATGAGCATGTACACCACCTTGGCTCAAGCAGGGTTCCTTCCCCTTGTTGCAGCCACATCCCAGGCTGGGGGAGGAGCATAGACTTCCCCCGCCCGCACTCCTGAGCAGCGAGTGAATGTTGAGCAGGTCCCTGAGATTATTCCTGTACCGCCTGCAGTGCCAGTTCAGCCCAAGGACAGGGCAACGGCTTCCGAGGATGAGCAACTGAGGCTTGAGAGGTTCAAGAAGTACAAGCCTCCTGTATTTAGTGGTTTAGCATCGGAGGATGCTCTGGGATTTCTTGATGAGTGTTACTGCATTCTCCGTACCATGGGTATCTCAGGATCGAGCGGGGTTTCTTTCACTACCTTCCAGCTTCGAGGAGCCGCCTATGAGTGGTGGCGCACTTATGAGTTGGACAGTCGAGATGAGGCTGCTTTACTGACTTGTGCCCAGTTTTCAGATCTGTTCTGAGGGAGTATGTTCTTCAGAGCCTCAGGGACGCATGGCGCACAGAGTTGGAGCACTTGCGCCAGGGTGCTATGACTATTTCAGAGTATGCTGTCTGTTACACTAGTTTGGCTAGGCATGCACCAGCCTTTGTTGCTACTGTCCGCGAGAGGGTTCGCCGGTTCATTGAGGGCCTTATTCCCAGTATCATATCTAGCATGGATCGTGAGTTGGAGATGGATATTTCTTATCAGCAGGTGGTGAGCATTGCTAGGAGGATTGAGGGTATGCATGTTAGGGAGAGAGAGGAGAAGGAGGCCAAGAGGTCTCGAGAGTCGGGCCATTATTCTGGTGCCCGTACCCCAGCTGCAGCTCGTCATGGTAGGGGTTATATGAGTCGCCCTGTTCATTCAGCTCTTCCAGCAGCTAGTAGTGCTCCAGCTCCTCCTAGGCCTCAGGAGCCTTATTATGCACCTCCGGTTTCTAGCGCGCCAACTGCGCGGGGTGCTTTTAGAGGTCAGTCCAGCAAACCTGACCCTCACCAGTCAAAACCATAACGTCCTCCCAAAGCTTGTATTGAGTGTTGTGAGACCCGCCATGTGGTGAGGGATTTCCCTAGACTTGGGAGGAGTGCACCTCCACAGACTTCTTAGCCACAGCGTGCCCCACAGAGTTATCTGGCTATGATTACAGCTCCAGTTGCTACCCCGCCTGCTCAGCTAGCTAGAGGTGGAGGTTAGGGAGGTAGAGGTCACCCTCGAGGGGGAGGCCAGTCCAGATACTATGCCCTTCCTACTCATACCAAGGCTATTGCCTCCGATTCTGTCATCACAGGTATTGTCATGGTTTGTCAAAGAGATGCATCGGTTCTATTCGATCCAAGCTCCACTTACTCTTATGTGTCTTCTTACTTTGCTCCACATTTGGGTGTACCTCGGGATTTTTTGAGTTCCCCTGTTTATGTTTCTACTCCTGTGGGAGATTCTCTTGTTGTGGACCGCGATTATCGGTCGTGTTTTGTTGCTCTTAGTGGTTTTAAGACCAGAACCGATTTGTTGTTACTCAGCATGGTTGATTTTGATATTATCTTGGGCATGGACTGGTTGTTGCCCCATTATGCTATTCTTGATTGTCACGCCAAGACCGTGACGCTGGCTATGCCAGGTGTGCCGCGTGTTGAGTGGAGGGGTACCTTAGATCACACTCCCGGTAGAGTTATTTCTTTCCTTAAGGCTCATCGTATGGTTGAGAAGGGTTGTGACGCGTATTTAGCTTATGTGAGAGATGTCAGCATTGATACCCCTTCAGTTTATTCAGTCCCAGTAGTACGGGATTTTCCCGATGTGTTTCCAGCTGATCTTCCAAGCATGCCGCCTGATAGAGATATTGATTTCGGCATTAATCTATTGACGGGCACTCAGCCCATTTCTTTCCCTCCGTATCGTATGGCTCCTCCTGAGTTGAAGGAGTTGAAGGATTAGTTACAGGAATTGCTTGATAAGGGTTTTATTCGGCCTAGTGTTTCACCTTGGGGGTGCTCCTGTCTTATTTGTGAAGAAAAAGGATGGTTCTATGCGCATGTGTATTGATTACCGCCACTTGAACAAGGTTACAGTGAAGAACCGTTATCCTTTGCCTCGTATTGATGATATGTTTGACCAGCTTTAGGGCGCACGGGTGTTTTCCAACATTGATTTGCGCTCAGGTTACCATCAATTGAAGATTCGGGAGCTAGATATCCCAAAGACTGCTTTTCGGACTCGGTATGGTCATTACGAGTTCCTTGTCATGTCATTTGGGCTGACCAATGCCCCAACAACCTTTATACATTTGATGCACAGTATGTTCCGGTCGTATCTTGACTCGTTCGTCATTGTCTTTATTGATGATATTCTGGTGTATTCCCGGAGTCGGGAAGATCATGAAAAACACCTGAGGACTGTCCTTCAGAATCTGAGCGAGAAGAAGGTGTATGCGAAGTTCTCGAAATGTGAGTTTTGGTTAGATTCGGTGGCATTCTTAGGCCACGTGGTATCGAGTGAGGGTATTCAGGTGGATCCGAAGAAGATAGAGGCCGTGCACAGTTGGCCCAGACCATTCTCAGCTACAAAGATCCGCAATTTCCATGGTTTGGCGGGTTACTACCGTCATTTTGTGGAGGGATTTTCATCAATTGCAGCCCCTATGACCAGGTTGACCCAGAAGGGTGCTCCATTTCAGTGGACGGAGGAGTGTGAGGCGAGCTTTCAGAAGCTCAAGACAGCTTTGACTACAGCCCCAATTTTGATACTGCCTACAGGTTCAGGGTCTTATACGGTTTATTGTGATGCCTCGAGGATTGGCCTTTGAGCAGTGTTAATGCAGGACGGTAGGGTGATTGCCTACGCGTCTAGACAGTTAAAGATACATGAGAAGCATTACCCTGTTCACGACTTTGAGTTAGCTGCCATTGTTCATGCCCTGAAGATTTGGCGCCATTATTTATACGGGGTTCCCTACGAGATTTATACTGACCATCGGAGCTTGCATCAAGTGTCAAGCAAAAGGATCTAAATTTGCACCAGAGGAGGTGCTTGGAGTTGCTGAAGGATTATGACATCACTATTTTTTATCACCCGGGCAAAGCCAATGTAGTGGCTGATGCCTTGAGTCCTCGGGCGGAGAGTTTGGCATATTTACCGGCATCAGAGAGGCCTATGGTGATGGATTTTTAGGCCTTAGCCAGCCAGTTTGGGAGATTTGATCTTTCGGAGCCCAGTCGGGTTCTAGCTTGCGTGGTTTCTCGGTCTTCCTTATTTGATCATATCAGGGAGCGGCAATATGATGACCCTCATTTGCTTCTCCTCAAGGACAAGGTTCAGCACGGTGATGCAAGAGATGTGACTATTGGTGATGATGGGGAATAGAGGATGCAGGGTCGGATTTGTGTACCCAATGTTGACGGGCTTCGAGAGTTGATTCTGGAGGAGGCCCATAGTTCGCGGTATTCCATCCCTCCGGGTGCCGCGAAGATGTATCAGGATTTGAGGCAGCACTATTGGTGGAGGCGGATGAAGAAAGATATATTCAGATTCGTAGCTCGTTGTCTCAACTGTCAGCAGGTGAAGTATGAGCACCAGATACCGGGCGGGTTGCTTCAGCAGATAGAGATTCTGGAGTGGAAGTGGGAGCGGATCACCATGGACTTTGTAGTTGGACTCCCACGGACTTTGAAGAAGTTTGATGCTATTTGGGTGAGTGTGGATCAGCTGACCAAGTCCGCTCATCATTCCTATGTGTACTACTTATTCTTCAGAGCGGTTAGCGGAGATTTATATCCGAGAGATTGTTCGTCTGCATGGTATTCAAGTTTCCATCATTTCGGATAGAGGTACTTAGTTCGCATCACAGTTTTGGAGGGCCATTCAGCGTGAGTTGGGTACTCGGGTAGAGTTGAGTACAACATTTCACCCTCAGACGGACGGACAGTCCGAGCGCACCATTCAATTTCTTGAGGATATGCTCTGTGCGTGTGTGATTGAGTTTGGAGGGTCTTGGGATCATTTCTTGCCATTGGCAGAGTTTAATTACAACAACAGCTATCAGTCCAGCATTCAGATGACACCGTATAAGGATTTATATGGTAGGCGGTGTGGATCTCCAGTGGGTTGGTTTGAGCCGGGTAAAGCTAGACTATTGGGCACAAATTTGGTTCAGGATGCTTTGGAGAAGTTTAAGGTGATTCAGGATAGACTCCGTACAGCCCAGTCCAGACAGAAGAGATACGCGGACCGGAAGGTTCGTGATGTTTTCTATGAGGTTGGAGAACAGGTTCTGCTTCGGGTTTCGCCTATGAAGGGCGTTATGAGATTTGGGAAGAAAGGGAAGTTGAGTCCGAGGTTTATTGGCCCCTTTGAGATATTGAGGCGTGTTGGGGAGGTTGCTTATGAGCTTGCCTTACCTCCAAGCTTGGCAGGAGTTCATCCGGTATTTTATGTTTCGATGCTCCGGAGGTATCACGGTGATCCGTCGCACGTGTTGGATTTTAGTTCAGTCCAGTTTGACAAGGATCTATCTTATGTTGAGGAGCCAGTGGCGATATTGGACAGGCAGGTCAGAAAGTTAAGGTCAAATGACATTGCATTAGTGAAGGTTCAGTGGTGGGGTCAGCCGGTCGAGGAGGCGACCTTGAAGACCGAGCAGGATATGCGCAACCGTTACCCTCATCTTTTCACTACTTCAGGTATGTCTCTATGCTCGTTCGAGGATGAACGAATATTTAAGTGTAGGAGGATGTGACGACCCGACCGGTCGTCTTAAGAATTAATGACCCGATCCTCTATTAATTGTTTTCCCCAATTTTATTTCTGCTAATGTGATTTGCCGGGATGTTCGGTTTTGAGTTGCGGAGAGTTTTGGGACACTTAGTCCCTGAATGAGAGTTTAGGTTTTCGAAAGTTGACTGTAGTCGGAACAGTGTGGAGACGGACTCGGAATGGAAATCTGATGGTTCCGTTAGCTTTGTTGGGTGATTTCGGGATTAGGCGCGTGCTCGGATTGTGTTTTGGAGGTCCGTAGCTAATTTAGGCTTGAAATGCCAAAAGTTGAATTTTTGAAGCTTCCGGTTTGATAGCGAGATTTTGATCCAAAGGTCGAAATGGAATTCCGAGAGTTACAATAGTTCCGTTGTGTCATTCGGGATGTGTGTGAAAAATTTCAGGTCATTCGGACGTGGTTTGATTGGGTTTTTGATCAAAAGCGGAATTCGGAAGATTTTAGAAACTTAGGATTGAATACGATGTGTTTTGGTTGATTTGATGTTGTTTGAAGTGTTTTGAAGAATGGTACAAGTTTGAATAAGGTTTTAGGATATGTTGATGCCTTTGGTTGAGGTCCCGGGGGCCTCGGGGTGATTTCGGATGGTTAACGAGAAATTGAGAAGATGTTGCAGCTCCTGTATTTTTTTGCTACTTCTGGTATTTTCCCATCTGCAGTTTGGGGACCACAGATGCGGTGCCGCAGAAGCGGCTAAGGGGGCCGCAGAAGCGGCTTTGGGTCAATTCCTCAAGAACTGCAAATGCGGTGAAAGACTCGCAGAAGCGGAACCGCTCCTGCGGTAAATGCTCCGCAGATGCGAAAATATGGTTTTAAGTAAATGTCGTAGGTGCGACCTTTTTTCCGCAAAACCGGGACCGCAGATGCTGTCCCAGGGCCGCAAATACGGAAATCGCTGGGCAGAACATATAAATAGTTGCCTTCGCGAATTTGAGGGATTCTTTCACTATTTTTATCCGGATTTGAAGCTTTTGAGAGAGATTTTTGAGGAAAATAAAGGGGAATCACTTGGAGGTAACATCCTTGACTTCATAACACGTTTTTATGTGATTAAAGACCTAATTAGTTATCAGAAATTTGGGGGGGAAAATGGGTAATTAGGGCTTGAGTTTAAGAGGCCTTTAAATGAGGATTTGAGGGGTCATTTGTACCCCGATTTCAGTGTTCTTGTTATGTAAAGACTCGTGAGAGTACAGGTTTCTGAAAATGTAAACTTCACTCGATTCTGAGATGTGGGCCCGAGGGGCATTTTGGTCATTTTATATAATTTCACGTATTAGCTTAGAATTTAATTGTAAAATTGGTTGCTTGAAGTGTTATTTACATTATGAAATTGAATTGAATAGATTTGGGCCATTTGTGGTCGAGTACTCGTGGCAAAGACGTGGTATCGGGTTGATTTTGAGCTGGTCGAGGTAAGTGGCTTGTCTAACCTGGTGTGGGGGACCTTCCCCTTAGGATATGATATTTGATAATTGAAATGCCTTGTACGTGAGGTGACGAGTGTGTACTTGAGCTAATTGTTGAAAATCCGGTTTTACTTTAAGTATTTAAACTGAGTTCTTTCCTTTCTTGTTTTATTCTACTTGCAAACTTAGCCTGATGTTAGTTTAGACAAGCATGTTTAGTTGACTTAATTGCCTATTTTCTTAAACTTCCTTAATTGCATTACGTGAAGCATAGGCTAGAATTAACTGTTTACTTAGTACGAAATTAGCATTTAATTTAATATTCTTGTGTTGCTGCTGTGTGTTTTAAATTGGGACTACGGGACGGCATCCCGGGAGATCCCCTGCATGTATTTATGATCTGGACTGAGGTGCGGGATACCAAGAGATCCCTGACACGTATATTGAGGATACCAAGAGATCCTCGGGATACCAAGAGATCCCTGGCATATATTGAGGATACCAAGAGATCCCTAGCATACATTGAGGATACTATGAGATCCTCGGGATACTAAGAGATCCCCGGTTATTATCCTTGTTATGAGTGGTATTTCCTTGTGGTTGCCTTTATCTTTGTTTTCGTTATTGTACCCTTATCATAGTGTATAGATTCTTAATAAAGACTTTCAATTTTACTGCTTATCTTATCATGCCATTTTATTATTTATTAACCTCAGTCGGTCCCTGACCTTCCTCGTCACTACTCGACCGAGGATAGGCTTAACACTTACTGAGTACCGCTGTGGTGTACTCATGCCCTTTCTGCGCATGTTTTTCATGTGCAGATCCAGGTACCTCTACACAGGCTTACCATTCTTGAGGCGAGGCGATTCTACGGGTCTTCGAGGTATATATGTCGCGTCTGCAGACCGAGGAGTTTCTTTCTATTCCTGCATTTTAGAATTTTGCCCTTCTATACTTTTGATCTTGTTAGACATTTTGGAGATTAGAGCTACGTAGTGTTTTCTCAGCTTGTGGATCCGTGAGTTTCCGGATTTTGGGATAGTGTATCAGATTTCGAGAATTTATGCGTATAAGACAAGCGGCATTTAAATATTTTTTCCTTCAGTTATTTTCGGTTTTTGATTATTTATTCCGCAAGTTAGTTCATTTTTCGCATTTGTTAGGCTTACCTAGTCGTAGAGACTAGGTGCCGTCACGATAGTTCATGGAGGGCGATCTGGGGTCGTGACAAAAAGAAAGAGTCACCACCTAACAGATTAAGGTGCGTTAGGGCACCTATTTACAAATAACTCTTTCTAACCAGTTTGCGTCACCAAAGATCGGGTAAGGGCTCGAAATTACTTCGAATAGAAGGTGTTAGGCACTCTTCCAAGTCCACAACTATGGGTCCCGGCCGAACACAATTTATGAATTAGTCTATGTTATCAAAGCTAAGAAATAAGTAATTACTGGACCTGAATAATCGATTGAAAGACAAGGTGGGTGGGGGTGGTCCTATATTTTTTAGTCTAAAGGATCATTCCGTGTAACATAAATAATATTTCGTAACTCCCTCGAGATGGGGTGTTACTCATATTATTCAGCGGGCACAGACTATCATCTCCTGCTACCCAATTACTATCTTTAAGTTGCTTACCTGAAGCGCACTAGTCAATTCTATATCGCGTCGTACGCGTGCACTACCCGTCCCATGCTTATAGTCCAAGAGGTATTTGGAATTCTATCTTAGGGTGGGTTCTAGACCTTAACTTAGGCATTTTTAACATCCCACATTTAATAACACATTGTTGGCCCTATAGGCAAGAATTCTACCCAACTTGTTGCAAATATAAGCTAGAACCCCTTTCCAATTTCACTAACACCCCAAAATTGTTATTATAAGTAATTATTAAAGACCAGAATTCAAGGTAATAAATTACAGAATAAGTATATCTATAGGCAGCCTACACCATGCCCAAGTACAACTGGACAGGCCAGGCCTTCAACCCACAACAGCTCCAAAATTCATGTTCATAGATACAAATTAAACAGTTGTTGAGTGATTCACCCATTTATCAAGGCTGAGCATACATGACACAAGTCCCTAGTGTGTCAGAGTTCCCAAGGGCTTCAAGAACCTAGGCAGTGCGTTAGAGTTCACAAGGGTCTTGCATGAACCCTGAGCAGTGAACCTAAATAGCCTTGGCTTTCAGCCGGCTAAGAATAAGAATTCAAAAGGACCAGATAGTATGGGAATAGAATGGAGTCAAGGGATTTTACTGAAGGGCAGAATCCAAATTGAGCATATACACACAAATAACAGACATGCTTGAACTTAGGCAGACTTAGTCAAGTTTTAAGGAAATGAAGTCAATCAAAAGTCACAAAAGCAGATTTATAGTGATAAAAGAGGATCCAGATGAGGCTAAGTGCAGAAATTAGTGTCATAAGAAGAAACCAATTAGAAACAGATCATGACATGTTAGGAACTAATTAGGGAAGTTACTAGAGGTGTCAAAAATATGATGAAGCAAGATCAAATAGGCCACATTATACATATTCAGCAAATAGATTCGTAATCTATTAATGCATACATCCATACATAGTTAACTAGCCCATAGAATGCGATATGAGAACATGTTCGAAGAGCATAATTATAACATAATTAAACTTAAAGAGATAGCTATCAGTGACATATGGTTAAGCAGGTTCGAACTACCAAACTCACAGTAAATTTAAGCATGTCTCAGATTTAATAGCATTTAGGATAACATAGTTTAATTAAAGTAACACATAAATGAAATGGCAGATAGTCAGAATGAAATGGTAAAAAGGCATGGTAACTCACCAGTTAAGATGAAGCAAGGAAGAAAGAATTCAACAGTAGGTAAATATCACCAAACATGAGCAAGAACTTGGAAATTTCTGGCCTTAGCTTTCAGCTGGCCAGGAATCAGAATACAGAACAAGATTATTCAAGAGTGGAAGCACACAACCTTAATTTATAGTGTTGTTAAGGATTTTTCCAACTTTAAAAGGGGAGCGGGGAGGACTTTAAATAGGGTAGGAATTAAACACATAAACATGGAAACATTTGGTTAAACACCAGATAGACAAGCATTTAAATCAGTAAGGAAGGAAAATTTAAAAACCCTAATTTTTGGGTAAAATACAATAATCGGTAGAAAATAAAGGCAAAAGAATCACATATTGCACAAGATGAACATAGACATGAATATTATTCAAAAACATCACAGAATCGAACCAGATTTGGTTCGATTAAAAAAATATCTGAAACCCTAATTTAGGGTAAATAAAAAAATCGACAAAAATAGATAGATTTACACATAATTGGGTGAATAATGGCGAGATAATACTCAAAATCAAAGCTTGAACCAATTTTGATTCGAATCAAAAGAGATCTGTAAACCCTAACCTTAGGGTTAAGTATGAATCAGCAAGATACGAACAAATCGGACTCACACGGTGTAAAATAAGCGTGTGTGGACTCAGTATCATCCAGAATCAAGAAACGAAAGTCAAATAGGATAGAATCTGAGTAAGAGTAGTTGTCATGTTTAGGCAAGCACTAGGTAATACCGTAGAGAATCACCCAATAATGGAAACATATCGAAATGGTAAGTGAATGGGAAGCAAATCCTATTAGAAACGGGATTAGGAGAGGATTTTGGTAAGGCGGCGGGCTAGGGTTCTTCAGAGATGAGAGACAAGAGAGTTATGGGGCAGCGGGGGGTGTAAAGTGATTAAGGTTAGGTGTTTGGTTAGGTTTTAAAGGGCAGATATAACGTGAACCGTTGATCTTAGAGATCACGGTCCTGGGTCAAGTATAAAAATGGGTATGGGGACTGGGCTAATGGGTTTTGGGCCAAGGGTATTGGGCTGGTGTAAGGGTAGTTTTAGGTACGAATTTGGGTAGGAATTTAGGCTAAATTTTAAATACCCGATTTTAATCAAATAAATAATTTATAAAAGCAATTAATAAATAATATCATTTGTGCACTAAAATAATTTAAATAATTGCTTAAAATTTTAAAAATATAGAAAGTTATTTTCTTCATAAATAATATAATTATACATGCATATGGGCTATTATTGTAAAAATGTACAATTTAGCCCTAAAATGTCAATGTAATTATAAAAATGCACTAAAAAATGTTTAAAAATTATGGTGGTATAAAATGATAAATTTAGATGATTAAATCATCATAAAATTAATATAAAGGATAATTATTGGAATAAAATGCAGGGATAAATAGGTTTAAAGTCTTTGAAAATTATGAAAAATTATAAAAAATATTTGTGTATGCTTATAAATCAAATTATGATGTATATGTACTATTTTAAAAGTATANAAAAGTATATATATATATATATATATATATATATATATATATATATATATATATCTTAAATAGGAGGGAAAAATTGGATATCAACAACTGTCCATCTTTACCCGGGAAGGATGAAAGAGTTGTCGGGTAAAGAAATAATTACCGATTTTGACCGAATGGAGTGGTTTTGGAAAATATAGGCCGAACCCTGGTTTCTGAACTGCCTACATATCCCTAGTTTTACAGAAATTAGGCCATGTATAGTTCTGGATCCAACGGTGAACGAAACTGATGGCGTTGTTGTAGCAATGGTTGTGTGTTTCGGAAAGGGTTCATTTGAGTAGGATAGTATCGAATGAATTTATGCGACGTCGCGAATGTCAATTTGAGACGTTATGCATGTATCACAGGGAAAATATCTGAATGGTCATAGAGTAAAAGTGAGTAATTGATGTCAGTCGGTTACGTTTGAAATAATGGCAGGGTATGAATGATATGAGTGGAAATCGGAGCGAGGTTGCTCCCGTTTGAAGCATGGTTATTTTCTAGGTAACGTGCAAAAACTTAAAACACGGTGCACGCAAAGACATATATGCTATTGCGGGAATTTAAATATGATAAAAATTTACCTTGGACCATGAAGATTGTCTTCGGATGGTGAGGATGATGTCCTTAGACCATGACGTCCAGGGCCATGAATCATGAGATAAGAGATTCACATGCCATGAAATGATGTTCTCGGGCCATGAGAATGATGTCTCTGATCCATGACGCCTTTGAATAATGATATGCACCGTTGAGAGATCCTCAGTCCATGACATGGTGTCTTCAGGCTATGAGGATGATGCCTTTGGACTATGGCGCCTTCATATAGGTGGTGATATTTCAACCCATGAAATGCAGAGACATGATAATGGATCATATAAAAGAAACAAGACAAAGCTTAGTATTGCATAAGATTGGGACAGAGCTTGGCCCTGGAAAAGGCAAAATACTGTTATAATTTCAAGTAGTGTAGCATCCGGCGTTAGTTAAGGAAAGGCAGAGCTTAGCCTTATGCCATTTAGGGAGGCAGGGCTTAGCCTCGCAGTTAGGGAGGCATGTCTTAGTCCCAAACAGTGGAAGGCAGTGCTTAGCCTTATGCAAATAGGGAGGCAATGCTTTGCCTCATGCAAAATGGAGACAATGCTTAGTCTCAGGAAATGAAAGGCAATGCTTAGACTTATGCAATTAGGGAGGCGGGACTTAGCCTCCTGCAAGAAGAGGAGACAATGCTTAGTCTCATGCAGGGGAAGGCAGTGCTTAGCCTTATGCATATAGGGAGGCAATGCTTAGCCTCATGCAAAATAGAGATAATACTTAGTTTCATGCAATGTAAGGTAGTGCTTAGCCTTATGCAATTGAGGAGGCAATACTTATCCTCATGCAAGAAGAGGAGACATGGCTTAGTATCATGCAATGGAAGGCAATGCTTAGCCTTATGCAATTAGGGAGGCAGGGATTAGCCTCATGCAAGAAGAGGAGATAATGCTTAGTCTCATGCAGTGGAAGGCAGTGCTTAGGCTTATACAATTGAGGAGGCGGGGCTTAGCCTCATACATGAAGAAGTGACATGGCTTAGTCTCATGCAATAGAAGGAAGTGCTTAGCCTTATGCAAATAGGGAGGCTGGGCTTAGCCTCATGCAAAAGAGGAGAGAAATGGAAAAGTAAAGCATTTCTTAGCTAAAGATATTCACGCTAGATAATTTGTTGTCTTGAGGGTCATGTTTTGATGTATCTGCTAGTATCATTGTCTTATTGTACTTGCATTCAAAGAAAGATTTGTGAGTTCTGTGGGGGGAAGGTTGGTTCGTGTCTCCGTCTGCTTGCTTTGCTTTGCCTCGCTCCGGAGGTTCTGTTTGAGCTACCCTGGGTAACATCTGACAGCCATAGAGACAAAGTTTTCGAAAGAATATGCATGCACTTGATAAATAGAATTATTTCACAACATAGTGGTATGTAATATCAAGTAAATTATATGGACCAATGACTACACTTTGGAGACATTGCGACTTCTCTGCACTAGAATTTTGAGGGTCCTCCTCAAAATTCTTCCCCAGTTTAATAAGCGATTCTTCGACCATTCTGCATATGACGAAGTTTGCTGGATTTGCTCCGAAATTTTGAGGGTCCTCCTCAAAATTCTGCCCAATTACTTAGCCAATTCTCTGACTATCTTGCAAATGATGACGTCGGCTGGACTTGCTTTAGAATTTTGAGGGTCCTCCTCAAAATTCTGCCCCAGTTTCTAGTTGTGGGAAAAATGAAAATTTTATTGAGATGTGACCGAACCCACAAGGCTACCTACATATCCCCTCTTAAAGGGGAATCAGGTCAAGCATAGTTCAGTTACATCAAATGAAGAAGTGTAAACAATTTAAATATAGTATCTCTTGACTGCGTCCGAATTGATAGGCTTTGGCCAAGCTTCTCCATCCATTTCTGCAAGTATGAGTGCTCCTCCCGTTAGTACCCTGTGGACCATGTAGGGCCCTTGCCAATTGGGTGAAAATTTTCCTTTGGCTTTTTCTTAATGTGGGAAGATTCGTTTCAACACTAGCTATCCCAGTGTGAACCGTCTGGTTTGATACTTTTGTTGAAAGCTCTGGACATTCTGTTCTGATAAAGTTTACCACGACATACTGCATTGATTCTTTTTCTGTCGATAAGAGCCAATTGTTCATAGTGACTCCTTATTAATTCTTCATCACTAAGTTCTACTTCCTGTATAATTCTAAAAGAATGACAACTTTAGTACCATAAACCAGCATGCAGGGAGTTGCTCCGTTTGATGTGCAAATTGTGGTACGATATGCCAATAAGGCAAATGGTAATTTCTCATGCCATTGCTTGTGGATGTCTACCATTTTCCTTAGAATTTTCTTGATATTTTTGTTGGAGGCTTCCACTGATCCATTCATTTGAGGTCTGTATGCTTTGGAATTCTTATGCTTGATCTTGAAGATTTCACACATAGCTTTCATTAAATCGTTGTTAAGTTTGGCGGTATTGTCGGTAATGATGGATTCTGGTACCCAGAATCGGAAAATAATACGATCGCTGACAAAATCTGCGATGACTTTCTTGGTTACAGCCTTGTAAGATACAACCTCAACCCATTTTGTGAAGTAGTCTATAGCCACTAAAATTTACCTGTGCCCATTTAAGCCGATTGGTTATGGATTCTTACTAGAATAGGGTCGATGAAATTCTTATCCAGATGTTGTATCATGGAAGACCAAGTATCCAGTGCGTTTGCGAACTCGTTCTGGATTTACGGAACATGTCTGAACTCTATCTTCATGAAACACTTCATCAACTCTTGCACATGATATAGATATGGTAATATTTTAGTATTCTTTGTAGCCCATTCTCCTATAACCTGATGTAACAGAAGATCTGAATCACCAATTACCAGCAATTCCTAGATATTCATGTCGATGGCCAAATTGAGCCACATGATGCAAGCCTCGTACTCTGCCATATTGTTGGTGCACGGAAACCTGAGCTTTACGGAAACTGGATAATGTTGGTCAGTTTCTGACACCAAAATGGTCCCAATACCTACTCTTTTGAAATTTGTAGCTCCGTCGAAGAACATTATCCAACTATCGTAGGCTTCGGTAATATCTTCTCCTACAAACGACACTTCTTCATCGGGAAAATACATTTTCAATGGTTTGTATTCCCCTCCTAGCAGGATTTCTGCGATATGATCCGCTAAAGCTTGTCCATTGACTGCCTTCTAAGTCACATAGATGATATCAAATTCACTCAACAATATCTGCCATTTTGCTAGTTTCCCTATAGGCATTAGTTTCTCAAAGATGTATTTCAGGGGATCCATCCTTGATATAAGATATGTAGTGTAGGCACACAAGTAGTGCCTCAATTTCTGAGATATCTATGTCACAGAACAACAAGTGCGTTCCAGCAGAGAATACCGCATTTCATAGGGTGTGAACTTCTTACTCAGATTAGTATATGGCCTTTTCCTTTCTTCCCGTCTCGTCGTTTTGTCCCAAAACACAACCGAAAACTCTATCTAGTACGGACAAATATAGCAGCAAAGGTCTACCAGGTTCCAGCGGAACCAAGATTGGTGGTGCGGATAGGTACTCCTTGATTCTGTCAAAGGCTTTTTAACATTCTTCGGTCCATCTTGTTGCAGCATCTTTCTTCAGCATTTTGAAAGTTGGCTCTCAAATTACGGTTGATGGTGCTATGAATCGACTGATATAATTGAGATGCCCCAAGAAGCTCATCACATCTTTCTTGCTCTTCGAAGGTGGCAAATCTTGGATAGCTTTGACCTTTGAAAGGTCCAACTCAATCCCTTGACGATTGGCGATGAAACCTAGCAATTGTCCAGCACGGACTTCGAAGCCACACTTTGCAGGATTTAGTTTCAGATTGTACCTTCAAAGCCGTTAAAAGAATTTCCTAAAATCTACGCTTCTTCTGGATTTGATGATGATGTCATCCACGTACACCTCTATTTCTTTATGAATCATGTCATGGAAAATAGTCGTCATGGCTCTCATATTAGTGGATCCGGCATTCTTCAGGCCAAACAACATCATTTTATAACAGTACATCCCCCACGGAGTGATAAAGGCCATTTTCTCGACATCTTCCTCATCCGTCCAGATTCGATGGTATCCTGCGAAGCAATCCAAAAAGGATTGGAGTTCATTCTTGGCATAGTTGTCAATCAGTATGTGTATATTGGGCAACGGGAAATCATCTTTGGGACTTGCTTTGTTTAAATCTCGACAGTCGACACACACTCTGACCTTCCCATCCTTTTTCGAAACTGGCACGATGTTGGAAAACCAAGTAGGGTATTCAACCACTCTGAGAACCATAGCTTTGATCTGCTTGGTGATTTCCTTTTTGATTTTAAGACTCATATCAGGCTTGAACTTTTTTAGTTTTTGTTTCATAGACAGACACATCGGATTGGTTGGTAGTTTATGAGCCACTATAGACGTGCTCAAACCAGTCATATCATCATAAGACCATGCGAAAATGTCTTCATACGCCTTCAAGAAATGGGTGTATTCTTCTTTCTCTAATGGTGACAAGTGGATACTCATGCGTGTTTCTTTATTTGTTTCAGAATTTCCTAAGTTGACCATCTCGGTTTCGTCCAAATTTGACTTAGGCTTATTCTCAAAATTTTCCATCTCTTTGACAATTTCCTTAGGGATTATATCCCCTTCTTCTTTTTTCTCTGAATCACTATCCTTATGTTGCATTGTCTCATTACACGTCACAGTCGTTGATTCAACAGGCAAAGTAATAATAATGTTGTAGAGAAAAAATGTACTAATGCATTAGTTAAATCTCGAAAACATTAAAACAAGTACGGCTCGATGACTCGAGCAATCATTTCAAAACAAAATACGTCTTAAAACAAAATACCAAAAAATGTCTTAAATGCTTAAAATTGCTTAAAAACAGACCATGCTGAGTGTCAGGCTACCCAGGAACTCGACAGGCCCGGGATGGTGTAGCAGTCTAATTCTTGAGAATGGCTCCTTTCTCTACAGTCTAAATGGTGAGTTCTTCTTCCTCCTTCTCAACTATTGCATTGCAGTCCCTGTCTTCATCGTCCAGAAACAAATTCCTTAGACCAGGTAAAGCCTCATCTTCTTCAGATCCCCCATATCACGTCAGCTTGTTGAAACATCTGGTATAAATATGGTATTGGCTGTTCGAGAGGGTAATAGGGACCATGCCATAGTGGCAACCAATCATCGTACTCCTACCAGGAGTATTCGTACCCAAGCCCAAAAGTTGTACCGTGGAGCTTTAACTGTATCGGTTTGGTGATCCCTTGGAGATTCTTGCCGAGACCTTTATTGGGTTCATACCCTGTCCATAAGAGTATGCTCTCAATCGTATTACTCCACCACTTGTCTTTTTCGATTGCATTGACGAGCTCGATGTGATGGTTTCTCCACCTAACTTCCTTCTATTCTCGACAACCAGAACAGTTTGATTGGTGTAAATGGGATTACTTTCGTCCCTATGAATGATCACTTCCTGATGATTCCATTTGAATTTTACGGCCTGGCATAGTGTAGAAGTTACGGCTTCGGCAACATGTATCCAAGGTCGTCCCAACAACAGATTGTACGTAACGGATATGTCCAATACTTGAAACTAAAAATCAAACCAAGTTGGACCCATCTACAGTCACATGTTTATTTCCCCGATCATGGCCCTTCGAGACCCATCGAATGCTTTCACATCCATAGTTCCTGCTCGTATCTCATGCAAACCTTTACCCAACCTCTTCAAAGTAGTAAATGGACAACTGCTGAAGCTCGAACCCCCATCTATCAAGACCCTGGCGATGAATTTGTCCTCAAATTGTACTTTGATATGTAATTCCATGTTGTGACTCAGTCCTTCAGGTGGCAATTCGTCTTCGTGAAAAGTGATCTTGTGGCTCTCCAATACTTGCCCTACAATATTGGCCATCTCTCTACTAGTGATTTTGTGTACGTAAGCTTCGTTCAAAACTTTTATTAATTCATTCCTATGTGTTTTTAGAATTCTGTAGTAGCGGTAGAAATATCTGAGCAGGTGTTTTGCTTAGGTGATCAACCACAGAATACTCTCTTGCTTGCACCTTTCTCCAAAGATCGTCTAGGCCTTTTTCAATGATTGGCTTCTTGGGAGCGACTTCTTTACTTGTTCCTCCCATATGCTCGGGTGTGTAAACCCTATCAGTCCTAGTCATGCCTTGTACGACACTTATTTCTTCCATTTTCCCTTTTCCCTTTCTTTTTGCCTCTGTAGCATAGTCCAATGGTATAGCATTGGAATTAAAGGATGTTGTGAGTGCTACCATCATAGTAAAGGGTGTGGTCACTTCCAGCTCAACGGAGCTGGTGCGGCTGAGGGCGTTGTTGCTTTAACCTCAAACAGAGTTGGCGTGGCTATTTCAACCTCAATTGGTGACTGAATTTGCACTATAATGGGTGTGAGAGTGACTGGAGGTACTGTGATTTCATCCCCTTTACGAATGAGTCCAATTTATCCTTTCGGATCCCATTCTTCATCAATTTCGATCACATTTACCCCCTTGCCCTTGTGATCCGGGAGAGGGTTGTTGCGGACATTTGGTGCAGCCTCTTTTGCTTGTATAACTTTGGTGTCAATCAATGTCTGGATCTTATCCTTCAAAGTGTGACATTCATCAATAGTGTGTCCCTTCATGACACAATGATAGGCACATGTCTTGTCCGAATTAACCCACTGGAAAGAGTTTTCCATAGCAACAACGGGAATGGATGTGACATAACTGGTAGCCTTCAGTCTTTCATAAAGCCGATCGATGGGTTCATCAATAGGAGTGTATTGTCTTGTTGGTCTACAGTCAAAATTTGGTTTGGGTTTCTAGTAGTTTTGGCGGGTTGGTTGTGGTGACTGGTAATATACATGTTGTATATTATAAGTATGGTAGGTGGTGGTGGGTTGTTGGTATTTGAGAGGTGAAGGCTGATATGTGGGTGGTGGTGTTTGGTATGTGAGAGTAGATTTCGGGCCTTAGGCTACCATCACGGCCCCTACTTCCTTCTTCTTGGATATGCCTCCTGACTGCAAGGCCTTGTTTGTAGCTTGGAGTGCCTCAAAGTTTGTCACCATTCCGCTTTTAATTCCCTTTTCTATTCTTTCTCCTAATTTGATGATGTCAAAAAATTTATTATTTTCAATAACCATCAACCTCTCACAGTATTGCGGATCCTGGGCGCGAACAAAGAATTTGTTCATTTGCTCTTCCTCTAATGCTGGCCTTACTTTCACAACTTCCTATCTCCACCGTGTAGCATACTCACGAAAAGTTTCCATTGGTTTTTTCTTGAGATTCTGTATATAGAAGATATCTGGTGCATTCTCTGTGTTGAATCTGAAATAATCCATGAAATCTGATGCCATGCTTATCTAGTTAACCCACTTCTTTGGATTTCGGCTGATATACCAAGACATGGCGTCTCTAGTGAGGCTCCTCATAAATAACTTCATGCGGATTCTTTCATACTTACCAACTCCTACGAGTTTGTTGCAGTACCTCCTTAGATGCACCTTCGGGTCACCTATTCCGTCAAACATTTCAAACTTGGGGGGTTCATAACCCTGCGGCAGTTCTACATCCGGCTGAATACATAAATCTTCATAGTTCAACCCTTCGATGCCTTTACCACCTTCCACGCCTTGGACTCAACTTGTGAACTTCTTAAGCTCCTCCACCATATTCTTGATGAGCAGGTCCTTCTCGGCAGACTCCGGTATGTATAAGGTTTGTTGAGGAGTGTGGGGTAAGGTTTCCACATATATGGTCTTGCTTTGATGGAATCCAGGAATTTGGGTATAGTGGTGGTTGTTGGTTGAATTTTGAGGATCGGGGATAGGTTATGGTATGTTTTGAGGAGTATAATAGGTAGTGGTTTGTCGATACTGGGTTGGCTGGTGATGATATTGTGGAGGAGTCGGTACTGGTGGAGGATTGGGATTTTAAGGTGGTGTGGCATATTGGTGAGGTGCGGGAGGATTTTGTGGATGCTGGTTTGGTGTATTTTGCGGAGGTTCTATGTTTTTTGTGTTTTGTGGGTTGATGTACGTGACGTTCAAGTTAAGGGAGAGGTTTGCCAAGTTCCGGACCTGTTCAAGTTCCCCTTGTAACTCCAGTATCTTTTGTTGCAGTCATAAAACCAAAACAATTTGTGCGGGAGTGCTTCGTCCATCTAAAGTTTCGACATTCTCTGTCATGCCCCCTTTTTCTCACGAAATCGGATTTATGACATTTGGGAGGACAACTCGTTCCCTTTTGGGAATTGGGTTTGAATTGAAGAGTAGCCACCTAATGGTTAAAGTGCATTAGGACACTGAGAAGGGTTTGATTTAAGTAACCAGAGATTGGGTAAGGGCTTGAAATTATCCCAAAGGGAAGGTGTTAGGTACCCCTCAGAATCCACTATTGTGGTTCCCGGCCAGACTATTGTTGTGAACTTAAGTGCAAATTGTCACACCTCCTTTTTTACTACACCCGGGAAAGGGCGTAAAGGAGTTTTCCAATTAAAGGACAATCGAAACGGGATTCGTTTATTAAGAGATTCAGAGTCGCCACTTGGGAGATTTATGGTGTCCCAAGTCACCGGTTTGAATCCCGAATCGAGGAAAGGGTTTGACTCTGTATTACAATCGCGAACCAGAAATTCGAGTAAGGAATTCTGTTAACCCGGGAGAAGGGGTTAGGCATTCCCGAGTTCCGTGGTTCTAGCACGGTCGCTCAACTGCTATATTTGGCTAAAATCTGATTTTAATACATGTTTTAACGTATGTGCTTTTAAACCTTGAACCGTTTTATTATTACTTTTAACGAGAATTGCAACGTCGTGAAAACGTGTTTCGAACCGCGTCACATAAATGCACCCGCGATTTTTGACACATTTCGACTTCGTTGGGATTTGGATTTGGGTCACATAAATGTGCACCCGTATTTAGGAATGTAAAATTATATAAACTGCGTGCCTAAAGAGACTATCGCGTTATTATCTTTTGAGAAGGCCGTGAAATTCGCTAAACAGCCCATCTCGAAATCTAAGTATTTTAACACACACATTTATTGAGGGCCCCGCAATTTACATATCTTTTGTTTGGCGAGGCTCATCTCATTTATTAAAAGCCAACCTAAAGGACTACGATTTTTCTATTATGGATTGTCTCCAAAAGGGGCCTAATTAATTAGCATTGTTAATTCCAAAACCACCCCATGACGCGGGCGATTTACTTCAGCTTTACTCAAACAGACCACTTGAAGTTGGGCCATGATTACAGGCCTAATTTGGGAATGAAATTCCAGGCCTTGATCCAAAGGACCTCAAATTGCTCTTAGGCCAATTGCTGAGTACTCTGGCCTTATACTAGATCCCAAAGCAAATGAAACTAACGATTATAAGCAAACGGACAGTCAGAATCCGTCCAAATCAAACATTTGCCCATTTTAATTCAAATTTCATATTTGGATACCGGTCTTACTTATACTAAAGTGTTCTGAAATTTAATGACAAATTAAAACAGCCAACACCAAATCAAGGAGCCTTACTATATTGAAGTGTTATTTTCTTTTCTTTTTCTGAACCAAATCGACATGATTAACACTAAAGCATAAAATTGTCAGCCTATTTACTAGATTTCACATTCCTACCGGAAATTTAACTCAAACCTGGCATCCAAATTAATAATCCTACCTATTTCATAGGAATCGAAATAACACATGTTCAAGTTTAAACTTGCTTCTCATCAGTACTTCAGATCCCTAAACTAGCGTAGATTTAAAATTCAAAATAGACTAAGCTACAGTTAACGAACAAAAGGAAAGTCCAAAGAGTCCAATTACAAATCGATCCAATGTCTTATTGCTACAAACAAAATAGTATTTAAATCAGTCAATCACGTTATACATCTAAATTAAATGAAAACAACAGGAAATTCATGCAGTAACGATCCAGGATCTATTATTTATCTTCAAACATTCTGTTCCAGCCATTACATACTACTGGAGGCCAAGGATATACCTGGAATATGAATCGAATAAGAAGAAGGAAAAGGTCAGCAGCAGTAACTAGCAAATGATCAAACAGCATCCCAGAAATAGATTCAACAGTCCGGGAAATAGTATCAAATCCAGCAATCAACCAAACAAATTCGAATAAACCAAAATCAACTAGAATAACCCAAATGAACTCGACATTAAACCCAGGAAACCTTCTGAAATTTCAGCAGCTAAAAACACCCAACAATAGCTTGAATAAACCCAAATGACTTGACATTGAATCCAGGTGCACTAGGAACTCGAATTAAACAGCTAAACTTGCAATCAATCTAGAAATCTCAATATAACAGTACATTTTGGAGTTTTCTGTTGTTTTTTTCTTATTTTTATTTTTTTTTGGTTTTTGGAGGAAACTAAGATCTAAGAGGAGTTTTTGAATTTAAAATTCAGATTTGAGCTGATGATTGCTTATGCGAGTGGGGGGATTTTTTCAGAGCTCCAAACTTGTTCTGCAAGGCAGGGTACACTGCCTTTTATAGGCAAAGATTAGGGCATTTTTCAGATTTTATTTTGCCTTTAAGTCCCTCATTTTGTGACTTCTTTTTCAAGCTAGCATCTAAAAATTAAACAAAGGCCCTTGCTAGAAACTTCTAGGGATTTCTTAGGCAATTAGGAAAAATTCCCTGAACCCTATTCCCTAATTTACCCTTCCCTTGAGACTCCTTAAGTTTCTAATCATTCAATTCCCACCCTTAAAGTACTGCATGTCTACAAATGTGAACAAACAGAGAATATTCTAGCTAATGCCTTCAAACGGATCAAAAGCAAATAAAAATGCAAAATGAGAGTGCATCTAACAAGCTATGAACCATATTGAATCATAANGTAGAAAAATGGGAACTAAAGTGTAATTCAAATAAAAAATTATTCATGAAATCAAACAGGAATCACAGAATCGACTAACATTAGAAACTATGTAGGCAGAATCATCCTAGACGAAAATTAAACTAGAGATCAAAAATTATGAGGAAAACAAAATTAAACAAAGAAAAAGGGAGATGAACAAACTATTATTGATTAGGGAAAATAAATCAGAAACAGGTTCAAGCATTCAAACACTGGTTCGAAAAAAAATGAGAAAAACAAATAAAAGAAAACCCTAAATTACTAACCAGGAAATAACGACGAGCAGGAAGAAACAACTACTTGAAGCAAAGCACAGAAATCAAACACAAAGAGAGGAAGACTTATCTGTATAACCTCTAAAATCATGCTGCTTTCAGATTCAAAATTCGAGCAACTCCAATGAAATTCGAACATTACTGACAATGGATTCTTTATGAGGGGAGTGAGGAGGTCATGTGGTATCAATTTGATGAGTTTTGGAAATTAGGGTTTTGGTCCAAAACTTCGAACTAATATTCGAGAGGTCATGGTCATATTCTAGGGAAACTGGTTGAGGGTTTAGAAAGAGGGAGGCGAGAGGAATGTATGATGTAAATTTGGGCGGATTTGGAGGAGGTAGGGTTTTTGCCGGATTTTCAAATGAAGATTCGAAAAGATTTGCAATGATTCGAGGGACATGGTTTGGATATTTGGGATGAGGAGATTGAGGAGGTTCAGGGGTGTTAGTTTGGTTGGATTTGGGTAAGTTGACGTTTTGGTCCAGATTTTAGATTCGAAATTCGAACAATTTGGTTATGTTTTGAGGAAAACTAAGGCTAGATTTGAGATGAGAGGGAAGAGGAGGTTCAGGGGTGTAATTTTGGGTGGGAACGGAGACCGGCCGCCGCCGTGAGACGATTTTCGGCGGCGGAGCACGGCGGTGTTACAGGGTCTGTATATGGGGTGGAGAAGATGAAGGCTTGGGGGGTAGGGGGCGATCCGACCATTAAATACGAAGATTAAACCAGTTCCCAGCCGTTGGATCAGAGATCCTCGACGGCTGGGATTAACGATCATCGAAACGGGGTCGTTTGGTTAAGTAACGGGGTGGACCGGGTAAGATTGAATTGGGCCTGGGTTCAGAAGGGTTACAAGCAACATCCGATTGGGCTTCGAGAATTATCCTGAAATGGCCCAACTCTTTCCTTTTCTATTCATTTTAATCCAACAAAATCCTTTTCTTCTTTTCTTTTTCTCTCTCTTTTTTTTTTTTAATTAAATTAAACCCTAAATTAATTCTAAAACTAAATTAAACTACCAAATCAAATTAATTAACTCTAACAATTATCACAAACTAATCAAATATCAAATTACATGAAAACTAACAAAATTCAAAGCCACGAATTAAACAATGCCAAAATAAAATATTTTTTGTGTTTTTTGTATTTTTGTAAAACTCCTAATAACTAATTAGTTCCAAAAATATGTAAAATTAAACCCTAAATGCAATGCATATTATTTTTTTGTATTTTTATATGAATTAAAATGCACGGACAAAATGCAAGCAATTAACATAAAAATGCCACAAAAATCCACAAAATTTCAAATCGTAAAAAGAAATTATTTTGTTTGAAGTTATGGGAGTAACTCATATAGGGCAAAAATCACGTGCTCACACAAATAACACATAGGCAAATAAAAACTTCAAGTATGAGGGGATTTTCACATAATGGTTACAAATAAACAAAATGGCAAAGAGCTAAAGAAAGTTGATTTAAAAGAAATAGTTTGAAAACTTTAAAAGAAACAAAGGGAAAGGGGTCCTAGGTTTACTAATAATATGGATCACCCCACACAACATCCGGTAATCACTCCTCAGTGAGGGGCTACACGTGATGTTATCGCGTGGTCATCATATCCATATCTACACTTTCCCACCCAGTTGAGGTATTAATGCGTGGAATGGTCTCGTTTGCTTATTGTATGTTATTAACCGTCCCAATCCTATCAGTCCCAGAGGCGTTTAGGACTACTAATCTTAAGGGGGAGGGAGATTAGGCTTATTTGTAGTTTCAAAGGCAAAATTCTAAGGCGACATACAAAAACACGTATAGCAAGTTGGGGGAAAGCACATAACAAGTAAAAGGCTCAGATTTACCTCATTTGACAGAGAAGCACATAATTTAGCATGACTTGCACATACTGTTTAGGGTCTGATTAAAACTTAAAAGTTGAGGCAAATTGATTTATTATATAGTTCAGATAATAAGCCTGAATCAGGAATGCCTGCTGGTTGTAGCTAATAAAAAATTGATTCAGTTTATAATTTTATCCTAAGGCTTGCCTAAATGTTGGACGAGGGTCCTATAGGCATGATATCTACTGATTTCAGAAAACAATGAAATAAACTGAATGTGTACTGGTTAAGAAAGGTTGCCAGATTATTAAAGAAAGACAAGTTTTAGCAAAAGGTTACAAGTCCTGCAAATGGTAACGCGTCGTTATTACTGGTTTTAGACTTATAAGCGAGTGAAGCGATTCAGACTTGATTAATAGTTCCTATAGACATGCTTTCTATGTGTTGTTGATTTTAAACCTTTTATAGACATGGTGAAAATGCAGAAACCTTATAGACATGATATCTAGATGCTGAGTTTCATTAAGGCCTATGAACATGATATCTAATCGCAGTTGATTGATTAAGACCTATAAATATGATTGCCTGATGATATACAAGATTTAGAAAGACCTATAGGCATATCTTTCATATGCATATGCAGAGTTCTGATTTCAGATACTTATGGACATGATTTCTATATGAGAGAATGCAGGATACCTATAGGCATAGTATCTATATGAGAAATGCAGAAACACTTATAGGTAGGATATCTATATGAGAGTGCAGAATTTTAGAAATACCTATAGGCAGGATGTCTATATGAGAGTGCAGAATTTCAGAAATACCTATAAGCATGATATCTATGTGAGGATTCAGAAATTCAGAAGTACATATAGGCAGGATATCTACGTGAGAATGCAGAATTTCAGAAATACATATAGGTAGGATATCTATATGAGAATGCAGAAATTCAGAAATACCTATAGGCATGATATCTATATGAGAATGCAGAAATTTAGAAATACCTATAGGCAGGATATCTACCCTTTGCATACATAGTTACCCGCCCTTTTTACTAGCCATTCCCAAGAATTCATTACAAATTATTACAGCCCAGAATAAAGTAAAAAAAAATACATCAAAAATTAAAAAGTACAACCAAGGAGAGCCTGATTCAGACTTCCTGTATGAAATATGAAGTAAACCAACTCCAAGAGATCATGATCCAAAGCATTTCTCCCATTTGGATGTGTCAAAGTTCCCTAAGAGCCTCGTAAAGGACTCCGGGCAATGCTCACACCCAAATGCATTATCCGATTAGGACAAGTGCAGAGTGGAAAGGCCAGCCCTCAAGTGTCAAAGTTCAGACGGAACTCAAGGGCCCAAGGCAAGGCTCAAAAGAGGGGGCAGAACTTAAAACTAGGAGAGAGTGCAAGTACAGGAACAAAATTCTGGGAGGGGAAAGGGGAAGGAAAGTAGTAACAAAATAGTACACATAAGGGTTCAGGGGAAAGGGGAAATTGAATGAGGCAAGGCAAGCTATGGGCATACCCAGCAGTGGAGAGTGCTAGTATACCCCCTAAGCCTGCTAAAATCACACTATTAGAGGCTAGGATCCCAAGGGATCAAGTTCAGTTCATGGACAATAATTTGAATATTCTCATGTCTTAAACCATAGCTCAAACACATAGGGGCAGGGGTTTTGGGATTCATAATAGAAACAAGCAGAATGAAATCAGCATGCTAATTTTAAGTGTTGAACTCTACAGAAACAATAAGTATACGTGGATACAAAAGCAGTAAATACACATTGTTGTGGTGCTAAAGATTAAATCTGGACATACCAGTTTCAAAGAGACAAATTGAGAAAAGTAGTAGGTCGTGTAAACAGGCCACAGTGCAGACAAGAGAGAATACTATTGTGTATAAATATGAGTTCAGAAAGACTGTGAATGTGTGATGCGTTTGTGAAAGAGTCGTGCCTTTATAGTGTGAAAATCAGGCAGAAATAAGGTAAGAGAACAGTTAAGGAACTGATTATCAATTAAGAATCAATCACAAAAGACTTCCTTTAATTAAGGAATTCAGATTGAAACGGTAAAAGTTATTTAAGGAAAGAAATCAAACGAGCAATTTGTGTAAAGTAGGCAATTAGGGGTAAATACATAAAAGGTTATTTGAGGACAGAATTTTGAAAATACACGGTTGCACAAATAAGGTAAGAAAATCAATTAGTATCCAGTAAATCAAAAGTCAAAGATTTTGTAATTATTGGTCCATGAATGAACCAAGTCAGAAAAGCTGAGAAAGGTTTTAACTTAAGTCGAGTCACAGGAAAAATCAGCAAACAAGGAAAGAAAATCAATCAGACCTATTAAGAAGGAAGTCTGAACTAATCACAAATTTGAAAGCCATTTTAGAGGGAAGTTCATCACATATAAAGAGCATACAGACATGTCAAGCATGAAAGAAGATGTTGTGTCATTGTAAAATCAGTAGAAAATAGACCACAGAAGCATGGTTGTCACATAGGTTAGCAATGTAGAAGAGAAGTAGCATCTAATGGCATACAAAGGATCCAGTATAAAGGAGTTTAGAAAAAATCAGAATCGTATGAAAAACGAGGAATCCAAAACTCAGTTCAGAGACTCGAAGTAGGTCTGAAAGAGTTAGGGTTTTGAAAAACCAGTTCAAACAAATCAAACAGCCAATGGTTTCCAAACTTGGAAGAACCCTCAAATTCTAGAGTTTCTACCATCAATCGAGTGCAGTGATGAGAGGGCAAGTAATCAAGGAAAAAAAATACGGACGAAATAACTTCCAGAATCTTAGAAAGAAAATGAGACTTTTGACAAGCATCTTTCAGTATAAGAATCAAAGTAGGAGAAACAGCATAAAAATGCGGTAGGAGACACTACATAAGAAATACAGTAGCATAATAGAAGAACACATAGAAGAAGCACAGTAGAAGAAATACCATAGGACACAGTAGAAGAAACACATAGAAAATACACATAAGAAATACAGTAAAACATGCTAAAGATCGGAGAAATTTTAAAGGACAACTTGACGAAACCCTAGATCGAAAAAAGATGAAGGTTCGGAAAGTGTAGTTTTGAAAGGACTTCGAGAAAAATGCTTAAGAGCTTAGAGAAAACACAAATATACAAAGGATCTAAAGGAATTGGAAAAACCTCGAAGGGTTAGGGTTTCAGAAGAACCCTAGTAGTGAGAAAGGCTTGGAAAAGTCATTGATCTAAGCCGGAGAAGTCAAAATCAGGCTCGAACAGCCATGGCACGCCGGAGCAAGGCCGGAGATGGCCGTAGAACTCGAATCAAACGAATCCTGGACCAAACTTCGTCGTGGTCAGCCCTTGAATCTTCAAAAAACAGGTGTGTAGGAGCCATAGGAGGCGGGTATAGGCTATCCAGGCAACGGAGGTTAAGAAAAATAAAAATGAGAGAGTCTTATCGGTGAAAACCCTCACAGGCACCATAAGGCGACAGGAGTTGAGAGAAATAAAAATGAGAAAGGGACAAATGTGATAAGGTTGACGACAAAGATACGTCAAAGCACGAAGCCGAACAAAGATGGTAATTCAGCAAAAGAATTGGGTTGTAGAAATCTTGAAGCGCAAAGCAAGACAATTGGAAAGTTGATTGATTTAATAGACTGGGTTGATTAATCCGAAATGCACAACATGATCATTGGGATCGATTATCCCATTCAGATAAGTCTTTTCTTCTCTCAAACATTCTTCTAAAGGAAGATTTTCTTTTTTATTTTCTATCTTCTGAAATCATCGCATTTCATTTCTTTTGGCTAAGGATTTTTCGATAATAGTTTGTTTTTAACAAATAAGAAGGATTTTCAGAGTTTACTACCAGTTTCCAATATGGTGCAAAGCAAAGTGTGGCTAGGACAGGCCTAAGATAAGGTAATAGGACGTAAAAGGCGTCATTGAAAGCCCAAATGATGGAATGGTTTAAGATTTCATGAAAAGGTATGGGGACAGATAAGAAATCAATAGTTGGGAAGTTTGTGGCTAAGGAGTAGTCAGAAGGTCGGAAATTTTTGTCCAAGTTCAAGGCGGTCGGACAAAACAGAGCATGGAAAGGAGAAAGGGGAAAACCATCCACAGCAAGAGTATCACAACCAGTCATCACACTCCAAACTGACCAGATTTTTCTTTGATTTGAAACAGGGGCAGGAAATGCCGTTGATGGCGGAGAAACCTTCCGCGAAGAAAGAACAAGTACCAAACAGGTTTGATCGCATAAATTCTCAGGACCCTCCTGGAAAATGGGACTTAGTCTAAATTTCAAAACTATCATGAGTAACATAATTTAGCATAAATATACCCCAAAGAAATATAAGATGGTTTCAAAGTTTGCATGTTTAAGATAGGATTCAATTAGGAGTTTTCAGGACCCTCCTGGATAATGGGACGTAGTTTTAAGGTCTGCTTAGATAACAAGATTTAGCGGAAGTCATACCTTTAAAAGATATAGCTTAGATGTAAAATTATCGTGTATCTAAAAGTTGTCGGGACCCCACTGGATAATGGGACCTAGCTTTCAAATTCTTAGTGATATTTGGTTATAATTCAATTAACACTCATAGATGCGCCCAGCTATCAAACTGGGGCAGAAAATTTTCTTTCATTTTGTCTATTTTGTTGAAGTCAGGTACCCATCTGAAGAACAGGGAAGGCAACACGGGTTTTAGGATAAAAGTAATACATTCAAGTTTTGAAGTCAGGAGCCCGCCTGGAGAGCATGGGAATACATTTAAGTTTTGAAGTCAGGAGCCAGCCTGGAGAACAAGGGAGTATAATTCAAGTTTTAGCTTTCAAATTCTTTGTTTTGTCTATTTTGAAGTCAGGAGCCCGCCTGGAGAGCATGGGAATACATTTCAAGTTTTGAAGTCAGGAGCCCGCCTGGAGAGCATGGGAATACATTCAAGTTTTGAAGTCAGGAGCCAGCCTGGAGAACAAGGGAGTACAATTCAAGTTTTAGCTTTCAAATTCTTTGTTTTGTCTATTTTTGAAGTCAGGAGCCTGCCTGGAGAGCATGGGAATATTTTCAAGTTCAGCAATCAGGAGCCCGCCTGGAGAGCATGGGAATACATTCAAGTTTTGAAGTCAGGAGCCCGCCTGGAGAGCATGGGAATACATTTCAAGTTTTGAAGACAGGAGCCCGCCTGGAGAGCATGGGAATACTTTCAAGTTTTGAAGTCAGGGGCCCGCCTGGAGAGCATGGGAATACATTTCAAGTTTTGAAGTCAGGAGCCCGCCTGGAGAGCATGGGAATACATTTCAAGAACAGCAATCAGGCACCCACCCGAGGAAAAGGGAAGACTACAATTCAAGTCAGCAACAAAGGAACTTCGGAGGAACATACAAGGCAACAAGGCAACAGCAGTCACAAGATCAAGTTTGCAAATAAATCTTTGTAATTCATAAATCATAGCTTAGTCTAGCTTCTTTATTTTTTAGCATGGTGTAATAAGGAGGTCAGTAAGCAGTATCAGCAGCAGCAGCAGTAACAGTGAAATCACAACTTCATGGTAGTCCCAGCTACCGAAACTCCCGAACTACATTGACCTGATTCCTTTTTAGCCAAGGATATGTAGGAACCCTTTGAAGCAGAGGTTCGGTCAAATCTTTCAAAAATGCTTCACATGGAGTATTCAAACGGGCAAAAATCGCTCGTATCCGCTCACTTTGTCTTTGCACGAAAACTCTTCGTGTTTACGGGCAAAGAGGGGCAGCTGTGAGCACGTGATTTTTGCCCTATGAGTTACTCCCAGAAAATTCAAAACAAAATAATTTTTCCAATTATCTGCGATTTTTGTGGATTTTAGTGGCATTTTCTGTTATTGTGTGAATATTGTCTGTGTTTGCTATTTTATTTAGTAATGAAAAATACGAAAATATATTTTAATTGCATTTGGGATTTAATTTGATATTTTTGAATTAATTAATAATTAGGTGTTTTATAAAATGGAAAAATCACAAAAAAAATAGTTTATTCTTGTCTTTTTAATTTTAGTAATTTTTCCTTTAATTGCTATTTAATTTAGTTGTGTTAATTGTTTTTAGGATTAACTAATTTAATTTTCTAGGATATCTTGGGGTTAGGAATTAATTGAGGTTTTATTTTTAGTATTAATTCAAAAAAAAAGAATTAGAAAAAGAAAGGAAAAAGAGGGAATAAAAAAAGAAAATACTGATTTTTGGTCCAAATTCATCAAAGCCCAAACAAAAACCCCACTAAACCAGCCCAAACTTGTCCCCCTACCCGGTCCAACCGTGTCGCCACCCCAAACGACGTTGTTTGAGTAAATTTGATCAGGGCCGTTGATCGTGTTTGATCAAACGGTCCAGTACGTCTCACCCATAACCCGACCCGTCCCCTGACCCAGCCCGATTCCCCACTTAAACCAAACGACACCGTTAAAATGGCCTTTGATCTGAGCCGTTGATTTCATCCCCATCTAACGGCTCGTGTTAATACCCCCGATTAATATACCCCAACCCCCCTCCACTCACTCATCTCTCACCTCGTCTCTTCAGAGACGGGTAAACCCTAGTAGCCGCCACCCTTTCCACCGTTCTCCGGTGGCAGCGCCGCCTCAAATCGGTCCCAAAATTACACCATGAAATCGCCATGGATTCCTCTGCCTAAATCCATAACCCGTTCCCTTCAAATCCCCCTCAATCCCTTCGAATCTCGAATCAAAGTTCGGAACCCTAAAACCCCAAATCCTATGACAAGTCAGAAACCACTGGTTTTGTTGGGTTTCAGGCTTCGAAATGGTCGGAAATATAGGTTGATTAGTTGTTCTTGGCAAGAACAACTGACTAGCCTCAATTTCGGGTCATTTCGAGACTCCCTGACCTCATGCAAGACCAAAGACTCACAAGATCGAGGTTGTTCATCAAATCCCTCTTACGTGTCTGGTAGATAAATAGACAGTGCATTCCCTTCTTTGACGGTATGTCCGCTTCGTTTTTAGCTCTGTTTTTTTTTTGTTGTTTTTGTTATTGTTATTCTGGTCTCGACTTGATTACCACTCGTTTTTTCATTTGTTTGTCATGGTTAATTCAAATCGTTAGAGCAATTTCTTTTTTTTTTAATTAGAATTCTGATTTAAATGGCACCAGTAAGCCCATGTTGTAATATATTATCAGGTTCCATTTTCTAGCCAGTATGGTTTGAATTAATCAATGATGTCGAGCTCACCATTTTAGGGTTCCAATGTTTAAACCTTTATGTGGTTGATTTTTCTTGGTTTTTTGTATACTGGATTTGAGGATTTCCTGTTGGGTCTATGGTAAAGCAAACCTGGGCACTGAAAGTCCATTCATTTAAACCCAGGTTTGAAGAATAATGCTTGGCCTACATTATTTTAGGCTGGGAGGTAATTAATAAGGTTTAAGGGGGTAATCTAGGGATTGTTCGGATTAATGGGATGTTCACCTAACTTAAGAAGATTCTAATAGTGGTAGGGTTAGAAGTGCACTAATTGAGTTAAGTGGAATCATTTTAAAATGAAAAGAGGGATTGGTAATGGAGAATGCACTAAATGGCTGCCTATTAAAAGGCTGAAAATCAGAGAGAAACACACACACATAGATACACATTCAACAGACAATTTGAAACAGATTGATAGAGAGAGAGCCTACAGAATTTAGGGCTGAAAATACATTAGATTCTAGAGACTTTAAGAGCTAAAAGATCAGATTCTGGAGAATAGGCTAAATTTCAGTGAAAATATTGTTCCATTGAGTTTTGATTGTGATTTCTGGGGCTTCTCTTTTCTGAAACAATTCTTGTTTTCTTCTGGGGTAAAAATGGTTTGAATTTGAATCATCAAGGTCTGGTTTGAAGTTGGTTGGGTCAAGGTCTATTTGAAACTGGTTTATTTCTGGGTTTGAAGTCTGTGTTGCTAGCTGTTTTGCTGCTGATTCCTGCTGTTCTTACTGCTGATTCTTCATCTCTGTTTTCTCTTATTCCCAGGTATTTCTTCAGAACTCATTGAATGACAGGCTGAGTTATGGATTTGGTTTTATGTAGGAGATAAGTGTAGTGTATGAAAAATATAATTGATGTTTGGTTTCAGCTTGGTTTGAGTCATGTAATTCGAGTTATGAAATGGTAAAGGGTTGACCCCTTGTTGTTTATTAGCTATATCATCTTATTGTGTTTTGGTTTATTGCCCCAAGCTAGTTTAATTACTTGAGTATAATCGTTTGTAGCATCTGTTTGTTCTGAAACTAGGACACTACTCGACTAGGCTGAAATTGAAAATTCCATCCTCTTCTGGCATGTATAAGTAGGACTGTCCTGAAGGTGTTTGTTTGGTTAGCATACTTGTTCTTTATGAAACAGCTCTATACATGATTTGTTAAGTGGTATTTAGAGTTTTGGTGTGAATTGAGCTGTGTCGATAATGAATGCTGTGAGATTTGGACTGGTTTAATGTTGTTCTTTGAGTGTGTTTCTTTTGAGGAACATGCCTGATATAGGTTAGTAATCCATGTTAGTATGGACTCAGATTTGCATAGGATTTTTGTTGATTCTGGGCCTGAACGTTATAGAAATTTGTTTTAGCATGAATTGATCTCAGATTTCATACCTCATTTATTCAGTTTTAATTATGTGCAGATGGATTCTGGTTTATGGATATAGCGACAGTTTAGCTTGGTTACCTATTTTCACGCATGGTTTTCAGAAACGTTCAAGGGATTGTAAGTGTGAATGGAGTTGTTTACAAATAAATTGAAAAGTTCAGGAGCTTTGATTTTAATGATTGTGTGGTTTTCCAAAAAGTTTAAGGCTGTGTTCATGACTATTGAATACTGATGCCTTTCGCTTTGATCAGTTTAAAAACAAAATGAAAGGCAACAAATCAAACTCATGTCGTGACCTGTGGACTCAAACTAGGGACCTTACCCCTCGTTGAGCCGGTTTGTTTCTATTTGGGCTCATTTCTGGGCCCAAGCTTGACAGCCTCCTTGAACATAATTTGGGCTGCAAGTTCACTCATGAAATGCCCGACTGGCCCGGTTTTGGACTTCACTTGGGAAGTCCGTTTGTGGCTCTTGGTTGCTAAATAAATGGCCCTTAGGAACCTTTAACCACATTTAGTTATAATTGAGCCCATTAATTGGATTGAGGGTGAGCCATACTAGATATTGCAAATAATTTATGGCCC
Organism: Nicotiana attenuata; assembly: GCF_001879085.1. Lineage (NCBI taxonomy): Eukaryota > Viridiplantae > Streptophyta > Magnoliopsida > Solanales > Solanaceae > Nicotiana > Nicotiana attenuata. Next base: position 2,816,699 of record NC_031989.1, read on the forward strand.
TTCAAGTTTTAGTTTGGAATCGAGGTGTGCCATGCCAAACAAAAATTTCAAATGCTTGGCCCTCGTTTAATTATTTCCTTTAAAATCTTTAGAATTCGAGGCGTGCCATTTAGTTAATTTTTATGGCCCTCGCAAAGTTAAAACGCGTCGTTGCTTTAGGCGTGCACTTTAATAATTTTACCTTCCTAAACTCGGGTGTGCATTTCATGTGACCCAAATCAAATCTCAAAACATTGAATAAAATGTGTTTAGGATCGCGGGTGCATTTCATGTAGCGCGATCCAAAGATACGTTTTAAACGACGTTCAATCTTCTTTAAAATTGGATAAAAGTGGTTAAAAGTTAAAATTTGCACATAGGTTCAAAATGTACTAAAATCAGATAATTAAGCCGAATATAACAGTTGAGCGACCGTGCTAGAACCACGGAACCCGGGAATGCCTAACACCTTCTCCCGGGTTAACAGAATTCCTTACTCGGATTTCTGGTTCGCGGACTGTCAAACAGAGTCATTCTTTTCCTCGATTCGGGATTTAAACCGGTGACTTGGGACACCATAAATCTCCCAAGTGGCGACTCTGAATCTTTTAAATAAATCCCGTTCGATTGTCCTTTAATTGAAAAAACTCTTTTATACCCTTTCGGGGTATAGTGAAAAAGGAGGTGTGACAGAAGCTATCCACCTTATTAGGAGGATGGTAGAACAATACAAGGATAAGAAGAAGGATCTTCACATGGTGTTTATCGATCTAGAGAAAGCGTACGATAGGGTTCCTAGGGAGGTCTTATGGAGATGCTTAGAGGTTAAAAGGGTCCCGGTTGCCTACATTAGGGTAAGGCTGTATGTGGTCCCGGGCCCGGGCCTAAATGGGCTAAACGGGCCGGGCTAAACGGGCCTGGGCTTAGCGGTCCCGGGCTCTGGCGGTCCCGGGCTTCGTGGGCTCAACGGGTAGGACCAGCCCGTGACGGGCCTAAGCCCATATGGTCCTGGGCTAAATGGGCCGGGCTCGTGGGCTTAGCGGGCCTAACGGGCTTTTTTTATTTTCGGGCTTTTTTTTTAATTTTTTTTATTTAGGGCAATTTCTTGTAAACCATATGTGTATGTATATATATAAATTGCTCTTATGCATGGCTATATAAATATATATGGTATATATAATATAGAAATCTAATTATTAAAGTGTTTGACGAAAATGTAAAATAACAAATCAATAGTAAAACTAAATTGGCATGCATAATAAATTAATAACAAAGTACAACATGAAGCATAAATACGTCTAATAATTTTAAAATAACACAAATTGTTGAAAAATCTTAAAGACGAATTTGCGGATAAATACCCTCAACACAATACTTTATATGCCTCCTTAAAATGCCTGTGGTACACCCTGAACGAAAATTTAAGACTCTTCCACAGTTCTTGCACTTTAATATTTGGCCTTCTTCATTTTCTTCAAGCACTTCATAGTATTGCGACACAAATAAGCGCACTCTTTCCGAACGAGGCATGATTTAACTTGAAAATTGAGTGAGACTTGAAGTCTTGAAAATTGGAGATTGAGAGATTGAGAGAAATTTAGATTGAGAAATGAGTATTGAGTATTGAAATGAAGAAGAGGGAGGGGGGTACTTATAGTGTTAGAGAAGGTTAGTTTTGTAAATTTAAAAAAAAACGGCTATTTGTGCAATTAATATGACCGTTGGTGGTCATTGGGGGTGGGGCCCTCATTTTGAAAAATCTTGTTTTGTAGTATATATAGTACTACTTCTTCATGTAAATATAATATATATAGTATACTAGTATAGTGTACTAGTATAGTGTATATATAGTACTACTTCTTCATGTAAATATAATATATATAGTATACTAGTATAGTGTACTATATATTGTATGTTATGTATATATATTCCCTTATATATTTTCTTGTAGTATATATTGTATGTTATGTATATATATTCCATTATATAATTTGTTGTAGTATATATTGTATGTTATGCATATATATTCCCTTATATATTTTCTTGTAGTATATATTGTATGTTATGTATATATATTCCATTATATAATTTGTTGTAGTATATATTGTATGTTATGTATATATATTCCCTTATGTATTTTCTTGTAGTATATATTGTATGTTATGTATATATATTCCATTATATAATTTGTTGTAGTATATATTGTATGTTATGTATATATATTATAGCTTATAAATAATTGCAAGTTAAAGACAAAAAAATATTGCGAAGAGATATTCAAGGCCAAGGGTATGTTTTATAATTTTTATTACAAAAAATGGCATATCTTTCTTAGTCTTCTTCCCCCCAATGGAATGAGCACAACAAGGTACTAATACCACCATTAAAAGGAAAAAAAACTAAAGAATAGTACTGATTTTTCTAATACCGCAAGTTCCGCTATCATTTCTTCATAAGCTTCGTCTATCTCCGGTTGTGATTCTGCAAGTCCAAAGTTTCTTCTTTCCGAGCGGATCCAATCTCTGAATAGTACTGATTTTTCCAAGCTCTCCCTCATAGACGCTCTATGATCACCTATTTGAAGTCTTGCTTGACTGAAAGCGCTCTCTGATGCAACTGTTGAAGCTTGAATAGATAAAATATCCCGAGCCATCCTTGCAAGAACCGGAAAATGTTTTTCCCTTGTCTTCCACCATTCCAAAAGATCAAAGGTGCCGTCTGGATTCTCCTTTTCAAGTCCCTGCAACAAATAAACTTGAAGCTCATTTAGATGTGAAGTCTCATCAAAATTATCACCTTGAGAACCCCTAAACTCCGTCCAAGATTTAAGTGCTTGTAGGCCCGCAGCTCTTTTAGATGATTGTGAACTAGACGAAGTAGGGGTTGGAATATTTGGCCTAGCATGATCTAACGCAAGTTGGTAAGCATTATAAATTGTTTGCGCATTTATTTTAATTGAGGCTTTTGCCTCTGCAAGTGTAGAAAATTCCTCAACTGAAAGATTAGGATAATATTGTCCAGAAAATGCATTTGTAGCAATTTGAAAATGTTCTAAAAAATCTATAAGAATTTTGACATTCGTCCAATCTTGATTTGTAAGGATTTCATCACCAATAAGAGCCATTCTAACCTTTTCAATTTCTAAATTTAAAATTCTCATACCATCACCGACGATTAATCTCACATGGAAACAATTACTAAATGCAGGATTTAGTGTTGTTGTAAGTATGCCTATAGCACTAGTGTTACTAGAAGCATTATCCATAGAAATTGCCATTATTTTATCACAGGAGCCCGACCTGGAGAGACTATCTGCAAC